>NW_021318724.1:136717-145643 GCF_001605985.2 Dendrobium catenatum
CCTTCTTTGGTGAGTGACTCTGCTATCCCTCTTTCTGTAAATGTGGATAATTCTAGTGTGGATCAATCTGTTTTGGGAAATCTTATGTCCCCTGTGGTTGTGAATAATGGCACGGTTATAACAGATGAGGAGGTAAATCGTGTGGATGATGTTTTTTTATTATCTCCTAATGCTACTCCTTTTGTTCCATCGATTGGGCTGGATGTTAGTGTTAGGGAAGACATCATTCTGGTTTCTAAGGAGAATGTGGTGTCGGAGGTGATGTCTGGAGCGGTGAATATGAGGGATTCCGTTGGATCACCTATACTGGGTGTTGTGAACTCGAATGGAGTTGGTTCAGTCTTAAAGGGTGCTGATTGTGTTGAAGTGGTTCCGGTAGGTATTGAGGTGCAGTCGCAGTCTACTGTTAGAGATGTTATTTCGATTTCTAACACTTTAGTTGAGGTCCCTGTCGGTGTAGTTGATACCCAAGTGATGGCTACCTGTGTGGGTAATCCCTCTGGAGTGGATATGAGGAAACAGAATGATTGGTTGTATGATTCATCTGAGGAATCCTCGGATCAGGAACTGGTGGAATCCGACCGTGATTTTGCGCTTGTGCGTCCATCAAATATTGGCTCTCGAGGAAAGTTTTGGGGGAGAGGTAGACGCAGAAGATGAGTTTTGATGTTCTTGTGTTTCTTGCTGATGTTCGGATTTTCATCGCCTTTTCTGATTGCTCGGGTACTAAAGATGGTTATGAGCTATGATGTGGTCGGGGCTCGCGTTCCGGGCGTTTTTGCTGGAGGCAACCGTAGGTGTGTTTTTGCGGGATGGCTTGTTGGTTCGTGTTTTACACTTTACTGGAAGGTCCGAGCGAGACGACTGGGACGCTAGAAGCCTAAACCAAATACTGAGCTCGTGTTTAACTTATTTTATTCTTTTTTGCTGTATTTTTTCTGTGCAAATGTAGGTCTTCTTGCTGTTGTAATTTTATGATTTTTAATCAATATATTATCCTTTTAAAAAAAAAAAAAAAAATCTAAATACTATTAAAAATAGATAAATAGCAGCATGTGAGGGGTAGAGAGAGGTGAGCCAAATCTTACTATTTTCTATACATTGTTAATTGTTATTTTAAAAGATAACAAAACTTGTATAAAATTAAGAACACATAATAAAATTAAGGAACAATTGCATGCATAGCACCAACAACTTCACTATTTACAAAACCAATACGATCTTCCATCTGTTTCTTTTTAATTCCCATCTAAAAATCAAATCCATAACAAAATTCTAACACATAATTTTCACTTTATTTTAAATTTGCAATAATTTGACAAATGCATCATAAAAGGATTAAAAAAAATATTAATTTAATAAATAGACAAAATGAAGTATTATGCGGATTACTCATCTTAATTAAAAATATAGGGGAAACATCCTATAAAAATTTCGTTCATTCTAATCACTAATAGAAAAAATTATATCAGAATATCAATACAATGTTCGAAACTCTTAGATCAATTTTATTATTTTATAATATTAATTATCTATATATTAACTTTTTTTTAACTAGGGTACCGTAAAGGAGATGTTTGACGGAGTAACTAATTTCTTGATAGACCTAGCGGCAACCAACCTACAAGTGTCGGACCACGCACTTATTTTCTCCCCACCTAAGAAATCGCGCCGCATGAGAGAGAAATCGAACATGAGTTGGCCTGAACACCAATCAAAAGAGGCACTTGCGGCACACAGGCTATATCCGTGTGCCGCTCGTCCACCAACCCACCTAAATCCGACGGGGCTATTCTACTAATTTGTTTTTTTGGGGAAATTTTTATTGTACCAATTTAAATGCACATCTAAAAATTTTGTGCCTAATTTTCATCAAATTCAATCATTCCACTCGATGAGAGTCCCCATCTTTGAACCGAAATTAACCCTAAACGCGCAAATTTCAACACCTACCCATCACCCCTCCCCCGCCCTCCCGCGTCACACCCCACCAGCAACTATATAAAGCCCTCTTCCCCCCTCCTCCCTTCCTCGCCCCTCCTCCCAATTCAAAGCCATCTCAATTACTCCTCACATTAACCAGCCAACAATGGGCAGCCTCCACGCCAACGACATCATCGACACCACCGGCTGCCTCCAACACCCTCTCGACGCCGAAGAATTCCGCCTCCACGCCCACAAACTAGTCGACTTCATAGCTGATTACTACAAAAATGTGGCGAAATATCCCGTTCGGAGCCAAGTGGAGCCGGGCTATCTCCGCAAGCTCCTGCCGGAGTCCGCTCCAAACCAGCCAGAGTCGATCGAGGACATCCTCAGCGATGTTAGGAGCTGTATTATTCCGGGATTGACCCACTGGATGAGTCCCAATTACTACGCTTACTTTCCGTCGAGCGGGAGCACGGCAGCTTTCCTTGGGGAGATGCTGAGCACCGGTTTTAACGTTGTGGGGTTTAATTGGATGTCTTCGCCGGCGGCGACGGAGTTGGAGAGTGTTGTCATGGATTGGCTTGCGAAGCTGCTCTGTTTGCCGTCGGAGTTTCTGTTTTCCGGCGGCGGCGGTGGGGTGTTGCAGGGGACAACTTGTGAGGCTATTCTGTGCACGCTCGCTGCGGCGAGAGATCGCGCTTTATCACGTGGCTGGTGAGTTTTAGTTTTTTTTATTTGGAAAATAATATTTTAGTCAATAACATTCTAATATAATTTGTGTCCTTGTGATCATTAAAGCCAATAGATTTTCTCAGAAAATCATTACTAACTTAACGTATTTCGTAATAGAATATTCTCATATAATATTTTTAAATTTTAATTAAAAAATTATGTCAATATATTATGATATAATTTATATTAAAGTTACTTCACAAATATTAAATTTATTTACAATTATGTTAAAATAAGGAAAAAAATAAGTATAAATCAAATTATTTTTGTGTGATATATATATATATATGATAATTTTTTTTTGTTTGTAATGATTTTGAGATTATCTAATCTTTTTTTCTTAAGTATGAGTTGGTGGTTATAACAAGCTCATAACTAGCTTTTAATGAGACTGGGTGACCATAAACAAATTGCTGGAAGGAAAATTTTCATTTTTATTTTATTTTTTAACATTCTTGAAATTCATTTTATATATTTGCGTTTACTTTCATTTATTTGTTAATCCCACTCTTTTTATAATAGTTTTCCAGAACATCAAGAAAGTCATCATAAATAAAATCATAGTTGTTAAAAATTTACATTAAGACAACTCAATAAATATAATAATAAATACATATATGAATATAATGGCAAGTTGCTTCCAAACAATAACGAATATATCCATGAATAATTTCAGATTTAATTAATTTAAAATAGAAAAGAGTTTTTAACAACCAAAGAACGTGACATTCATAAGAAGGAAAATAAATTAAATAAAATAAAAATTTGTTGGAACCAAGTTTAAAATTTTTAGATCTTCTTTAAATTATATATATAATAATTATTATTTAAGTATTATATTAATCTAAAGTATATTTAAAATTTCGGTCAATATTTTTTTCAAAAATAAAATATATATATTTTTATTTCAAATAGTTGTTGTACTACAAAATTTAATATAAATAAAAAAAAGTTTAACATAAATAAAAAAATTTTGGAAATTTTTCTGATATATTTTGCATGTTAATTTTTTTTCCACATATTCATAGGTAAAATTACATGCGTGACCTTGCAAAATTTATTTATTTACAAAATTAACACATAAATTTTTTGTTTCAACGCAGCGACATCTCCCAGCTCATCGTGTACGGCTCCGACCAAACCCACTGCGCCCTTCAAAAAGCCGCCCAAATCGC
Organism: Dendrobium catenatum; assembly: GCF_001605985.2. Lineage (NCBI taxonomy): Eukaryota > Viridiplantae > Streptophyta > Magnoliopsida > Asparagales > Orchidaceae > Dendrobium > Dendrobium catenatum. The sequence continues at coordinate 140,554 of NW_021318724.1, forward strand.
TGGCATTCCCTATTCCAACTTCCGCACCATCAAAACCACCGTCGCCGACGCCTTCGCCCTCACCGCCAACTCTCTCAGCCTCGCCATCGACTCCGACATCTCCGCTGGCCTCATTCCTCTCTATCTCTGCGCCACCATCGGCACCACCTCCTCTACCGCGGTCGACCGTCTCCCCGAATTGGCCCAACTCACTTCGCAGCACAACATCTGGCTCCACGTCGACGCTGCCTACGCCGGCGCAGCCTGCATTTGCCCTGAATTCCGCCACTTCATCGACGGCGTCGAACTCGCCGATTCCTTCAGCTTTAACGCCCATAAATGGTTCTTTAACAACCTCGATTGCTGTTGCCTATGGGTCAAATCCCCGACCGCGCTTATCAAATCGCTTTCCACAAATCCCGAGTATTTAAAGAATAAGGCGACCGAGTCCAAACAGGTCGTGGACTATAAGGATTGGCAAATCGCGTTGAGCCGCCGGTTCAGGTCTCTGAAGATGTGGATGGTTCTTCGTGGGTACGGAACGGCTAATCTGAGGCAGTTTCTGCGAGGGCATGTTAGGATGGCGAAGGTTTTCGAAGGGCTGGTGAGGTTGGACCGCCGGTTTGAGGTTGTGGTTCCGCGGTACTTTTCGACGGTTTGTTTTCGGGTTCGAACCGGAGGAGATGAGGCGGAAGAGAACGAGATGAACCGGCGTATTTTGGAGAGTGTGAACGCGGAAGGGAAGATTTACATGACGCATGCGGTGATCGGAGGGGTTTACGTTATGCGTTTCGCCGCCGGCGGGACTTTGACGGAGGAGAGGCACGTGAGAGAGGCGTGGGTTGTTATTAAGGAGCACGTGGAGAAATTTATGCCAAATGTTAAAGTGATGGACGGATAGTGATTGAGACACGTGTGCATGTTAGTTGAAGAAAGTTTATATGCTGAAGATATTGTATTTTTTATTTATTTATTTGAATAAATGTATGAATTGTTTACTTTGTAAGCTCCAATATCAATGATTTTGGAATATTCTGATTATGGAATCGTCCCCCATTTGGTGGATGAGGATTTTTATAAAAATAATTGTCAAGTTCCTCGGACAATATATTTTCATTGTATTATATGTTGGAGTCTAAAAAAATTGGATTTGTGCGAACTTAAGTAATTTGCTCAACTTAGCAACTTGTGTAAACGAGTCAAAAATTTTAAGGGTTCAGTTGTTAATTTATTAAGTTGAATATGGGCTAAATTATGAATATATAATTTATTTTTAAAAAATATATAAATTATAGAATTTTTTGATGCATGTCATCATGAATGAAGTAAGAATGATTGTCCATGGAAGGGAAGAAGTAACATGTGAAGTTACGTCTTAACATTTTATGTAAGGGAAGATTAATGGGCTATTTGATTGGCTGTAACGTGAATGCAGTGTAAAGTAAATATTTCTATGATGTTTAGTTATCTGTAAAGTCAAGAGAATTTTTTTTTTTGTTTGGTTGAATGTATATAGAGTAAAGTAAAATCAGCTCATTGCCCCCAACATTTAAAAAAAATAAATCAAACATAAAAGACGCACTTTGTGGCTCCAGGTCTGCACAAGATGGTCTAGCTATCCTACGGGTCTAGGTTACCCCCATGGAGTGACTAAATCAATCAAAGCACAAACATTGCGTTACTTAGAAGTGTGGCAAGGCATACCTTGGAGAAATGAGATGCAGAAATTAGCATGAAGGGCATTTACAGTCTAACTTATGCACACGCTAATGAACCCGCACCGCCTCCACCTACTCCACGCAAGAACAACTCCCATCCCACTCTCACACACGTGAGCTAGATTGGATTTCGTGGGAGGAGAATTTCGCGGGAGGAAGGTCACAAGAGACGGATTTTGTAGGAGGATTGGATTTCGTGAGAGGGAAGGAACATCTGTGGAAGACAAAGATGTTTTCGTGAAGGTGGGAGCCATAGAAGCTGCGAGTGTAGAACTGTATCTCACACGAAACGTCGAAGCCTCACAGTTAAGAATGACGAAAGAAATGAAGATGTTCACGTGTGCTTGTCGCTCTCATGCCCGTGATTTTTTTTTGCTCGATTTCAGTGGGATTTCTTTATGCCTTAAAATGTGCTACAATGAGATATTCTTAAAACTTTATTATTTTATTTTACTTTACACTTTATCCAACCAAATTTTAAAAAATTAAAAAATTTATATTTTTAAAAACTACATTTCTTTTTATCCAATCAAATTATCCATAAGTAAAATATGAAGTAATGTACTATATTATTTCTTCTTTTTTTTGGAAAATCATTTCAATTATCTTAATACCTGATGTGGCCATCCACATCATTCTGTTCCCTGTAGCCAGATACGCCACACTACCTCTAACAACCCACTATCTTTACTGCTACTTTTACCTTTTTTTTGCATTAGCTTACTGTCCTTTTTTTATAGTTTGCTTACCCCTAATATGGTAATTAGCAGTAGCCATAGTAGCATAGTTATATATTGTAATTAACGTAGAAGAAAGGTAGAATATGATTGTCTTCTTCTTCCAGGTTTGTCATTCCTGAGTATTTGTTGTTCTGGTTTTTACCTTGCCGCTAGCGACTACACCAGTATTTGGTATCAGAGCTAGGTTCGTCGCATCTAGCGGAAGGTAGTAGCCACCCTCGATCCGACATCGATCGGAGTCTGGATGAGTTGTGGGATATGCACCAACAAATGTCCAAGCAATTGGACGAGCTTGTCAATGCTTTTGCTAGGTTCGCCAATGAAATGCGGGAAGAAATGAGGCAAATTAGAGCAACTGCGAATCCTTTCGCGCAACAAGTCGCACCGGCAACCTTACCGGGACAAAGGATTCCAGCGCGAGGTGAACCTACTCACAACAGGTTACCGGCCAGGCTTCCGGATAGCTCAGATTCGGAGGATAGCGAACTACCTGCAATTGAAATGTCAGGAACAGATGAAGACATTCGTCCTCCACGTCCAGATAGAGGTAGACATCATCGGCATCAGAGGTCTGATAATGAGCACGCCCGCATTAAACTGGATATTCCATTTTTTTATGGAAGACTTCATCTAGAAGACTATCTTGATTGGGAAGGAGCTGTAGAATTTTTTTATTATTATATGGAGTTCAATCCCAACAAACAAGTCAAATATGTGGCTTATCGGCTTAAGGGCGGAGCCAATGCTTGGTGGATGCAACTAACTCCGAATCAGCAGCGAGAGGGTAAAGGTACCATCCACAATTGGAATCATATGGAGCAATTGATAAGGCGCCACTTCCTTCCCACTGATTTTGAACAACTCTTGTATCTCCAATAACATAATTGTAAACAAGGCCAATGGTCCGTTAGTGACTATACTGAGGAATTCTACAGATTAAGCGCACGCAATAATCTGACTGAATCGGAGAACCAATTGGTGGCACGATATGTAGGCGGCTTGATAGAACACATGCAAGAAAAGCTAGAACTTAAACTCAGTTTGGTCACTATCTCAAGCAGCTAATTTCGCTTTGAAGGCGAAAGCCCAATCACAACGAACCGGCCGGTTCAATTTTCCGAGAAGAGCAACTCAGGAAAACATCTCAAGAGCAAGCCGGGTAAATAACCCAGCTCCAAAACCTCTGCCTGTTGTGAATTCCTCTGGAGCTATACCACAAGTTGATAAAAGGGGGCAAACTAAGTTAAGGATCCCAGCCAGAGATAACCCGTATGCCAAGACTTTCACCATCAAGTGTTTTTGTTGTTTATAACCTAGTCACAAATCCAACGAGTGTCCGATGAGACACCAAGCTCAGCTAGTAGAAGCAGAAGATGACAGTGAACCCACCGGATTGCCAGAGGAAGCAGAGTACCTGGTGGAAGAAGTGTCAGCCGATAAAGGTGAACCTGTTATTTGTGTGATGGAGAAAGTACTGATTGCAACAAGGAAGCCTGTAGAAAACCAAAGAAATAATTTTTTTTTGCACGAAGTGCACTCTTAATGGGAAGGTGTGTGACTTGGTTATAGATAGTGGCTGCACTGAAAATATCATTTCCTGCGCTGCCTTCCAAGCATTACAGCTCAAGACAACGAAGAATCCTAACCCATTTAAAATCGGATGGATTAAGAAGGGAGTTGATTTTCTGGTCTATGATCTGTGCAAGGTCATGTTTGTTAGGAAAGTTGCTATTTGCATGTTTTACATTCTTGCAACTTGTATAGTTTTGATGATTCCAAATATTATTATTTTATGTGTTGTTATCTCCTAACATTTTTGTGAAGATTTGTTTTTGCTCTTGTGTGTACTAATATTTTAGGAAAATCAAACTCCAGACTACGAAGACTTCAAATTAAATTCAGCATGAGATACTATGAGAATTTGAAGCTTGTACTTTTTATTTGAATTAAATTTGAGAGGGATTGATTGTAATTGAGTGAATAAATTCACACACACAAATGGAGATCTTGAAAAAGTTTTTGTACTGATCGTACAGGACGAACATTGTTCTTACAGGACGATCAGATCAGTTATCTCCTTGTAAGAGCAATGGAACGGACACGAACTGAATTGAAAATTTTTCTAAGTCATAATCGTCAAGACGAAATCATTTTTGTCCTAGGACGAGTTGCTATCTGTAAAAATTTTGTCCAGACGAAGTCATGTTCGTCCAGGACGATGGGAACAAACTATGAAAGTTTATGACAACGTTCTACAGTTTTCGGAACCAACTTTTAATATAACTGTTCGTACCGGACAAAATTTTTTCGTACGGGACGAACCTATTTCATCCAGGACGAAATTGGTTCGTACAGATGCATAAATGGTTCGTACGGGACAGTTTTTTACACTGTTCGTCCGTACTAACTCAATTTCATACGGGATGATCCACTGCGCAGAAAAATATGTTTTTAGCAATTTTTTGATCGGTTTTTCATATCCTTTCTATATAAGGAGTCCTAGAAACTATTACAAGTGCCTTTGGAGTTATTTTCTCTTGAGAGAGATCATTGAGTGTGAGAGTTTGGGAGAGATTGTAAGAGTGAAGAGTGAGAGATCAAGTGAGGGGTTTGTGAGGGATTCACAAGGTTACTTGAAGAAGAAGATTTCTTT
>NW_021318724.1:148086-199421 GCF_001605985.2 Dendrobium catenatum
TCTCTTTTGCCCCATAGCACCAAGGCAGAAGAAGCCTGTACAAAATCCACTTCACCCTTCCCCCGGTGCGGCGAGTAGCCGAGTATCTTTACCCAAAGATATCTTCTTCTCGCCAAACTTCCCTTAAACAACCCTTGAATCCGATGTACTGAGTGCAATTCGGCCGGAGCAACCGTGTGAATATCCCCCCACACTCCCATTTAGATAATCCCCCTAAGATCTCTCCCTCTCAAAACTCACCCTTTCCTCTCGTCCCTTTCAAGTTCTCTCTTCAGTTTCCCAAAGAACGAATAGACAACATCGGATGGCCAAAATACACTTTGTCTGTCACTTTGTACACTCTCTCAAAGTGTCGGCAGAGAACCCGGGCCTAGGTGTTGTTGAACTTCACTTGGAGACTTCAGAGGAGATGGCTGAACAAAAAAGACGGGACGATCCAGTGCGCAGAAAAACATGTTTTTAGCAATTTTTTGGGTGGTTTTTCATGTCCTTTCTATATAAGGAGTCCTAAAAACTATTAAAAGTGCCTTTGGTGTTGTTTTCTCTTGAGATGGAACATTGAGTGTAAGTGTTTGGGAGAGATTGTGGGAGTGAAGAGTGAGAGATCAAGTGAGGGGTTTGTGAGGGATTCACAAGGTTACTTGAAGAAGAAGATCTCTTTGTTTCAGCCCATCTCCTCTGAAGGCTCTCAAGTGAAGTTCAACAACATCGGCCCGGTTCTCTGCCGACACTTGGAGAGTGTAAAAGGACGACAAAGTGTATCTTTGGCAGCCATTGTGTCTTCGTTCTTTGGGAGAAAACTAGAAGAGAGAACTTGAAAGGGAGAGAGGAAAGGGTAGAGTTTGAGAGGGAGAAGATCCTTGAAGGGAATTTCAAGGGAGTGTGGAGGGGATATTCACACGGTTGCTCCGGCAAACTTGCACTTCAGTACCATCGGAGTTGCGAGAAGAAGATATCTTTAGTGTCACAAGAAGTCAGCTACTCGCGACCGCACCAGGAAGAGTGAAGGTGATTTTTTACAGGCTCTCGCCCTGCCTGTGCGGTAAAAGGCGCCTTGCTGTGGGGGAAAAAGGAGAGTCACTTTGTGGTATTAGTGCAATACTCGGAGGGTGCCTCCGGGGAGTGGACGTAGGTCAAGGTTTGACCGAACCACTATAAATCTGGTGTGTTCTTTCTTATTTTTCTTACGCATTTAATTTTATTGCAAGTTGTTTACTCTGGTTGAAAAGTTTATTTTTTAAACTTTAAATTAAACTTGCATTAATAATTAAAAAGGTTTTCTAAAAATCCAAGAGTAGAAGTATAATTTTTTAAATTACCAATTCACCCCCCCCCCTCTTGGTTAGCCTTGGGACATTAACTTAGGTCTAAAAAACTATTCACTAGACTCAACAATGTTTACCATTGGCAAGAGCTATTTATGTTATATATCCTATGATGTCCTTGACATGGACGTTTATCACATCATACTAGGAAGACCTTGGCAGTATGATACGGGAGCTTTCCATGACGGCCGAGCCAATACATATACCATTGATTGGAAGGGAAGAAAAATCAAGTTAGTTCCAAATAACCAATTCGGTTGCAAGCAGCCTTCTAATAATCTGGTTGCTGCCAATGTCATCACGGGACACTCATTACTTCAAATAAAAGAAGAAAGTAGTCAGATTTTTGCTCTCATTACGGGAGATGTTGTAACATGTCCAGCTCCCATCATTCACAAAGATGTCCAGATTCTACTAGATTCATTTCAAGATGTTATGGCCTCCGAACTGTCTTCATCCTTGCCACCGTTACGTGACCTATAACATCAAATTGAATTCATTCCTGGTGCCGCCTCCCCAACTTACCAAATTACAGGATGAGTGTAAAACCCCTCAAAAGCTATTTTTTTAGTGCTGTTAGTCCCAAACGAACTGGCCTTAGTCCCGGACGAACTGAAGAAAATTATAAAGAATCTGTCAATTTCGTCTGTACGAACCTGGAAGGGTCGGGACGAACCGTCGGGATGAACCAAACAGAGAGTTTCGTCCAGGGGCGAAGAAATTGGAATTTATTTTCATCTGGACGATTTGAGTCCAGAGATGATCGTCCCGGGAAGAATAGGGACATCGTCCAGGACGATCTTGCTTAATAAATATCTAAATGGTGTCATTTTTGAAGAGAGAAAAAGTCCAGGAGAGAGAAAACAATTGAAAGAGGAAGAAAAGTGGATTTTCGAGCGACTTCAACTCATTTCCGTTCGTCGTCGTAGTTGGAAAAGTTGATCGACTCGAGGTAAGGCACATTCTGCATTTCTCAATTTTCAGAAATGATAATTTTGACTACTTTTCTATTCCAGATTTTATTTCCGTTAGCGAATTTCTGGTATTATTTTCTTCTGACAAAGGTATTACCGCATAAATTTTGGTATGTTTTTGAGATGATAATTATGCATATTTTGAGTATGTTCTGGAAGATTTTACCTGGTATTTTGAATTCTACTAAGTTTTATTCGAATAATAATTTATCTGGATGTATGATATTATTACTTCTGTGCAGTAAAAGTCTTATAATGTTATTGTGGATATTCTGTAATAATTTGGTAAATTTCTGAATCTGTGAATTTTGTGTAAATTCTGTATACTGTCGTTATGCCGTTGATTTTTCGTACGAATTCTGATTTTTCTGAATTGATACATTGAATGAATTGAAGTGTTTGTATGCTATCAGAAGGGAGTAATAAGGAGCCAGGATCCTTTGAGATTTTGTAAGTGTCAGGAAAATCTGAAATGAGTTCTAAAATCTGAAAATAAGCTATGTTCCGGAAATTTTGTATATCTGTTCTGTCCCGGCGCTATAAGCACAAAGGGAGACATAATGGGCCAGAATCCGTCAAGATTCTGTAAGTGTCAGGGAAGGGAGACATAAGGGATCAGAATCCGTAGAGATTCTGTAAGGGTCTGGGAATCTGAAATCTGATATGTGATATGTTATCTGAAATCTGATGTTTGATATCTGATAATCTGTACTGTGACTTATATGATCTGTTTTATAAATTATCTGATTAGAATTATTTGATATGAATGTGATTTTATCTGATTTTTGTACGATTCTGATTATTCCGTACGATTCTATCTGCTCTGTGACTTGAAAGCTTTATGATATTTGTTCTGAACTCCGATTTGACATGACTTAAGTTTTCTGTATCAGTTGTTTGATTTCTGTTGATCAAGTATCTTTTCTATGATTTTCGTACAACTATTTTCTGATGTGAATTTCTGATGATTTAGATTGGTGAGTGATGTCTTGCTGAGCTATGTTAGCTCATCCTTGTTTTCTACGTGGTTTTCAAGTTCTGGGAAAGGGAAGGAGGTCTTGGACTAGAAGTTCTGTGTCTGATCTGAGATTAGGTATTTTGTACTTTGGATTTTGTACAGTCATGAATTTTCTATTCTGTTATGTTATTTCTGTCTGAAGCCATGGATTATATTGTACATGATTGTTTTGATGAAAGAAAAAAATATAGATGAACTGTTCTGTATTTGGATGATTATAGTAGCTCTGTGTTTTTCTGTCTATTTAATATTTGGAAGAAAGTTCTGAAGCAAATTCTAAAGCTAGATCATGGATTTCAAGTTATAGTTCCAACGCGGCCCGATGCGAGCGGGATCTGTCCCGGTCGGGTTGGGTCGTGAAAATGAGCCCCCGTGAGCATGTGATCCTGCAGGAGATAATTCAAGACCTGCTACAAAAACAATTCATTCAACCCAGCATGAGCCCGTGTGCCGTCCCTGTGCTAATTGTTTCGAAGAAAGATGGACAGTGGAGGACGTGCTTAGACAATAGAGCCATCAACCGTATTACCGTCAAATAAAGATTTTTGATATCGCGAATCACTGATCTTCTTGACAGACTTCACGGCTCTAAGGTATTCTCCAAGTTAGACTTACGGAGTGGGTACCACCAGATCCGAATTCATCCCGGGGATGAATGGAAGACGGCGTTTAAAATAATTGAAAGGTTTGTTCGAGTGGAAAGTTATGCCTTTTGGGCTCTCCAACACACCGTCTACCTTCATGAGGCTAATGTATGAAGTCCTTAAACCATATTTAGATAAATTTTGCATTGTCTATTTTGATGATATTTTGGTGTATAATACTTCTCTTTCAGCTCATCTTGCTCACCTGAAGTCAATTATGGAGGCCCTTCGTCAGCACCAACTCTTCGTCAATTTGGCAAAATGTCATTTTGCCATGGACAATGTTCATTTCCTCGATTTTGTGCTTACACCTGAGGGTGTCCAGACAGCTCCCCAGAAAATTGAGGCCATACGTGGCTGGCGGACTCCGAAGACCATAACGAAAGTCAATAGCTTTCATGGCTTGGCGAATTAATATCGTCGGTTCATAAAGGGATTCAGCAACATTATGGCCCCCATCACTAACTATTTAAAATTCCCCACCCTAGCTTGGTTCCTAGCTTGGTTTGCGGCTCAACAGAGGAGTTTCGAGAAGATCAAAGCTGCTCTTAGTTCGGCTCCCGTATTAGCTTTCCTAGATTTTGTCAAATCTTTTCAGGTTGACATGGATGCGTCCGCGGTGGGAATTGGAGCCGTCTTATCTCAGGATGGGAGATCAGTTGAATATTTTAGTGAAAAGTTAAGCCCGCAACGACAAAGATGGTCTGCATACGAACAAGAGCTATATGCCATTGTTCGTGCTCTCAAACAATGGGAGCATTACCTCTTACATAAGGATTTTATTCTATGTAGTGACAATCAAGCATTGCAATATATCAACAATAAAAAAAAAATAATCGTATGCATGCCAGGTGGATTGTATTCTTTTAAATATTTAGCTTTGTGATCAAGCACAAGGTCGGCAAGAGCAATCGTGTTGCGGACGATTTGAGTAGGCGCTCAACACTTTTAATACATCTTCAAACAGGGATAACAGGACTGCAACAATTAAGGGACTTATACCAAGGTGACAAAGACTTCTCATTAATCTAGAATACTTGTATTGCAGGTCAGCCCCTACGGGATTTTTCTGTGCATCAAGGCTTCGATCTTATTCAAAGGGAATACACTATGCATTCCAGATTCTTTATGGCGCCCGCAATTGATTCGTGAGTTACATAACGGATGCCTATCAGCCCACTTGGGGCGGGATATAACGTTGGAGCAAATTCAAGCTCGCTTTTACTGGCCGCGGGTACGCAGTGATGTCACCAGATTCATTGAGAAGTGTTATGTTTGCTAAATGTATAAAGGAACAACCCAGAACACCGGACTCTACATGCCGTTACCTATACCTGAATCCATTTGGGAAGATTTATCTCTTGACTTCGTGTTGGGATTACCACGTACAAAGCGTGGCTCAGACTCCATAATGGTGGTCATGGATCACTTCTCCAAAATGGCGCATTTCATCCCGTGCAAAAAGACATTTGATGATGTACGCATTGCGAGCATTTTTTTTTAGAGAAATTGTAAGGCTACATGGGTTACCCCGAAGCCTCATGTCGGACCGCGATGTCAAGTTCATTAGCCATTTCTGGAGGGATCTATGGAAAAGGTTGAATACAGAACTCAAGCTGAGTTCTGCGTACCACCCGCAAACTGATGGACAGACGGAGGTAGTTAACAGGACACTTGTAAATGTGCTCCGCTGTTTGGTGCAGGATAATCCGAAGAGATGGGAAGACATGCTTAGTCAAGCCGAGTTCGCTTACAATTCTATGTCTAATAGATTAACGGGCCAGAGCCCCTTCCAGGTGGTGTACACCAAGTTGCCTAATCAAATGGTAGATCTCGCAATCCTTCACAAGGTCTGTCCATCCGCTGCTAGCAAGACCGCATCGAAAGTCATAGAAACTCTGAAAACGGTGAAAGCCAACTTACAGCAATCTGCTTTAAAATACAAACAAAATGCTGACATTCATAAGCGATACAAATCTTTCTCAAAGGGAGAACTTGTCATGATAAGGATGCGCAAGGAACGTTACCCACAAGGAACATATTCTAAATTAAGTCCCCGGAAATTGGGACCCTTCTCCATCCTTCACAAAATCAATGATAACGCATATGTGATAGATCTACCTCCCGATATACATACTTCACCTACATTCAATGTCGCTGATATATATATAGCTATCATTCGCGAGATAACACACCTATGGTGGAAATCTCGTCGGAGTCGAGCTTCTCGGAGCTGGGGGAGATCTGATGTGGCTATCCGCATCATTCCGTTTCCTGTAGCCAGATATGCCACACTACCTCTAACAACCCACTATCTTGACTGCTACTTTTACCTTTTTTTGCATTAGCTTACTGTTCTTTTTTTTATAGTTTGCTTACCCCTAATATGGTAATTAGCACTAGCCATAGTAGCATAGTTATGTACAGTAATTAACGAAGAAGAAAGGTAGAATATGATAGTATTCTTCTTCCAGGTTTGTCATTCCCGAGTATTTGTTGTTCTGATTTCAGCCTCACTGTGTAACGTATTCCTCAAAATTATTGCCAAGATTCTTGCTTGTAGGCTCAAGCTAATTATGCCTGAGATCATCCACCCTAGCCAGGCTGCCTTTGTTGCTAATAGAGTTTCATCGGACAACACTATCCTTGCGGCTGAGGTTCTTGGTTTCATCACGAAGAATTGTAAGGAGAAATTTTTTTGTGCTAAATTTGACATTAAGAAGGCCTTTGACACGGTGTCTAGGGAATTCCTTTTTAAAAGGTTGGAACAAAAAGGGATTCCTATGTTATTTATTCAGTGGATCAGAGCTTGTATTAGTGACATTAATTTCTCTATTTGCATTGACGGGGGACTTTATGGATTTTTTGGCTCCTCCTCTGGTATTCGGCAAGGCTGCCCTCTAAGTCCATTTCTTTTCTGTTTCGTAATGGATGCCTTATCTTGCCTTATTGAAGGGAACAGTTCTCCGAACACATTCCAGGGTTTTCAATTCGGTGAATTTCAGCTTACTCACCTGACTTATGCTGACGACTTATTGATTTTTGGTAAAGCCGAAACTCAGAACTGCAATAATCTTATGAGCATTCTCCAAACCTTCTCCTCTTGTTCTGGCCTTTTCCTCAATCTCAATAAAAGCTCCCTTCTCATTTCTCCCACTGCATCTCATCTATCTGCCATCTCCCTTGCCCTTCAAATTCACAATTGCTCCACCACCATTTCCTACTTGGGTCTTCCCATCTCCCTGGGGAGAACCAAGCTATCCGACTTCTCTCCACTTACTGAAAAAATTACTAACCTGCTTTCTGGATGGAAAGCAAAGCTTCTTTCTTTTGCAGGTAGACTTCAATTCATCAAATACACCATTACCAATCTTGTGGCTTATTGGGTGAGAGGCGCTTTAATCCCTAAAACTATTATTAAAGCTATTGATAAAGCCTGCTCCAAGTTCCTTTTTCAGAAGGGAGATCAGTCTAAACGTCTTCATCTTATCTCTTGGAAACATACTACTATGCCTCATGCCAATGGTGGCATTGGTATTGCCTCTCTTCAAGCTCTAAGATCCGCCTATAACTGTGTCACTATTCTCAGGATGTATAATCAGGATTCTCAGCTTTCCAATTGGCTTAAAATTAGATACAATTCTCCATGGAAACCTCCAAATCGTAATTGCTCAGCTTTCTGGAAGAATATTCAAATGACTGCCTCTTGGTTCAAGCACAATTTTAAGTTTAATGTTTTGGTTAATAGCCCCATTGCCATCTTCTGGGATCACTGGTGTCCTCACGGCTCTTTTACAGATTCCTTCCCAGATTTCCCCCTTTCATCAGTCAATGCTGAATCCCTCAATCTCGCTACTTGGATGTGTGAAGACTCCTGGGCTCTTCCTAATTTCCTCAATCAAAATATTGTGGAGTTCTTTACTTCTATTCCCATATCTGTTAGTAATACCAAGCACATTACTTGGGAAAACAAGGAAAATGCATCATTTAAGGATTTCTATAGGGAATTCTTCTGTCATGAATATGTAGTTGATTGGGCTTCGCTTGTTTGGCACAAGAAACACTCCTTGAGACATTCGGTTTATTCCTGGTTGGCCCTCTCTAACGGCCTTAAGACTTCAGAAAATTTGCACATTAGGAAGGTTATTACAGAGGATTTTTTATGCCCCTTGTGTCATCAAACCCCAGAAACCACTGCTCACCTTTTGTTTGAATGTGACTACTCCTTTACTGTCCTCACGAAGGTTATCCCAAAGATGAATTGTTTTCTATTCAGACCTAATATGGGCCAAGCTCTTCAGTATATAGATGGGTTGGATGTGAACAGGGACTTGAAGTCCGTTGTTCTGTTGCTTTTCAATATTGCTGTTTACGTTATTTGGACTGAGAGGAATGATAGAATTCATAAAGCGACCTTTTCTTGTGCGGTCTCTTTAGCAAAAAAAATTACTAGAATTGCTTATGTTAAACTGGACAGCTGGAAAGGAGGAAAGGCTATCAGGGAGAAACTTTTCATTTATTATAACTAGATTCATGTTGGCTTCAATGTCACTATGGTTCGGCTTCATTTTCGGGCTTGGGGGAATGCTGTGTTGTGGTGGTCTTGGGTTATGCTATTTCTATTCGGGTTTTTATGATTGGCTTTGCCTTTTTATGATATTGGGAAAGTTTCTAACCACTATTGGGAAGGTTTTTTGGTCAGTGAGATTAGGATATTATCAGTCTAAGTTGGGTAAAGCTGAAAATGTTATCAATTCTGCTTTTTTTTCTGTGGCAATTCCGTGCTGGTTCGAATGGTGTATGGCAGGTTCCTAAATTCTATATGATAATTGTTGGTGGCATCTCTGTTTGCTGCCCAATTTCATCAAGACGCTGCTGCTTCGTTGCCGACAAGGGGTGCCTTCTTCACTGGCAGGTTTTTTGGGCCGTGGACGATGATGATACCTGCCTCTCCTTTTGGATGGTCTACGGGCAACCAAAGGAGAATGATCACAATGATTTATAATTTTCTCTGAGTCCCGGCCAGACAGTTTTTCCTGTCTGTTTTTGGGTTTCTTTTCTAGTTTTTCCTTTATGAAGATCACATGTAATTTTTTGCTTTTACAATTTTGCTGCTTGCTTTATTTTTTCTGGCAAGCATTTTTGTAATCTTTTTCTTTTTAATAGAATGGGCTAAGCCCTCAATTTACCCCAAAAAAAAAAAAAATGCAGACACGTGAATGCTGCTTTTAAGAAAAAAATAATTAAAAAAGGTTAGTAGGTGAAGCAACGCTAAATGAGCTCTGCCACTTTCATGAAGAGAAGCAACATTTTATATTTCAATTATTGTTTCTGTACATATTTCAATCATTTCAAAATTTTCATATCTGCCCAACCCCAAACTGTAAATCTTTTGTTATTAAATATTAAAATTTTCAAAATAAATTTTTCAAAAGCCAAAGTGTCTGGACTATCATATGAGCAAACAGGAGCTGGATTCTCTGTAGGTTTACACTGAGAGATGAATAACTGTCACACATATTTCAAGTTATTATCAGAAAAATAATTTTTTTTAACTATTATGAATATATATAAGCCTAATAATAATTTTCTTTTAATAACTGCCACACATATTAAGAGATCTAATTGTAACAAGCTGCTTTAAACAACAAAAAATTCTAAAAAACATTGAAAAAGAAGCTAAAAGCCATAGTTAAATAAAAGTATAATTGCGGTCTGAAAAAAAAAAAAAACGAAAAAACTGTCCGAAATACTCCTTTGTTGCATAACAAATGTAGTGTGGCAAGGTAGTTAAAAGGCTTGCAACAAGTTGTACATTAGGATACTAAGCAAGAAGATTAATTCTATAGATCATCATTAGCATTGTATTCCATTAAAAACAACTTGAGCAAGTAATTTTGATACATAGTTAACTTCTGATTTAAGAAAACATTAATCCCTTTGCAGTCAACTTCGATCCCAAGAAAATAACAAAGCATTCTTGGATTATAATTACCTTTCTTTGGGCACAAGAGCACGAGTCTCGTAGCAAGATCAGGAAGACCTTCAATCATTAAGGATTCATTTGGGACGAAATTTTTGTTATTTTTTAAAATTGTTTTTCAATACAAATATTTCTTCAACTAGATAGAACAAATAAATGCAAGAAGAAGAGAGTAGAAAAAGATAGAGAAGAGATGAAGAAGCTATTGCCACAAAAAGTAAAAGAAATAAGAAGTTTTAGCTGTCTCAGTAGAGAAGAAAAAGAAGATCGAGATGAAGAGGTAGAGAAAAGAAAGAGATGGCGTAACCTCTCACAGTAAAAAAGAAAATGAGTAAGTAGAAGGATCATTAAACCTTTTTTCTCCATATCCAACCTTCATATTTAAGAGGGATTATTACGTGCGTTCACCGGACCGTCCGGAGGGTAATCAGTATGCGCCACATCAAATGATACACAGCTGTACACAGTAAGTTGTACACATATATTGGTGAATGAAGAACAACAACAGGCGGAGAAGACAGAGAACAGGAAGAAAGAGCAGAGTAGAAAGAAATATTTTATTCAGCTTCATCACGGATTACAAGTAGTCCTATATATATAGATGTCTAGGAAAGTATTTACAAGACAACCAATGAGTACAGGACAGCTCATTAATATTTAATTATTTACATATAAATTGAATGCACTTATACCGCCATGCAAACTAATGGATCGGGAAATACAGTTAGTTTGCTTCGTAGAAGAAGGAATCGCGGCGTTGATAGTGCTTTAGTAAAGATGTCCGCGATCTGATCTGTAGTATTGATAGGAAGAAGCCGTATCTGATTTGTGTAATTGTGATCGCGTATAAATTTTTGATCTATTTCGATGTGTTTTGTACGAGCCTGAAAAACTTGATTGTTGGCGAGTGCAATCGCCGATGTGTTGTCACAGTACATGTCTGTGGGTTGAGTCTGAGTTATATCAAAGTCTTGAAGAATTCGACAAAGCCATAGAACGTCCGCAGTAAGAGCTGCTAGAGCCCGATATTCCGATTCTGTTGGTGATCGGGCTACTGTATGTTAATTTTTCATGGTCCAAGTGATTAGTTTATCACCAAGAAATGAGCAGTAGCCGGATGTGGATCGTCGAGAGACAGGATCTCCGGCCCAATCTGCATCGGAAAAGGATTGAAGAGAAAGATTAGATTTTAAGATTGGTAAACCGTAATCGAGCGTACCTTTGAGATAACGAAGTAGTCGTTTGAGCAAGTAGGTATGCTGTGGAAGCGGCTGGTGCATGTGTTGCGACAGCTGGTTTACACTATAAGCGATGTCTAGTCTTGTGATCGTTATATACTAGAGTGATCCAGTGAGCTTGCGGTAAGTATTCAGGTCAGAGAGCACAGAGTCTGGCGGGTAGATTTGCGGCATTTTTGTGCAGGAGGGATTGAACAATTAATTGAATTGAGTTAACTGTGCTTGCTGTAGAAGATTAGAGTCATATTGTTGTTGGGAAAGGAAAAACTTATCTCCATATCTTGAAATTTTCATGCCAAGAAATTTGGTTGCTTGACCGAGATGCTTCATAATAAATATGCTGTTTATTTTGGATATAATATAATCTATGGTATTTTGATCATTTTTGGTAATTAATATGTCGTCTATGTACATAAGCAAGTACAATTGTATGGACTGTTGTTTGAAAATAAGAAGCGAAGGATCTGCATTGCTATGAGTAAAACCAATAGAGACAAGATAGGAAGTAAAGGTATTGTACCACTGTCGTGGTGCTTGCTTAAGTCCATAAATGGACTTGTGAAGGCGGCATACGTGGGTCGGATGTCGTGTATCCTCGAACCCTTTGGGTTGGACATGTAGACGGTCTCCGATAGGTTACCATGAAGGAATGCATTGTCGACGTCCAATTGATGAACCTGCCAATCATTGTGTAAAGCTATAGTTAGTAATATACGGATTGTGGGAAGTTTTGCTACGAGACTAAAAGTCTTCGTATAATCGACGCCGTATTCCTGATGGTTGCTGAGAGCCACAAGTCTTGCTTTGTGTTTGGTAATGGTATTGTCGGAGTTGAGCTTTAATCGGTAAGTCCATTTGCAGCCCAAAATTGGCGCATCTTTTGGAGGCAAGACAAAGCTCCATGTGCCTTGTTGTTGAAGGGCAAGAAACTCTAAAGCCATAGCATGAAACCATTCGGGGGATTTGTTGGCTTCTGTGAAAGTGTTTGGTGTAGCAGAGAGACCGGTGGGAGCGGTGGTATGGCACAAATTGAGACGAACCTGAGGTTTAAGGTGGCCAGTTTGAGTCCTGGTGACCATAGGATGGTGAGGTGTTGGAGTAGGTGACCTCGGTGTAGAGCTGTTTAGTGAGGGTGGAAGTCGAATGGCATGACTGATCGAGGCTGGATTGTGACCACATGTAGGCTGAGGAACTATGGAGGGCTGGGCTAGCATTGGTTTGATGGGAGGGTAGGAGACAGAGATTGGTGTAAGGAAAAAAGGAAAGGGGTCAACAGACGGTTGAGAGGAGGTTGTGGGTTGTTGTTTGAAGGGAAAGATAGTTCGTCAAAGGTTGTGTGGCGAGAGATCAAGATTTTATTGGTGGATTTGTCAAGGCATTTGTAGCCCTTGTAGGTGTCCGAATATCCAAGGAAAACACAGCATTTAACCTTGGGTTGTAATTTGTTATTTGAGTGCGGTGGTGAAAGAGGAAAACAAGCACATCCGAAGACACGAAGATGATTATCTCGGGTTTAGTATTGTGTAGAATTTCAAAGGGAGACAGATGACGAGTGACAGGGTGAAGGCATACGGTTAATAAGGTAAGCAGAGTCAAGACTGCTTCAGGCCAATGGATGTAAGGAACGGAGGACGTGTGGAGTAAGGTCCGAGTCGTCTCAATAAGATGCCTATGCTTACGCTCGACGACCCGTTTTGTTCCGGAGTGTAAGGGAAAGACACTTGATGTTGAATGCCGTTAGTTAGGAGGAATTCTTGGAAATGCTGATTGACGAATTCCATTCCACCATTTGTACGAAAAACTTTAATAGATTTTGAGGTATATTTCTCAATCTGAGTTTTAAAATTGCATAATTACTAAAAACTTCAAATTTGTTTTTCATAGGGAAAAGCCACGTGAATCGTGAAAAATCGTCAATAAAAAGAACGTAATAACGAAATCCTTGAAACGAAGTTATGGGAGCCGGTCCCCAAATGTCCGAGTGAATTAAAGACATCAAAGAATTAGAACGGTGAGCAGTTTTAGGAAACACAAGTTTGTGACTCTTTGACATTTTGTAAGAATTACAAACAGACATTTCTAAAGTTATTTTAAGCTGCGAATTATTTGCAGAAATAATATGAAGAATCTTTTGATGTGGATGTCCAAGACGTGAATGCCAGGGGGATGTGTGCACAGCCGAGAGAGCTGTGTACGGGGCCAATGATTGGCTAGTTCGAATTGGGTAAAAACTGTTGGTGCACGGACCTTGTAGAAGCACTTTCTTCATCGTAAGATCCTTAAAGACAAAACCAGATGGGTTAAACGAAACAGAGATATTGTTATCTTTGGTTAATTTGGAAATAGATAAAAGATTATAGCATAATTGCGGAGTGTGAAGAACTTGGGATAGGAGAAGCTTACGATTTGGGGTTGGTAATATACCAGCCCTGGTATGAGCTATGTTTACCGATCGACCGTCTCCGACGATTATGCCATCAGTTCCTTGATAGGAGTTGGACATGGACATATTATCGAGTGAATTTGTAAGGTGCGACGTTGCCCCCGAGTCCAGAAACCAGTTGGCATGTGGGCTGTCCATGCTAGCAGCGAGAGCTTTGTTTATAGTATTTGTAGATGAAGGAACGTATTGGGGGTTGAGGCGATGCCAACACGAGGATGCCGAGTGCCCTTTCTTGAGGCAAATCTGACAGCAGAGTTATTGTGTTGCTGTCGAACGGTGTTGGGGTTGTTCGGCCGTAGCATTTCGTCCCCGATTGCGACGATATCTTCCTCGAGGGGCATACAGAGCCAAGGCAGGATCATGAGATGCAGAATTTCTGGTAGCGTCGGAGGTAAGGTTAATTTCTTCGCTTAGGAGAAGGGGGTAGAGTTGGTCAAGGCTTATAGGAGTGAGCGTGATTCTAAAGGCTGTTTTAAACAATTGATATGATACCGGTAAGCCATTCAAGATGTAGTGGATTATATCCTCTGTATCAACCAAAGAACCTGCAGCAGCGATCTGATCGACTAAGGTTTTAATGTCAGATAGATAATGAGTCATTGTGAGATTTTTGAGGGAAATATTATGGAGAGAGTTCTTGAGTTGGATGACTTTGGATCTATTGGAAGATTGGAACCGTGTTTGAAGAACGGTCCAAATAGCAGCCGTTGATTCAAGATTAATGATGTAAGGTAGGATTGACATGGCAATATTGGAGCACAAGGAGGCGTCGAGGATATGACCGGAAAGGCTCCATTTGTCGAATAAAGAATTTGGAACAGTTGTTCCATCATTCTAGAGAATGATACGATCAGGAGAAACTGTTGAGGGATCAAGAAAAGTGTGAAAACCTTGAGCTCGGAACAGCTTCAAGTTCTGAGACCTCCAAACGGCGTAGTTGTCCATTGTTAATTGGATCGGAGCTATGTTCTTGATGTTTGATACCAAGAACTTTGGGGATGAAGAAATCTGGATCTCCTCTTGCTGCTCCATGATCGTTTGCATGCTGCTTCGAGAATTTGCTGAGCTTTCCATGGTCTTCCCGCTCTGATACCATGAAGAACAGCAACAGGCGGAGAAGATAGAGAACAGGAAGAAAGAACAGAGTAGAAAGGAATAGTTTATTCAGCTTCATCACAGATTACAAGTAGGCCTGTATATATAGATGTCTAGGCAAGTATTTACAAGACAGCCAATGAGTACAGGACAACTCATTTATATTTAATTATTTACAAATATATTGAATGCACTTATAGTGACATGACCCGTTCTTATTGGCCTCCATACAACATTTGATAAACGCACATAATAATTTCGTCATATTTATAGTAGATGATAATATTTTCTTTTAGTCGCTCATAAATAAAATAAAACCTCCATCATTAATTTATTAATTATATATATATATATATATATATATATATATATATATATATATATATATATATCTTATTTTAAGCTTTGTGACATATTAATATTTGTATGATCATTGAGAAGTGAATTTATCAAACAATACATTTATGTTTTTCATTATTTAAGATTTTTCTCTGATTATTCTATTGACCTCATTAATCTTTGCTAAAAAATTTATCATTATTTAAAACCCCCAAAATTAACCACTTTCTAATCTAAACTTTATTTTTATAATCAATTTAAAAATATATTACATCTGAATCTATCCAAATTTATATATGATACTCATGAAAATTTATATTGATCGGGCACGAATCTTGATGCAAAATCAACTTGGGAACTTTCGAAATAAAAATTTGGGACCATCCAAACTTCGATTTCAGCAAACTTATAGTCGAATGAGCGTCTCAGGAATACGAACGCAACAACACCAAATCCAACCCAATCCAAGCCCAAACGGTCCAAATCAAGGGTTAGAAGCATTATTGGAGGTTCAAACAACAATTTGGATTACCAAATGGTTCCAAACATAATGTGCTTATTAATCGAATCGAGCGGCTCGCGAGATGAATCCAACGAGCCCAAGATCACCGAATTTCGACATCCCTAAAAACATTCAAATGTCCATCAAATGGTCTATGGTCAAGTGATTCAACATCGGTCGTCCATCCAACAACCTCTTCAATTACCCTTAATCTCTTACCTATTTACGGGCCATGCTACTCCAGAAATCTATAAATAGACCCTTATTTCTCTTGAAAAGGACTGAAGCAAGAAGAGAGAAAGAAAGAGAAGGAAGAAGAAGGAAAAAGCTCCGCCTGACCCACCACTTGAGTTTTCGCGGACCACCGCCTGACGTGTTGCATCACGGACCACGGCCTGACGTCATTGCCCAGTTGGACCACCACATGAGGCCCTCACCCTCGCCGACCACCTCCTTGAGGCCTCACCTCACCGAACCACCGCCCCTGAGGCTCCTCACCCTTACCGGACCACCACCCTGAGGATCATCAACTTTCCCATACCACAACCTCATGCGCCCTCACCCCACTGGACCACCGCCTGAGGCCCTCACCCTTGCCGGACCACTACCTAAAGGCCCTCACCCTTGTTGAACTCCGCCTGAGGCCTCACTTCGCCGGACGACCACCTGAGCCCTCACCTTCGCCGTACCACTACTTGAGTCCCTCACCTTCACCGGACCACTACTTGAGGCCCTCACCCACCGCCAAACCACCATTTAAGGCCCTTCACATCGTGGACCATCACCTAAGGGCCCAAACTCCGCCATACCACCACTTGAGGCCCTAAACTTCACCAGACCATCAAGACGCCAGAGTTCTGCTAAGTCACTGTCGGACTACTAACTGACGCCATAACTTTTAAGTGACGCCATATTAATACGATTGACATTTATAATCTGATCGCCCTCAAGGATGAGTCAACCCACTGTACTCAATTCAATTTCTAGTGAAATCTTTTCAACTAGGATAGGTTCCGTGGTTTTTCCCCTTTACAGGGTTTTCCACGTAAAAAAAATCTTGTGTTCTTTGTGTGTGAGTTGGATATCGTGCAACTTAAGACGTAAAATTGCAACTCTATCGCCGCTTATATTCTAGCCTGCAAAAAAAAAAAAACATACATACATACATATATACATATATAATTATATATATATATATAAATAATATATACTTATATATAGTATATAATATATTATATATTAAAGGTGAATGCAACAAAGAAGCAGAGCGGAAAGACGCGGTCAACTTCTAGTGGAAGCTAATTGATCAAACTGCTGTCATAGTCTCATTGGTATGGATCAACCAGATTTTACTCTCTTGTCATTAAGAATAAAAAATAATATAAACCTTTATTAGCTTCTAGATTGGATGTTGGGAATCTGAAGCTCAAGGAAATGAAAATATGAATCGTATTGAGAAATTAAATTAATAAGATCTCAAATTAGTTTTTCCTTGACTTGCCTGATCAAAAACAAAGCCTGAGCGGCGAGCTAGAGACTTTTCAGGTTTTCAAAAGGCCACAATTCTTGCGTTTAGGTGTTATTTCATTTTTAAAACCTGCTTCTTCTCTGTCGAGCTAAGATTTATGCGTGCTATTTAAAACTGTCAACCTTCAGAAAAATCTGTCTTGAATATAGTTAAAGACCAAAATTTTACTTATAATATACCAAAGAACTTAAGTATTAAATATCGTTTCGTTTTTCACCAACTGATTGTATAGTAAAGAAACCATTGTCCCACATTATTTGGTTCTTTTAACTACTTTCTTGAATGATGGTAGCTTAGAGTGCTTTCATCGTTTTCTCCAATCCCCATCCAACCAAAATCTCAAATAACATTATTTTAAGAAGAACTATCCAGTCTTCGCTTTAGATCTGGAAATCACATGTCAGGGCAATATAAATGGCTCATTATTGGCGCACCATGTAAAAGATCCTGAAGCATATGTCAGGAACATTGTATCGCACGGAAAAAAAAACTTTCTGAAATGTAAGAACAAGACTATAAAGATTTTCGCATTTGTACGAGCTTTATTTACTGAGTATTCCTTTTTTGAATATTCTGAATAATATGAGAGTTCTCCCCTAGGAAAGAAAGAGTCCGAGCTTCTACTTATATATAGTGTTTATACACCGCCACATATAATATCTTAAACTATTATAAAAGCTGCTGTGAGTTTCTTCTCCAAACAGAATCCTAACCTACTTTTATAATTATCAAAGATAAATCCCTACCCCATTTTCCCCATTTATTAATAATAATATAATTTTTTTATGTTAAAAATTGCTATTATATTATTTTTATATATTATATTAATTGCATTAAGTTTATATTCAAAATATTGCGTAAGTTATCTACTAAATGCCATTAGTAGTTTTTTTAAGTCACTTATGTTAAGTTCATATTAAGAAAATGATGAGTTCTGGAGAAACTCGCAAAGATTAATTGCATTTAGCTTAATTGAATTAAAATATTAACCTATATTTAACCAATGGTTTGTAGGGTATAGAGTTTGATCGCATGTATGTTTATATCAAAATGACAGTGTTAAGTTAAGATTTGTGGAAGTTGCAAGGGTAGTAATGTCATACATTGATTGCAGATGAAGAAGAGAAATCCTAAAAGATTAAGTTCCATATAGTATTTGGAACGTGAAAAACAAGGCAAGGCATAATCAATTTGAAATGTAAAGATTTTCTCGCAATATCCTGTTAAACACAGAGTGTTTCTCAGCTCCAGTAATATGCGTATTTGTAAGTTAGGTAGTTTTTTTTTTATCATTATAAATTCCTTTCTTAGTTGCTCGTTTATGCGCTCTTCTACGAGATAATTTTCCCATATAACTAAGTCGTAATCTTTTATATATTTGGCCCTTTTCCACCCATAAAGTTTAACATAAGAAAAATAAAATATTTAGTCTATTTTCTTTACCTCCGTAAGTTTTATGGACAAAGGAGATGAAAAAACATAACAATATTCAAATCAGAAAGATTTAATTCTTTTGCGTGTATGTCATTGTGAATTTAACTATTTTATGTGATAATTTTACAGTTTACACGTAATTTTCTTTTGATTGTATTATACAACTTTCTAAAAATTCAATTGATCGACATAGTAGAAAATTTTACTCATCAAACATCGGTAATTTATGATGGTCGACAAATCATTTGATTTTATTCTCAATTGTCTTTTTAATATCTATCAAATATGATTTTTTTTCTTTTTATTGTCAGTGAAACTCTCAAGCTTGACACCTTTGAGTTTTAGAACATATTTTTTTGGTCCGGCTTTTTGTTAGAAAATTATTTTGCTTTATAGTAAGACTTACTATTTAATTTTTTTTTTTAAAAAACAATATTTAATCCAAAAAGAAACAAAATACAAGCAAATGCAAAAAAACAAAAGACAGAGGAAAATACAAAGGTTAAATCCAAGGAGGCTCAGGAAGTTCGCCCGAGACGTCCCACCTACCCCGAAGCCACGCACGACCATCCAATTGGCGAAAGATAGTGCGCCAATCGATCAACCATAACGAAAACATCACCAAAGGTTGCCACCGGCTATGACGACGAGGGAACGAGCCCCAGCACATCATGCCAAAAAACATGCAAAATCGACCAAAAGTACAAAAACCAACCCGAGCAAGCAGTTAGGGCAATCAAATAAAAAAAAAAAAATTATCTTCTTCTCTGCCCCTCCCACAAATTCCCCACGAGATGGAATAGAGAGGACCATGCTATCTCTAACCAGAGTAAATTCATTTCCAGGTCAGAGCCACCGAAAAATAATCAGAAGCAGGAATTCTGATTTCGGATTCAAATTCAGACAACCATGGAATCCAATCACCATGGGACCTAACATTAGATTCCAAAGAAATACACCACTCAAAATGCCAGAGCACTTGCGGTCAATTCAAATTAACTGGCAACACCACAAAAAGGATTAGAACCGATCAAATTCCATTTCAGCAATATATCCACCCGTACACAGCAACTGAATGCTTCGACTTCGGACACCCAAACAGGAGACCACAACCAAAACCTCATAAGACTCAGCGCAAACCTCCACCCCAACGCAGCGACAGGCATCGAAGGGTCGAGCTCAACCATAGTAGGACAACAAATGCTTCAACAACGTTATTATTAACATCTTCTCGAGTAAATAAAATTGCCCAAGAAATCCCAGCCCAGCACCAGGGCAACGCCCAAAACACCAAAACACCCAGCCAACGATAGGGGACCCCACACACCAGGAGAAACAAAACGGATAGTCCACAGAGGGCAAGCATCAACCACCACAAACATTATTACAATATCACAAACCCAACTCCCCTAGAGCCGAAGAACTCAAGATTAACCACATTGTTATTACTAGAGAAGGAACGAGTTAACTTCGATAGAAAGGAAATAATAATGGGTAATAGAAGTCACTAAAGTGTTTAGAAACAGAGTCCACCGGCGGTGGAAGCCGAATCCATAGCCCGGACATAAAGAGGAAAGATAACTTAATACATTCCGAAGCCTTATGACCCACAGCCTGTACAATGCTGAAGAAATTGGGGCATACCTTCAAAAACGACTCTTTGAACGTACCAAGTTTCCTAGACCCAGCCAAAACAGATTCAGGTAGTTTTAGAAATATCAATTTCAACAAGATACGAGCGACTGAGGAGTGAGCCAACACGTCGTGGCATTGTTGTTTGAATCGGGCGCCAAAAATAGACCCCAACCCAAGAGAACGAGGAAAGAAAAGTGAGGACGCAAACCCGAAATGAAATCCATACAGGGACAATCGGCGGACTCCCTCGAAGGCGTAAGGAGAGGGGCGACCACTTAATTACTTTCATGAAACAACCAAAAAATGTAGTAAGAACAATGCGCAAAAACCCTCCCATATCTAGATCGTCAGGAAAGCTTGATCAAAACATTACTGATCAAACCAAAGTAAACAGTAGAAATCACCGGATAATTTAAGGTTGAAAAAGAACCTACGGATCTAATCCAAATCTGGTTCATTAAGGGGAAATTTCCCCACCAACCAAACTCAAAAGGTTTTGCAAGATGCAAAAATTCATCTTCCAAACCACAACGGCTGGCATACCCCAAATCTTAGAGACACGAAAAATCCGGAAAACTCTTCGAAACATCGGAACCAACAACACAATCTTTGAAGGCATTTGGAGTGCTTACCCTCAAGAAAGCCAGGTCTAACTTTCATTTGCCATGAAAAAGAAGAGAGCCGGAGACGGAGGCCGAAGACGGCTAGCGAAAAAGCCCCTAACAAAGAGGGAAAAAATCATGCAAAGACGACTCATCGGGGGCGTTACTCTGTATAATAGACTTACTATATTTATATATTTATATTTCATACGTATCATTAAATGACTGTCATCTTATTTTTTAATATTTTATTTATAGTTGTTATTTTAATTTCAAATCAGAAGTAATTTATATTCATATGTAAAATCTTACAATTTTTTAATCATAAAATTTTATATAGTTAAATTAAGTCAATTAATTTTAATTTTATAGTCATGACACTTAATCTTTTTTATTTTTTTATTTTATTTTATATATTTACATTCATCTTATTTTATTTCATGTTATATATAATTTTTTTTTATAATCTTTTATAATTCAATTTTGTTTATGAATTATTTAAATCTATTGCTTTCATGAACATTTTGAAAACCGTACATGACTAGTCGGTTCAATTAGTTTGACTATGAACCAACCAAGTAACCAGTCCGGTCAAATTAAAAAATCGTCTTAGCATCAAACCGCTTGAACTGCCGGTCAAATCAAAAAATCATAAAACTGATACTGGCTTTGGAAAACAGTAGTTTTTATAAATGTTTAAAATTTATTTTAATTAAAATAAATAATATGTTTTAGTTTATCAAAACCTTTTAACTTTTTTAAAATATTTTTATTAGAAATGAAGATGAATTCAATAATGATATATTTATACTATCTCACATAACATACTTTGTCGTAGTTTGTGTGCATTTTATACTATGTAAAAACAATTATCTCACAAGCCTCTATGATGTGGGAGTAAAAAAACTGTATGAATACTATATGAGTTAGAATTAAAACTTGGGCTGGGTTGGGCTTAAGTTTTGGGCAAGTTGGGTTGTGAATTTGGGCTTGCAAAAAATTTAATTTGTATTATAAATTATATAATATATTAATATAAAAACTAATAATATAATTTATATATTATATTAATAATTATTCTTATTAAATTTATATTTACAATATATTATCTTTATATATTTTTTTAATTTGTCAGTATATTTAATGCTCATATATTTATATTTATAAACACATATACTTATATTCAATGAATGGTTTATCAAGCTTTTATGAAGAGCCGATAAATTTGAGTAACTGTAATTCACTTTTTAAAAAATTATTTATTTATATAATTATATTATAATTGACATAATTTTAATATTTATTACATCATCCGGTTCAACCTTATTTACCTGTGTGAACATTGACACCTTGAACCTCTATTTCTTTCGGTTCTATATCCGATCTAATTTTCACAACCTTGATTTCATCCGCTGTAAATGTCAATTATTCAACTCCATCTTTATTTAAATTGAATAGGACAATAATTTATAAACTTGAACAATAACTGATTTATAATATATATCACTCAAACCTAAAATTAAAATACATGTACTAATCTCTAACAAATTGTATAGTAACTGATATACATGTACCCTTAATTAGATTTTAATTTCATTTAGTCCAAATTATCATCTCAATCACACATCTCTAATTGCTCTTTTCTTCTCTTGCTTTAATTAGAGTTTTATTGGCTGTAATTTCCCAACATTTTAATTTTACTAAATAATCATTTTAAAATGACTATGAGGTGCCTCAATATATGATTTATCCAACATACATTAAATTCAATTATCAATTAATTATCATGACTTAACCTATTTAAATAACCAATAATCAATCTCCAATGGACTATCTAATGATGACATGAAAATTTGCATAATCTTTTTTTTTCTCAAATAAAAAAAATTAAATTTCATAAATCTAAAATTAAATTGTATTTCAACAATTCACCATCTGAAATAGAGCCCTTCAAATTAAACTTCAGATGTTCATGATCGATTTATTACAATACATGCTTTTACAAAATATTACAAAAAACCAACAAAAATTGCCAAAAATAAATAAATAAATAAAATACATTAGAAGATGAAACTCCCATCATACAAAATCAACAAAGAAGCATAATCCATTAACTGCCAAAGCTCTTGTTTCTGTACATCTGACTATAAAGGAAGTCACCTTGCATCTAATGGTATGAAAAAAAGCCCCATTTTGAAGTCTAGCAGCTTCCACATCCATCTCTTGATTTGATTTCATTATGCTTATGAATCACTGTAACAATATTAATAAATAATAAATTTATTAATTATTTATTTTTTTATGAAGATATGCAAATTGCATTAAGACCAAGAAAAAAACTATTACAAGCTAGAAAAGAAAAAAAAAAAAAAAACTAATAGGCACCCATTTCATAACATTGGGAAAGGAAGCCTTATTGAAAATCAAACAAAGCGTAAGAAAAATATTTGCAAAATGAAAAATATCATAATGGAAATAAGATCCACTATTCCTCACTTTGAACCCATTGGGAGTGTTGGGGACACCAAATTTTTTACAAACAAATAGGTTGATTAGTATCACAGAGTTTCTAATAAGGTAAAAAGTGAAAAAATAAGAAGAGTCCCATATTGCAAATAATAAACTATGTTGAAAACCTTACTAAAAGAAAAACAACAACTCTCCAAAAAGATAACAATGCCATGTAAAAGTAATTCAACAGTCAAATGAAAACCCAAGAACTTCACTACTTCAAAAGCTCTAGTACCTACTATCTCCAGTCCCTTCAAGCCTACTACAAACAAGCCTTGAACTTCATAGAACAAACCGTTAACATCCATTAGCTTTGATAGGATGAGACCCCCTTTCAAGTCATCACCAAAACATCTATGAAGTTATGAACTATCTTCCTTGGAAGATCAAATCAAAGACAGTCAAATAATCATGGTTTTCAAAATCAGGCCGAACCGTACCGGTTCGCGGTTGTCCGGTGGGCTGTCTGGTTTGCTGAAAGAATCGACTGGGTATAAAATCGGAGAAAAATAGGTCCAAAACCTACTTGAACCGGGGAACCTCCAAACCGGCCAATTTTAGAAGAACCGTACGGTTCTAAATTTGGCAAATCTCAACTGTCCATCTACGATCGAACGCTTGTAGGGAAGTATTAATGTATTATATCGCTAGTCTGCCCTAAATATGCCTTCGACCTTTCCTCTCGTATTCGCCTATTCGGTATTTCGATGACTCCAAGCAAGAACGCGAGATAGAATCCTCCATCCACAAGCAAAAGCTGAAGGACTCCTTAGACCATCCCAGCCACCGGCGCACTCTTCAGACCTCCCAGCCACGAGCACACAACTTACCACAAAATTTAACTTTGTATTTTACTATTTTTCATTTTTTTGGCATTTGACAGAATTTAACTCAAATCTTGCCTGAATCTGGCCTAAATCCTACATCCAAACAGGCTCTAATTTTGCAAGCAACACTACAAAAATCCCAATTCGTTGTCGTCGAGCTCCTGTGCGTTAGCTCTAGGTAAGCCATCGATTTTGTTTGTTTGTTTGTTTTTTAATAGTATTAGTATTCATGATGTTACTAGTCAATAGTGCCAAATTTCTTATATTTGTTATCTCTAACATTTATCATATTATGTTTATTATCTTTATAACCTTATTGTTTCACACTTTGTTATGTCAAGTCTCTAGTTTGTTATGATTTTAAAAGCTTCACTTTTATGCATTGCTTCTAAATTTCTTTTCAAATATGTAGAAGACTGCAGTCACTATATTTTTTATTGTGTTGGAACTTCCTCATTAGCACATGCCCTTAGAAATTCCAGGTTTACCAAACTGCATGGCCACCCAATAAAATAACAAATCAAATATGAAAGTTTGAATGTAATGTGTTAATATAAAACAAATTTTATTAACTATCTACCCTTAATTAGAAAACAAAATAGCTTTACATTTACTAATTTGAAATAAGAATAGATAGTTGTGTTTAGAGAAAAGTGTACATTTTCTATCATCTATTTTCATATATTTCCATTTCAATTCATAATTAATATGAACTTCATAAAATTGTGTTGATTTTATTTAGTTGATCATATGAGAATGGAAGCATCTGAAACTCAGACTGCATCTTCTAGTTATAGTGTGCGTGAGAAAGTGAATATTGCGCGGAATCATTTCATTAAGATTAAAGGAGCTGATGGGAAGAGACAATTCAAATGTTTGCATTTTGGTATTGCATACAAAGGAGGGGGAATAAATAGAATGAATCAACATCTAAAAGGAGTTAAGGGCATTAGTTAAGTGTCAATATATCATATTGTATATATGTACCAATGCCAATAAAATTATTGTTTCATTCTTTAGGTTTCAACTGAGAAAGAAAAAAACTATGATACTTTGGACTATACTTGTGTTGAAATGATAGATTTTTGGGTGCTTAATGAAGAATCACATGCAGATCTTGACTTAGAGGAGTTGAAAACTGAGATATACGAAGAGACTGCAATACATGTTGTTGAAGAATAAAACATAACATACACTCAGCCTACACTTGGTAAGCTAGTGAAATATGAACATATCATTTAAATAAAATAAAAAAAATACAATCTCATTTAATATTTTTAATTTCTTGCTGAATGTGAACTAGAGAATGAAGGAGATGGAGATAACATAATTAGCTTCAATGATTTAGGTGAATTTGTGGCTACAGATTTTGGAGACGCAGGACATGGAAACTCAACTTATGAGGATATCATCCATGATGCAAATTAGGAGATATCTGATTTTCCTATTGTGAAATTATAAAAATATTGAACTATGAAAGAGAAACATTAGTAACTACATATATGTATTACGAATGTATTTTTTTTTAATCAGTTAGTGCAAAGTGTCACATTCTTACTATAATATTTTGCTTATTTAATTCATATTATGTGCACAATTATGATGAGTATATTATATTTATTTTATATTCAGAGCTTTACTAATTGGAGATAGAAACTATAATATCTCAAAAATATCTTTTATTCATTTTATTTTTTTACAGTTTCACATATTAGAGAAAGAGAACTGAAGATGGTCTGCATTCCTCAACACCCAGCACTCGACAAAAGGTATGAATTTTTAAAAAATTTCTCATTTGGTGAGTTATTTACTTATTTATGAAATATTTATTTATGTTTTACTGACTTACTTGATGCCACATTTATATTGTGTGTTATTTTTTTTTAATGTTTTATAAACTTAATTGATGCAATATTTATGTTATTTGATTAGTTTGATATGAAAATGGAATGTAGAGTGAAGTTATTAGAGAAAAATTTATTGTTCATTTTATAATTTTTAATAATATATTATTTATTACATCATCCAGTTCGATCTCGATTTGACCGATTGAATTGTGAACATCTACTTCTTCCGGTTCATTGTCCGGTCCGATTTTCAAAACCATACAAATAACTGTAATAACGGTGACATTCATAAAAAATCTACTTGAAACATATTTTCTTCATCCTTAAAAGTAAATGAAAATTTGATTCCTCCGTGCACTTCAAAACTATTTAGAAAAACTTAAGACATAGATCTTCCTTCATTCTTAAAACACTTACAACCATTAGCTTATATATTACAAGATTCCACTTCACTCCATCACCAGAACATCTAGGAAGGCACAAACTATCTACCATGGATGCTCTAAATAAAGGTAGCCAAATAACTACAATAATGCCAACATTCGGTAGCAAAACCATAAGAAACATAACCTTTACTCCATCAGAAGTAGATGAATTCACCCTAACAACACCTCCAACATGAGAAACATCAAAACATAGATCATCCTTCCCAATAACAGAGCTGAAAATTATTGGAGGAAATTAATCTTCAAAATAAACATTAAAATCTAATCTTCCAAACCTTTGAAAAATAGAAGAAATAATGACACAATTTTGCCAAAAGGTAACGATATTAAACTGGATTGTAGCAAAATTTTCTCCAAAGTCTTCAAGAACCCATACAAAATGCTCCAAATCCCAAAAAGAACATTCAGGATTATGTTAACTTCATGAATTCCATTTCTCAATTGAAGAATTTTGGTCCTAAAAAAAAAGACGGAAGATCAACACCAGTTCTTCTGAATAGGCAAATCCACCTCCACAAGCCAAACACTCACACACCAATAATTTCTTGAACATCAAGAGATCACACACCAAGAACCTTATCGAACAAAATCTGAAATCAAGAAAAACATTGAACCAAAACAAATCCAAACACTAATTACCACACTTAATAAAAAATCTTAACCTAGCAGAGTATTCACTCTAAGAATTTCCATAGGCTACACCCGGTCGACGAAGAATCTCTGCCAAAATCACCTTCAGACTTGTATTATCACCAAAATCATTCAATAAAAAATCAGATCTTAACCCATTTTAATATCCACACCAAGAACATATGTTGGCCACACCAGGACAATAGAGAAACTTTTCCAGCCAAAGCTCCGCCAAAATCGGCTTTAGACTTGGCACTCCACCAAAATCTCCTTATACCAAAAGCAAATCAGA
This sequence comes from Dendrobium catenatum, assembly GCF_001605985.2. NCBI lineage: Eukaryota > Viridiplantae > Streptophyta > Magnoliopsida > Asparagales > Orchidaceae > Dendrobium > Dendrobium catenatum. Next base: position 175,400 of record NW_021318724.1, read on the forward strand.
TCGTAACTCAGTACAAAAACCACACCAAGAACATCTATCAGCCACACCGGGCTGACAGAGTACCTCTGCCAGCCAAAGTTCTGCCAAAATCTCTTTCAGACTTGCAGCTACGCCAAATTCACCTCCTGTCTAAAGTCAATCAGATCTTAACTCAGTAAAAAATCCACAACAAGAACATCTGTCAGCCAAAGCTCCGCCAAAACGGCCTTCAGAATTGTCGCACCGCAAAAATTTCCTTCAGCCAAATGCAAATCAAATCTTAACTCAGTAGAAATTCCACACCAAGAACCTCTGTCGGCCACACCGAGCGAAGGAGAACCTCCGATCGCCAATGCTCCACCAAAATCGCTGAAATCAACTACCAAGGATCTTAACTCAGTAGAAATTCCAAATTTAGAAAAAACAATTTTAGGGATGATTCTTGTGCGTGCTATACACGTTCCAAAAATTGTTGTTATCATTAATGATTTACTTGGAAGACATAAATGGCACATTGCAGCTGTCTTTACAATGTAGCATTTTACAATGCAAATCTTGAAATTTTTTCCATTTTGTTTGGAATTCCAAAAACTTATGTTTGAGCTTGTGTTTTAATTGGATATGATACTTGAATTTATGAGACCCATATTACAATGGCATTGAATCCATAGATTCAAATACCAGGTTAATGAAATCACAACAACACATTGTAGAGAAAATTGATGGTGCCCATAACTACACTTTGATGAGAAAACCAGAACAAGTAATAGCCTCTTAGAGCAGCGTGAAATCCTACATATCCATCCATATCCCCATTTTTTTTGCCAATCCATACAAAAAAGCAACTAAAAAGTTAATATGATGTCATGAAGACAAAGGAAATGTCCTTAAAAATAATACAAAAGACAACGATGAATGAATATGCAACATTATACAATAGAAATACTTACAATCAGAATCATGCATAGCTGCGGTCACTCGATAGCCGCTCCTCGAAACAAAAGTTAGTTGTTAAAAGGAAGTTTCAAGAATTGGAGGAAACCATGCTCATGGAGATGCTCGCCCTATCTCAGCAACTTCCTCTTCTATTCCCCCATCACTACCTCTGCCAGTATAGGCAAGTAAAATATTTGCCACCTTGTTTATAGTTAATTAACTAAATTAAACTTCCAGTAACATACATGAGTATACATGAATTCCCAAATAGATAATAGCTTATACTACCTTATCCCTTAGGCTGGCGGGTACACACTCAATTGAGTATGTAGCATAGCAAAACTCATGCATTACCATCTCAAACATTGGAACACCAAATAAGGTTACAAGTTGGAAGTTTTGCAACTGCAATGTTGGAGAAATTGGAGAAATAAAAAACTAAGAAAATATTCAAAGGAATAGTAGAAACAAAACCTTTTTTCTTAACACATAAAAAACATATAGGTTACAACTTGGAAGTTTCAAAATTGCAAGAGCTATTACTTGTGTTCAAACACAAGGTGGTTTGACCAAGTATTTCCCTATTTTGATTGGGTTACATCAAGGATCAGCCTTAAGCCCATATCATTTTGCTTTAGTCATGGATGCTCTCACTAGACATTTGCAAGAGGATGTACCTTGGTGTATGCTTTTTGGTGATGATATTCTTCTTGTTGATAAGACTAGAGAGGGAGTTGAAAGTAAACTTGAATTATAGAGGTCAACATTAGAGACTAAAGGTTTTCGCTTGAGTAGATATAAAATGGAATATATGGAGTGTAATTTTAGTAGTAATAGACCTAGTGAGGGGACTATTACTTTGGGCAATCAAGTCATTAATAAGAGTACACATTTTATATATTTTGGATCTATTGTTCAAAGTGATGGTGAAATAGATGGAGATATTATCAGCATAATTCAAGTTGGATGGTTGAAGTGGAGGAATGCATCGGGCTTGTTATGTGATAGAAAAGTACCCCCTCAAACTTATGGGAAAATTCTATAAGATGGTAGTGAGGCCTGTAATGCTTTATGGTGCTGAATGTTGGCCATTAAAAGAAAAGCATAATACTAAGTTAAGTGTGGCAAAGATGCGGATGCTCAGGTGGATGAGTGGCTTTACCCTTAGAGATAGGATACAAAATGAGCATATATGTGAAAAGGTTGGAGTAGCTCCAGTAGAAGATAAGATTAGAGAAAGTCGCCTTAGATGGTTTGGTAACTAAAATGGCGGCCTTCCAATGACCCGGTTAGGAGAGTAGAGGTATTAGATTTGACTTATGTTTAGAAAGGTAGAGGCAGACCGAAAGAGACTTGGTTAGAAAATATTAGGTATGACCTTTCTTTATTAGATTTAAACGAGAATTTGACCTTTAATAGGACACAATGGAGAAAAAAGGATTCATGTAGCCGACCCCACGGAGTGGGATAAAGGCTTGATGATGATGTTGTTGTTGTATATAAAAAAATGCATAGGACAACTACAGGTTAAAAAAAAAACTGAAAGTAAAATATCAACCAAGTGACACCTTTTAAATACAAGATATATTAGTTTTCATAAAACTTAACCAATAAATTTAATTTTGCATTAATTACAAACACAACCCATTAATGCAAAATTCCTACACAAGGATTTGATCAAAATCTCTCAATTTTTTAAAAATTGAGAGCTTATGTGAATCCATCAGCAACTTGATCTTCAATAGAATAATACTTGATTGTAATAGTTCCTTTTACCATCACTTCTCTAAAAAAATGATATCGGAGCTCTATGTTCTTCGATCTACCATGAAACATAGGATTCTTTGTCGTAGATATTATGGATTTATGATCACAAAATATGTCTGTCGCCTTTAATCGAGGTTGCTGAAAATCTTCTAATATTCTTCTCATCCAAATTGCTTGACATGTTGCTGCTGAAGCTGCAAAATATTCAACTTCAGAAGATGACAATGCAGTACTATCTTTCTTCTTTGTGCTCCAAGATACTGCTCCATACCCAAAATTGAATATGAATCAACTTTTTCTCTCCCTATCTTCTTTGGAGTATGCCCAATCACTATAGTAAATTTAACTAAATTAAAGTTAGAAACTAATTTATGCCAAATCCCATATTTGGTTGTCTCCCAAAAGTAGTGAAGAATGCATTTAGCTGCTCTATGATGATGTTTAGAAGGATTATGCATGAACCTTGAAATAAGATTGACATAGTACATAATATCAAGCCTGATATGTGTCAAATACATAAGACCACCCATAATTCCTCAAATATTTTTCATTAGCTTTAGTTGTACCATCATTCTGAACTAACTTTTCATTTGTATTTATGGGTGTTAAAAACTCTTTTAAGTCTGCATATTATACCTTTTTAGTATCTCCAATGCATATCTTTTTTGAGATATAAAAATTCCATCATCTGCTTGAAAAATTTATAAGCCCGGAAAATAGTGTAGCAACCCCAAATCAGTCATATCAAATTCTTTCATCATATCAACCTTGAACTTTCAATCAACATATTAGATGATCCAGAATAGAAAATATCTTACATAAACACAAACAATAAGTAAATTGCCATTTTAGCCAACATTTCACTTGTATGAAATCCCTTCTTTTGAAAGTATGAGTTAAGCCTCTTATATCATGCTCTTGGTGTCTGGTTAAACCCATAAAGTGCCTTCTTTAATTTATAAACTTTCTCCTCTTTGCCTTTAATAATAAAACCTTGTTTTTTATATATATTCTTCCAAATTACCATTCAAAAATACAAATTTAACATTAAACGGAAAAGCATTCCACTTCATTTGTGCAGCTAATGCAAGCAATAGTCTAACAATTTCAAATCTAGTAATAGGAGAAAAGGTTTTATAGAAATCAATATCATATTTTTGTGCATAACCATTGTCAATAAGCCTTGCTTTGTATTTTTTGATGCTTCTATCTAAATTGTACTTCACTTTGTAAATCCACTTCACACCAATTGAATCCTTTCCTTGTGAGCTCCCAAGTATCATCCTTCTCTCTCATTTTTCTTTTCAATAAGAATCTTCATAACATAATGTCCTGTAAACACAAGGGGAAATGTACAATCATACAACTCATGCAAAGATCTCATATTTATATGATGCCTCTCTTCAGATGTGCTTAAATCTACTGATCTTAGACTTGAAAAAGATGAATTAGATGACAAACCATCAATAACTTCTTGATTGTTAGTGATATCAATTTGATGATTCTAGTCAAATTCAACTGCTAATTTTTTCCTTTATCATAAAATATAGGTTCAGTCCAATCCCACATATAATCTTCATAAAAAATAACATATTTATTGATAATGATTTTCTCAGACTATGGATCAAACAATTTGTATGCCTTTGACTGAATACTGTAACCAATGAATATCAATTTTCTAGATTTTCCAACTTTCATCTATGGAGACCATACTCCAATACATATGCAATACTTTCAAATACTTTCAAATGACTAAAAACAGGCTTTTTATCATTCAGGGTTTAAAATTGCGTAAATAAGCCTTGAGGCATTTTTTGTCCGAGAGTCGAGGCGTAAGCCTCATAGACGAAGAATTGCATAAATGAGAATTTAAATATTCTAGTAGGTAAATAATAGTAAGAGCCTATCATAAAATAAAAACATCTAAATGAGAAGTGAAAGTAGTAGAAAATAATAAAATAGATGCAATATATGCATCTTATAGCATAATTCAAAGTATAAAACAACAAATACAAGTCTATCAAAACTCCTAAAGTATAAATAAGAAAGAATATATAAAATCCAATCATGTCCCATTACTAAATGGGTATTCAAGGGAGGCATCTTCATCTCTAATTGTATCTATGAATGTTAAATCTTCATCATCTTCAATATTACCTACTTTACTCTTCCCTGTTTAATAAGAATGATTAGTGTCATGTTAATTATATATATTTAAAATGTAATAGCACATAAGAAATTATGAGATACCTTTATTTGCTTGTTGTGCTATAGAACTAGCGGATGTGAGTGATGTGGTACTAGTAGATGTGCCTGCTTGATCTACCTCGCACCTCAAAACATCCATGCTTAGATCCTCTAACTGTAGGTCTGATTATGACAAATTTGTCTTATCATTTATGAACCACTCATTATCAAACGTCACATCATCACACACCAAAGATTACTCATCATCCTTCAACGCTTATTCCTCAACCTCTTATTGTGCATAATATACACAAGGGAGTTCATTCTGAGTGTTGAAAGTTAATTTTTTTTCTTTGTTTGCACTTGACTATATGTGCTCCAGTTTCACTCACACCTATAGGAAGAATAAGTGAGGCCTGTTGAACTCATTTTTGTATGACGTTACTTTTAATTCCTCCCTGAGTTCTAGATCTTAGGATCTTCCTAGTTCCTAGCCCTTAGGCTCAACCCAAATCTTAATCCAATCCAAACCTAGAACCCTTAGGCTAAAGACTTAGGTCCTAAAGCCCTTTCTAGGTGATTCTTCCATCACCTTGAAACCTAGTCAATTGACATCTGATTCAAGGCCTATCAATTTCATATTGATGTGGCATGTCTCTAGTGTCAACCCTCAAAATTTGAACCCATTTAGAGGACTTTAACCCCAGAAACTTGTTTAAAATCCAAAGGCTGTAAAACCTTCAAATATTTACAGTCAATGCCACTGGACCTTTCACCTAGTGGAACTTGACCTTTGAGCCCTCTCCAGACCCTTTGATCACCTCTAATGCCTTGATATTGATTTGTTGAACAATAGTCTGCATCTTTTCGGACTCAATTTGACCCAGAATTGACTTAAGGCCAAAATGACCAAAATGCCCTTTAAGTGAATTTTTGGACTTTTGGTCTAACTTGATTTGGTATGACCACCAACCTTTCAGATCTATCTTTAATGCTTCCAAATGACTCTTGAAATCCTTTTGACCCAATTCCAACCTTGGGTCAACTTGGTTGACCAAGTCAACCAAGTTTGACCAAATGACCCATACACCCTTTTCATTTAAACTCTTGGACCAAAATCATTTCAAATCCTTTTGAATCCAAGGGATGATTCCTTGGGCACCAAAGAGACCCCGCTTGGAGATCCAAGTCTTGGGCTCACTTGGGTTAGCCTTTTGGCTTGACCCAAGTGACCAAAGAGAGGTATTCTTTGAACCATCTCTCAACCTTAATCAAATTGAATCCAAATTAAGGTGTCATTGGTTCCCCCTTGACTCAATGCACCTCCCTTGACCAGCCCAGCCCTTGGGCTCACTTGGGTCAAGAGTTAGGCTAACCCAAAGTGTCCAAAACCACTTGGGATTGAGCCAATTTTTGTCCTAAGTCAAATTGAACTTGACCAACACTTCCATTGGGTCTCCCATGACCTAATACATCTCCCTTAACCAGCTCAGCCTCTAGATCCACTTGGGTCAAAAGTTAGGCTAACCCAAAGTATCCAAAACCACTTGGGATTGAGCCAATTCTTGCCCTAAGCCAAATTGAACTGATCAACACCTCGAGGTGGCCCTAGGTCCAATAGGTGACCCTAGGTCCAACACACCTCCTCTAGCCAGCCCATGCCTTGGACTGACTTGGGTCAGGTTTTTGGCTAGCTCAAAGTAGACAAAACCACATGGACCCGAGTCATCTTTGAATCCATATCAAATTGAACCCAATTTCCACTTACATTGGTTGTACCAGACCCAGACTCACTTCCCACATCAAGCTCAGGGTCTGGCCTGACCTGGGTTGAGTGCAAATCGACCCGAACCAAATAGATTTGGATCAACCCAAGCCATCTTTGAATCCAGATCAAATTGAACTTAATTGCCACTTGCATTGGGTGCACCAGACCCAGACCCACCTCCCACATCAAGCCCAGGGTCTGGCCTGACCTGGGTTGAACCCAAATCGACCCAAACCAAGCAGGTTTGGGTCTAGCCAAGCCACCAGACTAAACCAAGCCTCCCCAAGCTCAATTGAGCTCACCCTCGACTCCAACAAGTCTCCATCGACCTTCCCAGGTCAACCCAACCCAAACCCTTGCTTGCGGTGGATGGAACCAATGGAAAATAAGCTCTGGTGGTCCCCTCAGCCAATCCTGATCCAAAGCCTTCCAAAGGCTGTGGCCCGCCGGCTTGACCCTCACAGGCCCTTGGGGATGATGCCCCTTCCACCTGGCGCCAATTCCCAGCCCCTCCAGCTCAATCCTAGCCATTCAAGTTCGCGGGAGGTGGCTGAATAGGCTTGAGCTCTCCAGACTTCGCCATTCGATCCCAGGCTTTCAAAATCACTCCCAGAGCTTCTTGGACCTCCCAGCATCTTTCCCCAACTTCCCAGATGGTTCCTTCGATCTGTTCGAGTGAACTACGAATAAAGCTCTCGGCGTCCCGCTCGAAGTTGTACCTCTGGTCGTCTTCCAATCCTGACGTCTGAAGGAGATCTGCTCGCCATCGCACCCTGAAGCTTCCTGATATTAAATCTCATCCGTTGAGACCTTCTCTGTGGTAATCTTTCGATCTTGAGCTCCATAGTTAGGTAGTTTGGTCAAGTATGAAGGAAACCTTCACCCCAGCGAATCTCTATCATTGGATTGAAGTTTTCATCTACCCTGATCCTCCCTGTGAAGTTTCATCGAAGTTCACCGGTGGGATCGTTCGGATCATGACGGAGAAGGTTCACGGTCTCGGGTTAGCACGGGAGGTTGAAGATGAAATCCTGGCCGTTGATTCCAATCAACGACACAGATTAGATCCCGCGGTTTCGGAGCGCTTTTAATCGTAGCCGTCCGATTCTCCATCTGACTGCTATATTTAATTCGATCGTTAACAGTCAACACCAATGATTGCCAAGACAATCACGACGCGCCGCATGTAAAGCGTTGGCTGACTGTGTAATGGCCGGATTAAATTTCATAGAAAATTAGGGAAATTTTAAAAATTCATATCTCCCTGCACACTTGACTAATTTAGGTGTTCTTAGACTCATTAGAAAGGTCTCAGGGAGACCTACAAAAGCCCTATATTTCCAGGTCCTGGTTGCATCTGTGTTGAGTTTAATTTCAATATCATTATTTTATAAATTATTGTAATTATTGCTTTATTTTAATTCCACAGGGCCTGGAATTTTTGGAGAATGAATTCAGGCATGTCCCTGACATACCCAAAATTTCCCCCCTCTGTTTGAAATGTTTAAGGGCATTAATGTTCAATTTTGGATTCAAGGGTCAGGGTTTAACCCTTAAATCCAAATTGAAACCATGACCTATCCAATGAGACTTAGATTGTGATTTTGTATGTGTTGATGATGTGTAGTATAGGGAGTGTCGAGCCAGCAATTTTTCCCCAATCCAAGCTTAGGATAGCTCCCTAGGATTTTTTGAAGGTGACTTAGAGTTCACCTTAGGTGATTTGGTTAGCCACCTTAGGGTATTCCACTTGAGCCCAAATTTGGTGGGTTTAGGCCTTGGGATCAGGTGATTCCATGGTCCAAATTTCACTAGGTTTGGAGCTCATTTGGTTCACCAAATAGGTGCAATAGTATTCCCCTTTAGAAATGACCCTTAACTTTAATGAAATTCTAATAAATCACTATTAATTCATAAAATTCTTTAAAATTCTCTTAATTGACCCTAATTAATCCCTTAATCAGTAAAAATTCAAATCCCATCAATTTAGCTTTATAATTCTCCTTAACTTAATTTTAATCAAAATCAATGCTTAATCAATATTAATTATTTAAAAATCATTAAAAATCCCCAAAAAAATATTTAAACACTTAATAATCTCTCCTTAGATCTTCTCTAATCTTTGAGGTTGATTTCAAGAAGTTTAGGACTCATTTGGGTTCAAACCATTAAAAAGGACCCTTTAATTAAGCTAATTAAAAATTCTAGTAAACACCTTAACTTGTAAAATTTGTTAGAAATTGTAGAAAATTCAAAATCAGTGGCTAATGTCTCTAATTAAAATCTACTATTTTCTAAAAATACCAAACCCCCAAATTTTGGTCAAGTCAAAAAGTCAACATTTTGGTCAACCCTAGCTCAAAATCGAGTTAAAACTTCTAAAAATCATAACTTTTGATAGAAAATTCCAAATTGAATGTGCCACATGTCTAAAAACTCATAGTTAAGTCTAGTATTTATTAAAAATCTGAAACTTTCAAATTTCTCTCTAATTCTAAAAGTCAAATTTTGACCCCTTAGTTAACATATCCGGATAACCTTCTAAATCTATTGACTCCCCCAAACCAAAAAATTCTTTAAGTAGGTTAATAAAATTCTCAACCAATCTTTTAAAATCAGTAACCAACTCCTTTTTATATTAGTATACTCCTCTTAATTTCAACTAATTTAAATTAATTTAGTCAACCCCGATTACTACTAGCTAACCCAGGCCTATGAGGCTATTAGCTTAGCCCCAAGGAAGGTGAAATAAACTTCACGACCTCAGTGTGAAACAAAGGTAGTAATCAATTAACCCTCAAAATATATTTAAATAAAATTCTTAATATATTAATATTTAAATTCTAACATAAATTCCCCTTAAGCCTTAATAAATTCAGAATTTTAGAGAACTTTAACTAATCACCCATCTTAGGATCCACCCCTGCCACACGACCTTTTACACACACCTTAGATGGTTTGCTAGGACAACCAACTCTAGATTTAGGTTAGGCCGTTGTTTACTTTACTACAGTCTGTCGGATTTTTCGTAGTTTTCATTAATGTTGTGAATGAAATTGCTTTGCTGTGTTTGCTTACTTTTTGAAGCACTCTGTGGATGGTTGATGTGTTTGTCGACCCTTAGGATAGGTACGATCTAGATGTTCACACAGTTTTCTGCAGGTGGCCACGCTCATGCAGGGCAATAAAAAGGGGGCTAAATCAATAAAAAAAATATCAAATGTTATAAATGCTTGCACAGGTGCTTCAGCTGCTAAAGCCCCCAAATAAAAAGAGCATGTCTAGCGTGTTTACTTTCTTTTCTGTACATATATAACTACTTGGAAATAAATATATTTTGATTTATTAACTGCTTAGGATAACCCAGCAGGTGAGTCTAGATTTTTATTTTCTTATAAATGTAATTTGAATAATTGTTAAGTGTTGTAAAAGTTAGTTTTGAGTCGGGATATATAGGTCCAAAGATTAGACTTCGAAGAGAAAAGGATGCCCCTCAGGGGAGTACTCCTTTTCCATTTGGAGATCCAAATTTGGATCACACTTCTTCCCTACCCAAAGAGGAAAGAGTGGCCTTCCCCTTAAAGGAAGTGCCCTCATATCCATTTGGGTAGTATACTACAAAGAATGCAAGAGCCTAAAGGAGAACAAGACTAAAGAATCGAAGACAGAAATTATCCCATTCAAAACTACTTACGTCTCTTGTCAATGGTTCCAGGCCACTTTACTTTCTGCAAAATTCTGTTTTGTAATAAGCAAGACAACTTCGCCTCGGAATATTTATTAAGTAATTAATTTACATTTGATGTGTTGAATTTATTGCCTTTAAGATTGCCTGCTTTACTTAGTTTTTTGGTGTTTGTGTGCCGCTTTTATTTTTGCCTCGACTCATGAGGCTCGTGAGAGAGTGAAAAATTTTATATTCATAAATCTAAAGTCTAAAATTTTAGTCAGTCTAAATAACATAGAAAGATAACGAATCTAGGGAATTAGCATGGAATCGATCCCGGGGTCGCATGCATATTTCTGCATTACACTTTCCTCGCTTTAGACGCTTTCTCGCCTACGGGTAGAGTCCGGATAGTCTGACTTATGAGGACGAGGTGCCGGACCTGGGGAAGTCCAGTGTTCTTAAAAATTATTTTCTAAGCCTGTTTTTAAAATTTCAAGCATATTTGATTTGAAGTTGTCAACCAACACACATTGAATTAGAAACACACTTAAAGAGTCAAAAATTTAATTGCATTAGTCCTTAAAATTTTTGCACCCAACATAAGTCAAAGGGGCCAATTAGGAAAATCTCTAGATGTCGGCCCCAACTCTCCAAAATTTTAAATAAAAAGTCTCTACCACTCTTTCATAAAAGACCAGATTCTTATGTTTTAAAATTGATTAGGTGGTAAGCTGGTTCCCCAATCTAGGCCATGGTAAGTCCAGACCGTGCACTGCATTAGTTAGGTTTGGATGACTGTGGTCCAGTGTCCAAATTAGATTTAGGATCTGGGGCAGATCTTTGATTATAAGACCCCAAATTTCAGGAATTTAATCCCAAATTTATAATAAAATACTCAACTCTAATTAAAGCTTCATTTTGATCCTAAAACATAAAGCCCAACATTTAGATTAAGTTGGGACACTTCCGGATGGTTCTGGAATCTCAAAGTGTCCCCTACCTCTCTTCCTTTAACTCTATTAATAACTGTTCAATTTTGATCCATTCCCTTTTGAATTTCTAAAATTCATTCATTTTTGATATCACTCCTAGAAAATCTAACAAAATTCTGTCACTATTTTAATCGAGAGTTTTCATAGTGAACTTTGTCTCACTACAATATAATTAACTACGAGGGCTTGCGCTCATTGGAGATTTGGAACCACACACGCACCAAAATTTAAAATTAATTTTTTCCAAATTCTTATTAGATTTCTTTGGGAAAAAGTAAAAAATGATCATCATTATTACATTAGAAGGATTATCATTGAATGGTGATTATCTCCCTTCGGGGAGATACACCCTTCTTTGATAAGACTTTGGATGTGAATTCGGTGATCGTACTTATTAAATATTAGAATTGGATATTTAGTTGAATTTCACTTTGTTCCCTCAGGATCATACAAAATTCTCTTTAGAATCTGGTCACAATATTCAAGATGAGTTCCACAATTCTAAGCCTGAACACCGTTATGAAATTTTATTTTCATCCTTCGGGGTGATATACTTTTTCTAACAGGTCGATTCCACTTTAGAATTAGAATTAAATATTAATTTCAAAATTCCCAAAGAAAGCTAATATTTTTCAAAACCTATTTTCAAAAATTCCACAAAAAAATGGCATGCCCGGTGGGACCAAATCTCTCTCTCCATCTTTAATAGTGACAAAATTTTGTTCCATCGATAGTTTTAACTATCATTTCTTCCATTAGTCCCACTACCCATTTCTTTCTTGGGTGAGTGTGGCCAACATCTAAAATAAAATAAACATTGAAAAGAGAGGTCCTACCTCCAACTTTTTTTTTATATATACGTATTAAGTTTTTGTTCTGATTTTGACCTTCTGCCCCCTGTCTAACCGGTGAGGCGACAGTGTCAAATCAGATCTTTGGGATATCCTTCTTAATCCTATGAATTTATAGTTAAGAAACTTCTCATTCAACATATAAATTTTTAAGGTTTAAAGGAATTTGAAGGCCCTTATCTTGGGTGCTTCGAAGTACTTTTGGGTGCTTCATATGTTACCCCATACGATCTCCTTGTGGGCTAATATATGTCAAATCTTTTTTTAGAAAATCTCTTTTTTTGCATGTACTTAGTCTCTTCATCCCACTAATGTGTGTTGGGTGATATTTTCTACCACTCAACATATGTTGGAGGGTTGAGATTATCTTACAAACCTTAATTTAAAAAAAAAAAACTCTCTTTTGTCTTCTTTTTAAAAGAAATATAGTTCCAATCCTTTCTTTAACTTTCAAAAAAATTTAAAAGGCTGGCCAATTGATTTTCTCTTTCGATCGAGAGCTGTCCTCAACTGTTAATGACCCAGGAAGCACTATCATCTTTGGGATGGGGTATTGGGATTCAATACCCTTGAGCTCTCCATGGACGGACAACAGATAGTTAGTTTGGATGCCAGTAAGGAAGTTCCCCCAGTGGTTGAGTTGATTGTGGGATCTGCACCTACCTTGCCAGTAGTCAATGATGATCAGAAACAGTTTGAGCCAGTTGTTAAGCCCCCCACTGAAGTTAAATCTATTTTTGAGAAAGGGTCTAGTTCTAGATTTAGTTTTACCACTAAGAATCAGAAGAAGAACTATTTGAGGAGACTTAGGAAGAAGATCTTTAAGGTTAAGAGAGTCATACCTTTTAAGAATTTAGCTCAAGTAGAGCCTGAGGTTACTGAGGAGATACCTATTCCTGCTTCCTCTCCCCTCCTAAAGGGGAGTCGCTTTTACCACCTTGCTTCTGCTCAAGGGGAGGAGAGGGCAGCTAGGATAGCCCGTTCCCCACCATGCCCAATTGATTACTCGACTAAGAAGACTCCGAAAGAAAAATACCTCAAGAGGACAAGGACATTAAGGAACATAATTCACACATGCGCTGCATAGTCTGGGCAGACTAAGGAGGAGTATGTAAAACAATTAAAGGGAGTGAACTCACATCGCATCCAGAAAGAAGTGTTGAAGGAGGAAGTGTCTGAGGCAAAGAATTTGACCCCACAATTTGTGAGGAAAATAAGAAGTATATTAGACAGCCTGCTACTTCAGTGCTAGTTGATGGATACCATTGGGTGCCACGCCCTCCATCCTCTAAAACGAAGGGTATTGTGTTGACTGGGTCTGAGAGAGGCCAAAATTCTACTGGTAGACCGTACCCCCTCCTAAACCTATAAAGTTGGCCTCAGTGATTGTTAAGCCAAAAGGGGTTGAAACTCAAAAATCTGTAGATGTTAAGGGCAAGAGACCCTAGTCTCCTTAGAAGAAATTTGTGCTAAAAAGAACTAAGTTGGAGAGTCTACCACCACCTCCTAGAACTTCTAAGTTCATTCTGCAGCTCCAATGAGTTCCAGTCAACCCTGCTCCAGTTTCAGTTGACTTGATAGATTTTCAGGCTATCACCCCAGTGGTTACAGTTAGCAGTCCTCCCATAACCAATTTAGTTCAAGATCCAGTAACCACCGCCACTACTATCCCAGTTAATGACCTCCAACTTCTGAGTGTCATTCCTAGGCTCCCTAGTCAGGTGTGTGAGGACCTCACCTTGCCAAATATTGGAGCCATCACTTTACAAACTCTTGCTTCGCCCCCCGAGGTATATTTCCCTCACCCAATAGAGGATGTCATTCTTCTGACTGCTAGTTCTGGGATAGTCAAAGAGGAGAGAACAGATCAGTATCTGGAAATGAAAGATGAACCAATTCTGGAGTCTCAGTCGGATCCTAATCCAAAGCTTACAGAAATCATTGCCAGATTGGATTCTGAAGAACTGTTTGACATGGTTGAGTATAAAGGATACTTGCCCCTCGATCCCAAGTCAATTGAGAATAAATCGGTCGATGAGGTAGTACAAGAGACAAGGAACATTTTGTTGAATAGAGAAGGAATGGCCTCTTTTTACCAAGATCTGGATGATCTCCTCGGAGATGAAGATGATTATGTTGGTAGCATTTGTATGGTTGACACCAGGGGGTCTAATAAAGAAGCTGAACCTAGCAAGCATCGACCCATTAGTGATGAGGATTCACCAGCTGTCCAGTCAGATGTAGATGAGTCAATAAAAGCTAGAGATGAGGAGCATATAAGAAACTTGGAGATTCATCTTGTGAGCATGATGTCACAAGTAAGGGAAATGCAAGAAAGGTTGGATAAATCATAGCAATAGTCCCTTAAAATCCAGTAATCAGCTCGAGAGATCACAGAAAAGGCTAAACTGCAGAGTCTAGTTCCAAACCCTTCGAGTCAGCTCCTGTGATTCTTCCTTACACATTAGAAGCACCTCCAGTTCAGCCCACAGTTTCCACCACTCCTCCAGATCCGCCCCAGAAAGATATTAAACAAATGATTGAGGACCAGGTAAGGGAGGCCTTGGCCCTTTCACAAGGGACCACGTCTATTCCAAAGGGTAGACCCTACCCTGAGGAATATGACTCAGTTCCTTATCCAAAGGGTTTTGTGTCACCATCCTTTAAAATTTTCACCGGAGTTGAAAACCCGAGATGGCACCTGGCCCACTTCCGAGCAAGTTGTTGCAACGCAGGAGGGTCAGATGCTCTACTATTTCGCCAATTTGTCAGTAGTCTATCCGGCAGTACTTTTGGGTGGTACGCCGATTTGCCCAATGGTTCAGTAAGAACCTTTTACGATCTAGAAAATCTTTTTATAAAGAGATTTTCTGGAGTGCAATAATGCACCACTATGGGTGATCTTGTTGTTGAAAAGTAAAAGTCGGGAGAGTCTCTGGTCGAATACTTCTTAAGGTGGTGAAACCTCTCGATGAAGTGTGAACCCCAGTTGCAAGAGCAACATGCCGTGCAAATTCTTCTTAATAACATTCATGGCCCGATTACTTTTCTCCTGAAGGGTTTCACTATTAAAACTTTTGAAAAACTTTTCAACAAGGCTAGCAATTTACAGGAAGATGCTCCTAGGATGCCATTCTTACAAGAGTAGTCTGAAGATAAGAAGGGTCCCAAGTTGGTGAAAACTTTTGAAAAGAAAGCTGTGGTCTCAGTAGTTGATAAGGGGAAGAGGCTAGTGGTTAGTCAGCCTAGCACCCCACCTCCACCACAACCACCTCAGAAGCAGCCCTTTCAGATAGTTCCTTAGCATACCAGAGATCCTGCCTTCATCCCTTTTAGAGAGCAATTGGCAAAGCTTTATCCATTTAAAAGGGAGTCAGTTAAAAAGATCTTTAAGAGTCTGTTAAAGAAGCCTGATTTCCATTTTCCAGAGGCTAGGAGACCCGAGGATGAGAGTAAGAAAAAAGATCTCAAGTATTACCCATACCACCGGATGCTTAGTCATCCACTTGAGGACTGTGTTGTGTTCAAAGATTGGCTTGAGAGGAACTACATCCAAGGTAACATTATAATTCCTAAAGAATAATTGGTCGATCCAGAAAAGGCCTCAGTCAAAACTTTCTCAGGTAATCTTCTTAACTCTTCTTTTATATTGAAGATGGTTGGGACATTGCTTTGTCCCGGGCATTTAAAAAGATGATTAGCAAATCTTTTCATCTTTCTCAGCTGTTGACTACGATAGCCCAGGGCCCAGTGTGGGATGTTGACCTGGACGCTTCACAGAAGGATGTTGAGATACTTCCCTCTCCAGTAGTCGTAGGAACTACTGAGAAATATGTAAAAGAAAAGAAAGATGATTTTGTAGAGAGAAAGTGTGTTGATGAGAGATGTATTAAAATGGCGGATAGTGGTGTTAAAACCCTTTCCCCTCTTTTGTTATCTGACTTTTACTTTTCCCAAAGGCGAAGGGTCAAAAGATGAATAAAAAACATCCTTCTACTTCTGTCTTGATGATTGGACATGAATATCAAATGCAAATTGATGACTCTATTATTTTAAATCAAAATTCTAATGAAAAAAATCTCAACGTCAAACAAACTAACCTTCCCGAGTCGACTACTCAAGAAGATGCCAAATGTGAAGCCATATCAGAAAGTGATTTCCCCCAATTTAATTTTCAGGGAAATCTTATAGAGATAGAGTTTTTAGATTCTGACTCTCTTTTGGGAAACGACGATCCAATACCTACAGTAAGTGTAGACACCGCTCTAGTTTGCCCGCCTCAGGATATCGAGCAGGTGCAACGCCGTGGCGGTAAAGTCTTACCTCCTAGGCTTCCCCCTCAGGACAAAGGCAAGCAATCCCCCTTCGAAGATCTAAATCCAACTTCCCCTCAATAACCTGAATTCCCTTTAATTCCTTCGAGTTTTGAGTCCGTCTTTCCTAAGGTTCAATACAAAGTTTTGGCTCATCTTAGTAAGTTGCCAGCTAAGCTAAGTATTTATGACGCCCTCCTTCTTTCTAAAGAAATGAGGGAGTCTTTGGTCAAAGCACTTCTCGAACCCGAGATTTATTTAGCCTTGTTGGCTTCAACTTCACAAGATGAGGCCCTC
The DNA here is from genome assembly GCF_001605985.2 of Dendrobium catenatum. Lineage (NCBI taxonomy): Eukaryota > Viridiplantae > Streptophyta > Magnoliopsida > Asparagales > Orchidaceae > Dendrobium > Dendrobium catenatum. The sequence goes on from NW_021318724.1 coordinate 192,160, forward strand.
TACTTCAAAGAGGTCCCTGGAGTTACCTTTTCAGATGAAGATTTGCTCTTGGGAACTGCCGACCACAACCGTCCCCTTTACATTACTGTAGATGTGGGAAACTTCAAGTTATCAAGAGTTCTTGTTGATCAGGGTGCATCGGTCAACGTGAAGAATATAAAGACCCTCGCTTATCTTAGAGTTGATACTAGCAAGCTTTCGACCGATAGGTTGGTGCTTCGTGGGTTCAATGAGAAGGTTGAGAGAGCTTTAGGTTCAATCATTTTACTCCTAGAGATAGGAGGGTTAAAAACTAAAGCTAAGTTCCATATAATTGATTCAGCGACGTCCTTTAATACTCTTCTAGGTAGAACTTGGATTCACGAATATAGAATGGTTCCATCTACCTTGCACTAATGCGTTAAGTACCAACGAGACGACATTGAACATGTGATTAAGGGTGATCTGCAACCATTCTCAATTCAAGAAATTGGGATCTACGAAGATGCTGCATATTTCATACCAAAAGGTTCCTCATCCCGTTCTAAGTTTTAGATCAAAATTGAGGAGAAAGTGGTTGGACAAAAATCCAATCAAGAGAAAGAAAAAGATAAAAATATCAATCAAGAAATGATACAATCGAGCAGTGAAGACGACCCTGATATCATTGTCCTTAGGCCTCCAAACACATTACCTCAAAGGGGTAGGAGGATGGCTATAAGGGCACAAGGTCGAGGTCGTGCTTCATTAGATAGGAGAGCAGTATCTGTATATATTGACTTGGAATCAGATTCCGATGGTGAATTGGAAAATCAAGGTGTTGTCCTCTCTCTCGATTATAAGAATCCAAATGCTCCTTCAAAATTTAATCTCACCTTAGACCAGGACAGTGACCATGAGGAAGATATCTCAAAAGTTAAAAGTGACGAGCCTGAATTAATAATGTACGAAAAGCTCAGTAGGAGGATTGAGGCCCTTTCTCTGACGCCACTATCGGCTGGCAGGATTATAGGGTTAAAAGTTAAAGTGGCCCCCAACCTTAACGGTGAAGTAAAGAAAGTTCAGAAATTCTTTCCTGGTTCCTCCTCCACAAGAGATGAAGGTGATGTAACCCTTGAGGAGACAGATTTTAATAAATTAATGGAATTACCTTTCGGCTAGTTCCCTTTTCGTGTAAAAAATACTTTCTCTAAAGGTTCTGTACCATACCGATGAACTAAGGGTCAAGCTAAATACTACAAAAATATTTGACAAACAAAAGTAAAGAAAAATCCAACAAGTGGTTATGGCTTTGGAACCGTTAGTTCATTTGATGATGATGAGTATTGCCTAATGATAACTTACCACCTTGAATCTCCAAATATCGCTACGGATCCCTTCTGTCCCCTGGATGGGCTATGTTTGGATCATTTAGACGATCCCGATGACCTTCAAGTTTGGGATGCACCCCCTGAATTCGAAGAGGAAATTAAATCAACAGTCGATGAGTTAAGAGAAATTAACATGGGAACCGATGATGACCCCCACCCTATTTTCATAAGTACTCTTTTGAGCGAAAGTGAAACCCAAGATTTAATTTAATTGCTGTCTAAGTTCAGGGATTGCTTCGCCTTGACATACGACAAAATGTTGGGTTTGCCCGCTGAGGTAGCGGTCCACAAACTTGGAGTTCAACATGATGTCATTCCTGTTAAACAAGATCCTTGACGCATGTGCTTAGAGATCGAGTAACAAGATGTTTCCGAAGTGAAGAAATTGGTCGAAGCCAGGTTCATTCGAGAGGATAAATATCCTTCTTGGGTGGCCAGCGTCATGCCAGTTCGAAAGAAAAAAGGTCAGATTCGGATTTGTGTCGACTATAGAGATCTGAATAAGGCATGTCCTAAAGATGAGTTCCCCCTACCAATACCAAAAATTATGGTGGACATTTCCTCCTCACATGCTATTTTCTCATTTATGGTTGGCTCATCGGGTTATAACTAAGTCAAGATGGCCCCAGAAGATGAGAGAAATACTGCATTGAGAACCCCTATAGGAATATTCTGTTATAAGGTGATGCCATTTGGCCAAAAGAATGCTGGGGCTACCTACCAACGATCCATGACTCACATCTTTGATGACTTAATCCACAATCAAGTCGAGTGTTATATTGATGATTTAGTTGTCAAGAGTAAGGTCAAATAGGCTCACCTATATGACTTAAGGGTTGTATTTGAACGGTTGCACCGCTACGATTTGAAAATGAACCCCTTGAAATGTGCCTTTGGCATCACTTCAGGAAAATTCTTGGGATTCGTAGTGAGGCATCGAGGAATTGAGGTCGACCCCGCTAAAATCGAAGCCATCTTAGATATGCCACCTCCTAAGAGCCTTACTCAATTAAGGTCTCTACAAGGTAGATTGGAATATATAAGGAGGTTTATTTCCAATCTTTTTGAGAGATGTCAACCCTTTTCTGTCCTTGCAAAAAAAGATACTAAATTTGTATGGGAGGAGAAGTGTCAGAATGCCTTTGACGATATCAAACAATACATTTCTAACCCGCCAGTTCTGGCAGCCTCGATTCTAGGGAAGCCGTTAATCCTCTACACTGGAGCTTTAGATGAGTCTTTAGGTTCCATGTTAGCTCAAGTTAATGATGAAGGGAAAGAGAAAGCAATATATTACCTTAGTCAAAGACTTCTCCCTATTGAAATTCCATTCCCATCAATTGAGAAGCATTGCCTTGCGTTAGTTTTTGCCGCCCAAAAGCTAAGGCATTATATGCTTTCCCACTCAATTAGTTTGATTTTGAGAGTTAATTATTTGCAGTATCTTATGACCTGACCTACTTTATCAGGACGTCTAGCCCGCTGGTCTATAATACTACTCCAATTTGAGATTACTTTCATTCCCCTCTGTGCTGTAAAAGGGCAAGTCGTTGCTGACTTTCTAGCAGCGCACCCGCTGCCAGCAGATTATCCTTTGAACGATGATTTACCTGACGAACAAATCATGAGTTTGAGGGAATCTGGAGAGGCCATCTGGGAACTATACTTTGACGGTACAGCATCCTCCTATCGGGATGCGACCCAATAATCTATAAACCCCAGAAAGGCTGGAGTTGGCTTAATTTTTATAACGCTAGAGAAACGGATGATGCACTTTTCCTACCACTTGTCGGAGCCTTGTACAAATAACGAGCTGAATATGAAGCTCTAATAACTAGTTTGGAACTTACAATTTTGATGGAGATTAAAATGATTAAGATTTTTGGTGACTCTCTATTGGTAATTAACCAAGTTGCCGGAACCTATAAGGTCTTAAATCCTAACCTTTTGAAATATCACCAGTACACACTTCACTTGCTTGAACAAAATCCTATTGTCACTCTGTATAGGGTTCCCCGTGGAAGCAATTGTGCGGCGGATGTATTAGCAAAGCTCACCTTTGAATTTGCATGCCCAAAGGAAGATTACATCCCTATAGAGATTCAGGGTCACAAAGCCCTCTCTCTCATAGATTTGGAATAGATCAGTAAGAAACCTTTCCAAGTCCTTTTTTCTGCTTCAACAACTGAAGAAGAAGTCAATTGGAGATGACCCTTAATTGACTACCTTCAAGAAGGGAAACTTCCCCAGGATAAATCTCTTTCCAACCAGATTAAGAAACGTGCCCTATCTTATGCGCTAGTCAATAATTCATTATACCGCTGATCATTCGATCAGATGTGGCTATATTGTTTAGACAAACGAGAAGCCCTGAAGATTATTAATGAAGTGCATTCGGGAGTGTGCGGTGCACATCAATCGGGTCCAAAGATGAAATTGAGAATTAAAAGACTTGGGTACTACTGGCCTACAATGATTGACGATTGCATGAATATTGCAAAGCACTTTCATCAATGCTAGGTCCATCGTGTGGTTCTACATCAGCCGCCTAATGTGATGTACCCTACGATAGACTCGTGGCCCTTTGAGAGTTGGGGCACGGATATCATCAGGCCGATTGACCATCCTTCTGCGAGAGGTTATCATTTCATATTAGCTGCGGCTGATTACTTTTCAAAGTGGGCGGAAGAAATTCCCCTACGTAATGTAACATCCATCATGTGTTAAAATTCTTTCGTGAACATATCGTATATCGATTTAGTGTGCCCCGCAGAATCATATCCGATAATGGGTCCGCATTCAAATCTACAAAAATCAATAGTTTTGTAAGACGCCATAACATTGATTGGAGATACTCGACGATCTATTACCCCCGGGCAAATAGATTGGCTAAGGGCTTCAACAAAACTTTGGTGCAAATCATTAAAAAGACCTTTTATGACAACAAACGACAGTGGGATGAGAGGTTGGTGGAAGCTTTGTGGGCTTATCGTACCACTTATAGAACTTCGATCCAATCCACCCCGTTTGAACTATTATATGGATCTGAGGCTGTTCTACCCTTAGAAATACAAATCCTTTCACTTAGAATTATAATTTAGAATAAACTCATGAATGAACAAAATGCAAAACTGCGGTTAGAAGTGCTCGAAGGCCTTGAAGAGCGACGTCTCCAAGCTCAACAAAGTCTAGAGCTGTATAAATCCTGTATGGTTCAAGCTCATGATAAGTTAGTGCGACCTAGGACCTTCCAAGTGGGAGACTTGGTACTGGTCCTTTGGAGGCCTATCTTAGCCCATCGAAAGTTGGGTGGCAAATTTGAACCAATTTGGGAGGGACCCTTCATTGTAGAGAATGTCTACGAAGGAGGCTTGTATCAGCTAGTGGATTGTAAAGAAAACCACCCAATGTTACCTGTCAATGGGCGTTTTCTTAAGAAAGACTATGCTTGAGGTAGCTCGTTTTATCATTCAATAAAATTTACCTTTTGACTTGTAACTTTGCTCTGGTTCTTTTACGTTCTCCTACTTCTTAATGCATCTTTATCTTCTCCTTAAGGTTGGATCCTTCCTTCCCTTAGGATTAGACCCGCTAGTGGTGGAGTACGCCCTCCGTGTCACCATCTTGGCATTTGACTTAACGATTAGTGGTGGAGTATGCCGTTCATGGCACCACCCTAGTTTGCCAGTTTTGGTCCGCTGTGTGGAGCAAGTTTCCTCCCCACACGACCATCCCAGTTGATCTTCCTATTTGGAGTAAGTCTTCTATCAGCATCTTATAAGCCTAAGGTTGGGTGATGCCTTTCCCTAGACCCGAGGTTACGTATTCCCTACCTTGGTTTGCCAGTTGATTCTGCCTATTTGGAGTAAGTCTTCTATCAGCATCCTATAGGCCTAAGGTTGGGTGATGCCTATCCTTAGACCTAAGGTTAGGTATTTCCTACCTTAGTTTCCCAATTGATTCTGCCTATTAGGAGTAAGTCTTCTATCAACATCCTATAGGCCTAAGGTTCGGTGATGCCCTTCCTTAGACTCAAGGTTAGATATTCTCTACCTTGGTTTCCCAGTTAATCTGCCTATTTAGAGTAAGTCTTCTATCAGCATCCTATAGGCCTAAGGTTGGGTGATGTCGTTCCTTAGACCCAAGGTTAGGTAACCCCTACCTTGGTTTTCCAGTCATCTTGTCTATTAGGTGTAAGCCTTCCATCAGCATCCTTTAGACATATGGTTGGGTGATGCCCTCCCTTACACTCTTAAAATTCTATTCAAATTTTCCATTCGGTCAACGCCAATGTGTGCAGCAGAAGTTCCTTCTACTACACACGTTGGGGGTCCAATTGTTGACCTCATTTTTGTATGAAGTCACTTTTAATTCCTCCCTGAGTTCTAGATCCTAGGATCTACCTAGTTCCTAGCCCTTAGGCTCAACCTAAATCTTAATCCAATCCAAACCCAGAACCCTTAGGCTAAAGACTTAGGTCCTAAAGCCCTTTCTAGGTGATTCTTCCATCACCTTGAAACCCAGTCAATTGACATCCGATTCAGGGTCTATCAATTTCATATTAATGTGGCATGTCTCTAGTTTCAACCCTACAAATTTGAACCCATTTAAAGGTCTCTAACCCCAAAAACTTGATTAAAATCCAAAGGCTGTAAAACCTTCAAATATTTACAGTCAATGCCACTAGACCTTTCGCCTAGTGGAACTTGACCTTTGAGCCCTCTCCAGACCCTTTGATCACCTCTAATGCCTTGATATTGATTTGTTGAACAATATACTGCATCTTTTCAGACTCAATTTGACCCAGAATTGACTTAAGGCCAAAATGACCAAAATTCCCTATAAGGGGATTTTTGGACTTTTGGCCTAAACTTGATTTGGTACGACCACCAACCTTTGAGATATCTTTTTAATGCTTCCAAATGACTCTTGAAATCCTTTTAACCTAATTCCAACCTTGGGTCAAGTTGGTTGACCAAATCAACCAAGTTTGACCAAATGACCATACACCCTTTTCATTCAAACTCTTGGACCAAGATCATTTCAAATTCTTTTGAATCCAAGGGATGATTCCTTGGGCACCCAAGAGACCCCTCTTAGAGATCCAAGTCTTGGGATCACTTGGGTTAGCCTTTTGGCTTGACCCAAGTGACCAAAGAGAGGTCTTCTTTGAACCATATCTCAACCTTAATCAAATTGAATCCAAATCAACGTGTCATTGGGTCCCCATGACCCAATGCATCTCCCTTGACCAGCCCAGCCCTTGGGCTCACTTGGGTCAAGAGTAAGGCTAGCCCAAAGTGTCCAAAACCACTTGGGATTGATCCAATTCTTGTCCTAAGTCAAATTGAACTTGACCAACACTTCCATTGGGTCTCCCATGGCCCAATACATCTCCCTTAACCAGCTCAGCCTCTGGATCCACTTGGATCAAGAGTTAGGCTAACCCAAAGTGTCCAAAACCACTTGGGATTGAGCCAATTCTTGCCCTAAGCCAAATTGAACTTGATCAACACCTCTAATAGGTGGCCCTAGTTCCAACACACCTCCTCTAGCAAGCCCATGCCTTGGACTGACTTGGGTTAGGTTTTAGGCTAGCTCAAAGAAGCCAAAACCACATGGACCCGAGCCATCTTTGAATTTAGATCAAATTGAACCTAATTGCCACTTGCATTGGGTGCACTAGACACAAACTCACTTCCCACATCAAGCTCAGGGTCTGGCCTGACCTGGGTTGAGCCCAAATCGACCCGAACCAAGCAGATTTGGATCAACCCAAGCCATCTTTGAATCCAGATCAAATTGAACCCAATTGCCACTTGCATTGGGTGCACCAGACCCACACCCACCTCCCACATCAAGCCCAGGGTCTGGCCTGACCTGGGTTGAGCCCAAATCGACCCGAACCGAGCA
>NW_021318724.1:200026-285366 GCF_001605985.2 Dendrobium catenatum
TGGATAGAGGCGACTGACGTCATTAGCTCCTTGTCCTTTTGTTCCCTCGACCGGTACCATTCCTCGCAGTTTATGCAAATAAAATAGAAAAAAAAGGAAAACAGGGATTAGAAAGTTCATTTAATAAATAATAATGAAATAATTAAAATTTACTAAAAGTAAAGACGTACCTTTCTTCAGGCTTGAATACTGGTTTTGTTGATTGTCTTTTGAAACCTTTCACTTTTGGAAGCGTACTATATATCTTTTTAATATTTATACCGAGGTATGAGAAAGGGGAAGAAAAAAAAAAGGGGGAGAGAATGAGAGATAGAGAGAGAAAGAGAGGCATTGCCCTTCAATACTTCTGTTTTCTAATAAACAACTAATTCACTCACTTCCTACCTCAAATCATTTTTCCATCCATACACTTTACTTTCACTTCTTTTTTCAAACTCATACAATTCCACTTTCAATATATATATATACGCTTCTCACTTTTCCAACACACACTTTCAACACTTATTTTATAATTTTTCAACATTCACTTCTACTCTTCTAAACTTACACAATTTTCACAAAACAAATACCTTACCTCTCACACTTTCATTTTTAAAACATATACCTTTCATTTTCACTTTTCAAAGCCTACACAAATCAACTCTCAAAACATACACTCATCAATGCAACTTACTCTTCACACGTATACATATCACCTTTTCCAAAATCATTCACATTTTTACTTTTTACTTTTTGAAATACACACTCTTTAAAAAAATCACATATTTCTCTTTTCACCTTTCAAAGCACACGATTTTCACCTTTCAAATATCATATAATCACTTTTCCAAATCACACAAATTCCATTTTTTACCTTTTCAAAACTCACACAAACACCTTTCTCAAACAATACCCTTTACATACTTCTCCTTTCAATGCAAATACATCTCATTTTCAAATAAACACCCAACAAACTATTTTTTAACACATACCACTTTCTCCAGTACATACACATTTCCCGCAAAATCAAATATTTTACCTTTCATCTTTCCCGAACATCATTCTTTAAAACCTACACTTTTACCACATGATTTCAAACAAATACATAACATTCCAAATTTCAAGAAAGCCATCATTAGTTATGATTTTCTAAAACCAAATATTCTTTCATACACTTCTCTCAAGATATAAACAGGAATATAATATCTGACTTTGATAAGAATAAATGAAACGATTTAATTGCAAACTTATTCAAAATTGCAAAAGATAAACTAATCATCCTAGATTCTTGATTTTAAAAATCATTACAAGTATACATCAATATCATTCCTCCATGAATAATTAGAACTTTCATTAAATCCTTTACTGACAAAAATTTCATAAGCAACCAAGAACATGGATGCAACCATTGTTTGTTTCATAAAAAAAAATGCCGAAGATAGAACAAAAATATAATTATTCATAGATTACGGAAATCTGTTAATGAAACAACTCAAGCAAGCAAATTAAAAGAAAATCTCCTTTGATTTCCAATTAAGAAAACTTGAACCATTCCATATCTTTCTTATCAAATCAGTAGGTTAATAATAAAAATATATAAGAAAGAAAATCAGGAAGATAAGGCAAGAGATGAAAAATTCATATAGAAGAAAAAGTATACCTGAACTTAACCGAGGCAAAGAAATGTTATATCAGAATTTCTAAGGTTGGAGATCGGAGGGGAGAAAGAAGAGTTCCAGGCGACGTCGGCTAGGAGTCTTGCTCGGTTCAAACCAGTGAAAATGGATGTAAAGGAGCTTCAACCTTATCCTCCAGTGAGAGAGTGGAAAGATGGCTGGAGATGTGGGGGCTTCTCACGTGAAGCTAACTGGGAGCAGGCGACGGGCTGGGTAATGCGAACTGGGTTTCTTGCGGACAAAAAGGGCGACGGGTTAAGGCTTCGTGCGAACTGAGAACAAGGGGAGTTCGGGATTTTTGGATCTTCCGTCTGGGTTGTACGAATAGAATGCTTAGAGTGCGAGAGAGAGGGCTTTTTGCGACTGTCGTGAGGGAGGCTCGAGTTCGTTCGTGAACTTCAGGGAGTTGGGGTCGGCCTCGTAGGGAGTTCTGGATTTCGTTGAATGGGAGAAGACGAACTCGGAGGAGGTCGTTCGGCCCTCTTCGTGTGGGTTAAGAGGGAATGAGAGAGTGAGGGAGACGGACTAGGAGGTTTTGGTTTCACGAACTGGAGAGGAAGACCGAGCAGGAGGTTTTGTGTGAATAAAAACTGGGAGGAGATCGTAGGCAGTTTTTTTTTTTGAAAATGTTTATGGGAGAAGGAACGGTTCATCCAAATAGTTGGGAGGTAGTGGGGGAGAGTTGTACCGGTTTAGTCTAACTGCAAATTAGTTTTAGCCTAAACCAATTTTTTATTTGAATTTTTGATTAAGATATAACTATTAGAATATATTTAACAAATTTTATTTTAAAACATATAAATGATTTATTTTAATAAATTTGATAAATTTAAATTAAATAGAATTGATGAACATTACTTTGAAATAGATTAATTCAAATTTGTCTATTTAATTTAACTAATGACGCTGGCTTTGGACGAGTCAATCCGGGCTAATGGGTCTATTTAAATCAAACTCGAATTAAGTTAATTTGATTTAATTTCATGTCAATTGGCTTTGTAAAGTTAAATTTAAAGTAGTGGGTTTAAGACGAGTTGATTTGAGTTTAGTTTGGAGTTGAACTAAATTTATATAATTGATTTTGATTCGAGTTGAGTGATAGATTCGAGTCGATGCTACGTCAGTGGGCGTCCACCTAAGGGAAATCTTGCGGGTGCGACATCTATACTAGGCTACGAAAAACCTAAGTACTAGAGTCGATTCCGGGGAAATTGACCTCGAATAATGAGGTCAACAAATACCACCGAGGTGCTCAAATTTTTAAAATCCGGCACTGAGTTCTCTATTTGCAAGCGTTGTGACGGTAACATAGACATCACTATAGCATTATCAACATCATGACATCAAAAAGTTGGTTGTTGGCTTGGTGGTTCCAGATTCTCTATTTTCAAATACTATGGTGCAATAATTTCTCATGCCTTAGCACCATTTTTTTCACTTGGGTGTCATAGTGCTCCAATATCCATAGCGTTGTGGCATTAAAGTTATAACTTCATAGGGACACATCTATTAGTGAAGAGACTTGAATGTTCACTAAGCCACTAGTCCATGTCAGCAAGAGTCGTGATGGTGCAAAAGCTTCAGTGTCGAGGCACGTTCATTTCAAGGGTACCACATTGCCATTATTCTGAGCACCACAACTCAAGTTGACTTTTTTATGTTTTTCTATAAATAGTTGTGGTGTAATTATGTTTGAAAGAGAGTTCAGTCACTTATGTAATTTATATACTTTTTAGAGAACATCTCTAGTTACCTCTTAGAGTAAAATCTAAGGGAGGCTAAGAAGTATATGATGCAATGATTTGGAGTGTTTATCTTTTATTTCTTGAAGCAACTGTATTATTTAAAGGAAGAAGAAGTGTTGAGAAGAAACTTGGGCCTTTCAAGTGATATAATTCTCTTGTATTTTTCATTCTTCCGTGAATTTAATAAAAATGAGTTTGCTAGTTATTTAGTCCATATCTGGCTAATTCTCTAATTTTAGATTTATGATAAAAAATTTATGTTGAGTACTAATAAAGACTTCTAGTTCTATAAACTTTGAAAAAGATGCTCTCAATATTATCCTTCTCTTCATTTAATACACATTGTGGTCATATGTGTAGTTAAAATATAATGTGATATATAACCTTGACAGAGGAATGAAAGAACAACTAAAAATATTGAGATAGGACATTTTGCATGCCTAAATATAGGATATAAAATATTTTAGGTTCTTAAGAAGACATTAAAACTGTAGGAGGTAAGTAGATATCCTTTTCACCCCTATAAGCTCATACAGATCTAAGATGCATATGCTCTGAATCACATTGCTTGAAGAGTTTTATTAGAAAATATATATAATTTTATATTCATAAATCCAAAATATTTTAATCTAATATTATATCAAATATTTTACAATTTTTCTCAGTGATATAATCTCCAAAAATATTATTTTTATTTCAATAGGATAATTATTATAATTATAGTTGGAAATAGTAATTTGTTGCAAGTAAGCATACTTTCTCATGTGTTCAATACTATATTCTATTAATTTATTACTTGATTTGACACTTATACTTGCATATATTAAGTGGAGTTTGTTATTAATTATAAAATTTAAAAGTAGAATTGGAGAAAACCTATGCATTATTTAGGGGTAATAGAGCCTTAGATTTTACACAATTTAAAAGATCACTCCACAGCCTCTATCAATATTTTGGTGTCGTTACCGAGGAAGTATTTTGTTTTTTTGTAGATTTTAACTATATTGTTGAATTAATTACATAATTAGACCAACTTGTAACTTTTATTTTATTTGTTCTATTTTAATTCTTAATTGCATATTCATGGTTGCATGCTTTATAGGCAAAGAATGAAACTTTTACTGTTTGACGCTAAAATAAAAACAACCCTTTCAAAAATAAAAAAAAAACTAAAAGATAGTTAAAATGGTTGAACCTATTTTAGATCAAGATTAATCTCGGCCTCTTAGGGAAGATGCTATTAGACGTAGATTGTTCCAATTTTCTCTAAGAGATAAAGCTAAAATATGTTTGAATTCTTTACCCTATGGTTTATAATTACTTGGAATAAGTTGGCTTAGAAGTTTCTTACTAATTATTTCCCATCTTTAAAGACTATTAAACTTAGAAATGATATCACTTCCTTTACTTAGTTTAAAGGAGAATTGAGTTATGAGAGTTTGGAGAGATTTAAGGAAATGCCCTCACCATACTTTACTAGATTGGTCAGTTATTCAAATATTTTATAATGGATTAATAGGATCTCTTAGAGAAATAATAGATGTTGTAGCTGGAGGATCATTATTGTTTAAACCATTTGAGAAAGCATATGAATTAATATAAGAGATGGCTACTAATAATTTCCAATGGCCTACTAAAAGGGTAAATCCTGAGAGAGTAGTAGGAGTATATGAATATAATGTTTTGTCAAATTTGACTGCATAAGTTGTAGTAATTTCTAAGAAGTTAAACATAATAAAAGAAAATACATAATTAAGAACTAGATTATCTACACAATTGGATGATCAAATGTTAATTGAAATAATAATGAGCAATGGATTGAAAACATTAACTTGATTGGAAGACAAAATAATCCATACCCCAATATATATAATCTAGGTTATAAGAACCATCCAAGTTTTAATTGGTCAAATAATATTGTTAGGAATAATTGATAGGTGTGGATTAACCTACACAATTATAAATTGATTTAGGGCTCTATCACTCCATAACAATATGATAAGTGTAAATAATGTGTTATATTTTCAGTAAAAATATATTATTTTAATTATATTATGTAGGAAAAATATGAACAAGGCATAAAAACTAAGTTCCATATAAAACCGCAGTGTGGGAACAAATAACGCCACATTACCATCAAAGAAATCATCAGAGCACCATAATATCAACATTGCAGCACCGACTTCTCTTTCAGATAGTATCACGACAGTCAAATATCAACTTCTTAGTGTTGAGTGTTCCATTATTCAGCACTAAGACGTCAAAATTAATAACACATCGGCGCCTTTCCCTTTCAGTGCCCTAGCATACAAATGCCATGAAAGTCACATTGTAGCAGTTATTACTTCTCAAGGATATGACTTGTCAGTGAAGTGAGATGACTGTTCACTAAGTAACTAATCCATGTGAGAAAGCACCATGAAAGAACAAGAAAAATAGTGCAACAAAGTTAGTTCATTTGTTGGGAGCATCAACACCGATCTTTATAGCGTAGTGGCTCTAGATGCCTATTTGTATTTTCTTTCAAAATAGTTATGTTATGTTTGTAAGGGAGTTCATTAACTTAAATAATGTTATCACAATAATTATTGCTTCTCTAAATTTCCCTTAGGGTGACAACTAAGGGAATTTAAAGAAGTACTTGATACCATCATTAGAGTGTTTGGCTTGTATTTATGAAAGTAGTTCTATAAGTAAAAAGGAGTGTACAGGAGAGATCCATTGAACGTATCTGATGATATCTATATGTTATATTTTCTTTCTATCATGTTATTAATGAAAATGAGCTTGGTTCAACATTTTTTCATGTATGGCTAAATTCTCTAGTTTTGAATTGATGAAGTACTAATGAGTTCTCTTATTCCATAAATGATTAAAATAATATTTTTGATATTACCATATATTAATTTAATGTACATAATAGCCATATGTATTATTAAAATTAGATGTAATATAGTGCTTCGATAGAGGGAGGCAAGCATAACCAGTAATATTAAATTATTATGCGTCATGCCTAGGCATAGAATATGAAAGATACTAAATTCTTAAGGAGATTGATACTCTAATCTATCACTTTATTGATTGATTCATCACTTATACTTGCATATATTAAATAAAATATAAGCATTATTAATGATTGACAGAGTCCTAAAGTATTTCATAACTCTATAGGTTACTCAGCAGCCCCAATCAAGATTTTGGCACCCTTGCTGGGATGGTATTTTGCTTTTGCAAAATTTTTACTATATTATTGAACTAATTGTATATTAGTCCTACTTACACCTTTTTTTTTTACTTTGATTATTTTTTAGTTGCATGATTTATAGCCTTAGAAAGGAATTGTTGACATTTGATCCTAAAATTGAGAGAACCCTTTCAAAAATTTAGAAAACCAAAAAGATCATGAAATAACATAACCTAATGAAGAGTAAAATTATTCTTAACCTCTTAAGGATCATGCAAACCCTTTAGTAGATGGAATTCATCAGAGCATAAATATACCTACAGTCCAAGCTAATAATTTTGAATTAAAATTAGCTATCATTCAAATGGTTCAAAATTTTCAACTTGGAGGAACTCTTGTAGAAGATCTCAATTTACATTTAGCCAGTTTCTTAGAAATTATTGTAACATTTAAGTACAATGGTGTTAGTGCTAATGCTATTAAACTTAGATTGCTTCCCTTTTCTCTAAGAGATAAAGTAAAAAAATGTGGTTGAACTCTTTATCCCTAAGCTTTATAGCAACTTGGAATGAATTTTCACATAAGTTTCTCGCTAAATATTTTTCACTTTAAAAAACTATAAAACTTAGAAATTACATAACTTCTTTTACAAAGTTTGAAGGAGAATTTATTTATGAGTGTTGGGAAAGATTTATGAAAAATGCTTAGAAAATGTGTGCACTATACATTACCTAATTGGCTGATTATTCAAATATTTTATAATGAATTACTAGGATCTCTTAGTTCTATAATCAATGTTGTAGTTGGAGGATCATTAATGTTTAAGCCATTTGAGAAAGTTTATGAATTAATTGAGGAGATGGATACCAATAATTTTCAGTAGCCTGTATATCCTAATTAGAAACTATCTAGAATTTATGAATCAAATGTTTTATCAATTTTGACTGCACAAGTTGTAGCAATTTCAAAAACATTGAATACCATAGGAATATAAACTAAGATCTCAAGGGATCAAATTTTAAATAAACATATTAATATACAAGGGATTAAACATATTAATGTAATTAGAAGATAAAATAATCCCTATTCGAATATATATATATATATATATATATATATATATGGTTGGAGGAATCATCCTAATTTTAATTGGTCAAATAATATGGGTGGTAGTAATTAGTAGAATAATAGGCAGAATAATTAAGGAGTAAGTTAGAGCACATCTCAACAATCTCCTATTAATCATAGGCTTACAAATCCTCTAGGATTTAATTAAAGCAATAAATTTGAAAATAAGAAAATAGTATTGGAAGATGTAGTTATGCAGTTAAGAACTCAATTAGAAAATCAAGCTGCTTCTATTAAAAATTTGGAAACACAACTAAGTCAGCTTACAATTTAAATCAGTAGTAGACCTCTTGGAGCTTTACCTAGTAATAATGAAATAAATCTAATAGCAAAATAAAAGGATCAATTGAAGAATGAAAATAATTTACCCCATCCAAATTGAAAAATATAGGCAAGTCTACCTGAAGACAATAAACTTAGCATTTTAAGGAATGAAACCCAGTTAATAGTTTAATTTTATAAATAGTCTTATTTGATTTGCTTAAAAAAAAACTTTGGATATGTGAAGCCTAACAATGTTGAGCTAAGACTAAGTGGATTAAAGATTCAAATTTTAAAACTTCCTCTCACTTAAAATTATAAAAGAGGCCTTTTAGAAGGTTAATAATTATCAATCCTTATTAGTTTTCGTAAAGAGTAATATATTTCTCTTCTTGCAATTTTAACTTGAGCATTAGGTAAAATCAAGTCAAAAAAGTCTCAGCGCCCAAATTTAAATATTTTTATTTGCTTGAGAACAAACAAGAGCTTAAGTTGAGGAGATTTTGATAAGTGTAAATAATGTGTTATTTTATGTGTTATATTTTTAGTAAAAAAATGTTATTTTAGTTGTATTATGTATAAAAAATACATAAATGGTAAAAAATTCTAACTTCCATATGGCACCGTGGCATGGGAACAAACAACGTTGTAGCGCCATCAAAGACAACACCAGAGCATTAGAATATTAACATTAAAGTGTTGAATTCTTAGTTAGACATTGTCGCAATAGTCAAATATCAACTTTGCAGCGCCGAGTGTTATGTTGTCCAGCATCACAGCGTCACAATAAATAAAGTCTCAGCACCTAAATTGCCCTTCCGATGCCACAACATCTGAAAGTTAGTAATGTCATGTTGTAGCATTTGTAACTTCCCAAGGACATGACATATCAATGAAGCCACACAACTGTTCAGTAAGTAACTGATCCATATTAGTAAGTGCCATGGTGGAACAAGAAAAATAGTGATACAATGTTAGATTATTTGTTGGACACAATGGCATCGATCTTTATAATACTATAGAGCCATATGCCTATTTGTGTTTTTCTATATATAGTTGTGTTATGTTTATAAGGGAGTTCAATAACTTAGACAATTTTTGTACATTTATGAGTGTTTCTTTGAATTTCCCTTAGCATGACAACTAAGGGAAATTAGAGAAGTGCTTGATACCATCATTAGAGTGTTTGGCTTATATTTGTGGAAGAAATTCTATAAATAAAAAGGCGTTTAGAGGAGATCCATTGAACCTATCTAGTTATATCAATCTATTGTATTTTCTTTCTATCATGATATTAATAAAAATGAGTTTGGCTCAAGTTTTTTTAAGTATAGATAAATTCTCTAATTTTAGATTGATGAAGTAAGTATCATATGAAGTACTAATGAACTCTTATTCCATAAATGATTAAAATAATGTTTTTAGTATTACAAGATCTTAATTTAATGCACATAGTGGTCATATATATAGTTAAAATTAGGTGTAATGTGGAGCCTCGATAGAGGAAAACAAGCATAACCAGCAAAATTGAATTAGTATGCGTCATGCCTAGGCATAGAGTATTAAACATACTAAATTCTTAAGGAGATGAAATAATCATAGGAATTTGATAAACATCCTTTGTTCCTACAAGATTGACAAAGATCTAGGAATGCATATACTATGAATAGCATCACAATTAAAATAGAATCATTAGGAAAAATATGTTATTTATACTCATCAATCCAATAAATTATATTCATATAGTATATTCTTTATCTTTATCTAATTTTATTTAAGTTATTGAATCTACATAATAACTATTTTTATTTAAATATGATCATTATTGTAATTTTAGTATACTATACTAATAAATTCAAGTATGCTTAACTTCTTTGTGGGATCGATTCTCTACTCTATTACTATATTACTTGATTCAACATGTATATTTACATGTATTAAGTGGAGTTTTTATAAATTTATATCAAAAATAACATAAGTATTTTTAGGCATTGAAAGCACCCTAAAGCATTTCACAATTTTATAAGTTAATCCATAGCCCCCATAATAAAGCTTAGATTTTTTTGATATAAAAATCCCACTTAATATATGCAAGTATATATGCCAAATCAAGTAATAGTGTAAAATAATAGAGTATCAATCCCATGAAGAAGATATGTTTACTTACAAATATTAATATTATCTACTAAAATTATAATAATTATTTTAGTCGATAAAATTTATGTTATGGAGATTCAATCACTTAAATAAAATAATATTAAGATAATGAATACACTATATGAATATAATGCTTTAGATTGATGAGCATAAATAACATATTTTTTCTAATGATTATCTTTTAATTGTGCTGTTATTCAGAGCATATGTTTTCCTAGATATTTGTTGAGTTTATAGGAATAAAAGATGTCCATTTACTTAAGAATTTTGTATATTTTATACCCTATGCCAAGGCATGATGCATGCTAATTCAATATACCTAGTTATGCCTACTTCCTCCATCAAGACCCATATTACACCTAATTTTAACCATATATATGACCACTATGTACATTAAATTAATATATGGTAATATTAAAAATATATTTTTAATCATTAAAAAATAAGAGAACTCATTAGTACTACATATGATATTTACATCACCAATCTTAAACTAGAGAACTTAGCCATATATAGAGTAGAATTGAAGCAAATTCATTTTGATTGATAACATGATAAAAAGAAGTTATAAGAGATAGATATCAACAGATTGGTTCAATTGATCTCCAATACACTTCTTCTCTTTACATATAGATTTTCTTCCAAAAACACATGCCAAACACTCTAATGATGGTATCCAATACTTCTTTAAATTCCCTTAGTTGTCACCTTAAGGGAAATTAAGAGAAGCACTCTAAATTTTACAAAAACTATCTAAGTGACTTAATTCTCTTATAAACATAACATAGTGATTATTTATAAAAAAATATAAATTTAGAATCTAGCACTGCAATGCTCGAAAGATCAGTCCTGCTGTGCCCAACAAATGGACTAATGTCGTTGCACGGCTTTTCTAGTTTCGCCATGGCGCTTACTGATATGGATCATTTTTTACCTCATTTCTATATGATGCCACTAGAACCTACCTTGGTTTCTTTTTAGTGACCTAATAATTGGAAGGTGTCCACTTCTCAATCATATAGGTCCCAATCAAAATCAAATCCAATCCTAATCAATGCCAATTCCACTATTTAACTCAATCTCTAGTCCTACTTTCAACCAACTTTCAATCAAATTTTAAATCATATCCAATCAATCTCAATCATTTATTTGATTTTAATTGATATGGCTAATTTAAACTCAACCATTCAAGTTCAAAATTAATTCCAGATCCAAGCTTCCAAGCCAAATTTTGGAGTTAAGGACCTAGGTCTTGAAATCCTTTTTAGGTGATTTTTCTATCACCTTAAAACCCAGTTAATCAACATTTGATTTAGGGTCTATCAAATATATATTCATGACTTGCCTCTGGTGCCAACCCTCCAAATTTGAAGCCATTATAAGGTCCCTAGCCCTAGAAACTAAATTTTTTCAGTTGCTACAAAACCATCAAATATTTATAGCATATGCAATTGGATATGCCATGTAATGGAATTTGATCTTGGAGCCGCTTCCAAACCTTCCAACTATATACATGACTTTTTTTATGACTTTAGGACTATTAACCTGCATTTTTATGGACCCTAATTAACCCAAGGTTGATCAGGGGTCAAAATGACAAAAATACCTTTTAGAGAGGTACATTTTTTGGTCTTTTCCCCTAAATTTAACACCACCATTCCATATCAATCTTCAGAACCTATCCCAATGGATCCTAAATGTTGTTAGGAATACATTGGACTCAAACCCACACTTTGGTTTAACTTGGTTGATTAAGTCAACCATGGTTGACCAAAGTGGGGCTTAAGGATTTAAACACCCATTTCCATCCAAATAACCTCCTTTTGGCTTGAGACATCTTCCATTGAGTTCATATGATCAACTTGAACTCAATGGACCCAACCCTTGACCAACTTGGTTGAACAAGTTAACCAAGTTTGACCATACTTTCCATACACTTCCACCCCTTCAAATTCTTTGACTAAGACTTCTCAAAACCTATTTAAACCCATGGGGTAACCCATTAGGTCCTCAAGAGACCCCTCTTGAAGACCCAAGCCTTGGGTCCAGTTGGGTTAGCCACTTGGCTTGACCCAAGTGTCAAAAGAGGGGTCTCCCTTGAGCCAAGTTCCAATCCCATCCCAATTGGATCAAACTAATGGTGGTATTGGGTTCCACTTGACCCAATACACCATGCCTTGTTGACCTAGCCCTTGGGTCAACTTGGACTAGGAATTAGGTTAACCTAAAGTGGCCAAAAACACCTTAGGTTGAGCCATTTCCAAACCTATGCCTCACCAAGCTTAGGATCATCAGCTTCAAGCTCATAGACCTTTGAGGGAGTGTACCCTACCACCTAGAGGCCATCCAATGGTTGCCCTGATCGATCCCAAGTATCCTAGCTCATAGAAGGCATTTGAATAGGGAAACTTGATTCAAATGTCCCTAATTCACACCTAGCATTTTGAAACTCCTCCCTACAGCTCTCTAAGTAATCCCATAATTTTCCCTTGTCTCCTAGCCTCATCTAATCATTCATTTGAGTGAGCTCCAGTGAAACCCATCCACGTTCCACTAAAATTGTACCTTCAGCCATCCATCGGTCTCGGCATTTGAAGGAGAATTACTCGTCTTCTTCCCCTCAACTTCCCATGAGAAAAAACCATATGTTGGGGCTTTTTCCATGAAAAATTTTTCTCCCAAGCTCCCCTAGATAGGTAGTCCGGTAAAGTGAGAAGGAAACCTTCACCATAATGGATTTCCCCGATTGGATTGAAGGTTTCTATTTCTCTAATGCTCTTTATGAAGTTTAATAGAGTTTTAATGGTGGGATTCTTCAGATCACACTAGAAAAGCTCTACGGTCTCAGTTAGCCATGGGAGCTTGGAGACAAAATCATAACTATTGATTTAGAAAAATGGTGCCATTTAGATCCTGCGGTTCTAGAGCCTGGTTAATCACAGCCATTCAATTCATGATCCAACGGTTGGTTTTAATCCTGTGTTTATACTGTCAACAGTAATCATTGACCTACCAATCGAAGTACACCGCGTGTAAAAGTGCAATACGATTGTGTAATCCCGAATTAATTAAATTCAAAAATCATAAAAAAAATATCTCCCAATCCACATTGCTAATTTAGGTGTTCTTATGTTCATTCGAAAGATCTTAGGGAGATCTTCAAAAGCCCTTTGGTTTCAAGCCCTAATTAATTCTGAGCTTATGTCAATTTTCATTTGAATTTGTTTAACTATTATTGCATTTGTGTTCTTGTTTGATGTCCCCATGGCTTGAGACCTTGGGAGATTGAATTTAGACATGTCTCTGACATGTCCAAATTTTTATCCCTCTTATTTAAAATATATAAGGGCACTATTTTGGGATCAAGGGTCATGGTTTAACCCTTGATTTCAAATTGCCTTTATAATCTTTATAACGAGAATTAAAATTTGTATTTTGGTGTACTAATTATGCTTATTCTAAGGAGTTTAGAGCCATTGATTACACCCCAATCAAGGCCTAGGATAGTGACCTAAGAATTTTCTAAGGTGACCTCAAGGTTACCTTAAGTGGTTTTATTATCCACCTTAGATAGGTTCATTTAAGCCCAAATTCATATATATTAAACCATAAAATCAAGTGATCCCATGATCCAAAATCCATTAGATTTAGTGCCCATTTAGTCTACCAACTAAGGACCCCAAAATCTCCCATTATATTTGGCTTAGAACCCTAATTAATTCACTCATAATTTATTTTAAATTATAAAAAATGTGTTAATGCCATCAATTAACCCTAATTTAACTCTCAACTCATGAAAAATAAAATCCCTATCAAATAACCCTTAATATATTTTTTTTATTTAATTCCTAAGGAAAATTAATAATTTAATTAATTAATTAATTTTTTAAAATTCAAAAAATTCCCCAAATGCTTGGGAGCACCCCCTTAGGTTATTCCTGACCTTTGTGGTTGATTCCAAGGGATTTAGGGTTGGGTTGGATTAAAAAAAAATCCCCTTAATTAAAGAAATTTTAAAATTTCTAAAAAATGCCAAACTTTAAAAAATCCTTAATAATTCCAGAAAAATATAATATAATCAAACGTAAAATCATTCAACTCTAATTAAAATATGGTATTTTCTAAAAATTTTAAAACCTTAAAAAGAAGTCAAAGTCAAAAGGTCAACTTTCTGGTCAACTGTAGTTCCAATCTATGGTCAAACTTTAAAAAATCATAACCTTTTATAGAAAACTCAAAATTAAGCAAAATAATAATCTAATTCCTCATATTAGGCTCTAAATTTACTAAAATATAAAACCTTCAAAATTAACTTTAATTTAAAAGGTCAACTTTTGGTCTCTTAATTAATATGGTTAAACAATTCAAATAATTTTAAAAAAACCAATAATTCATTTAAAATTCCAAAAAACTCTATTTTGATTAATAAAACCATTAAACCAACATTATAATACATAATAATTACTTCAAAGATGAAGTTTTTAGGATGGACTACTCTAGGCTGCGAGGCTACGTCACTTAAGAAGGCCAGATTCCTCGAGTTTGATGGCACAACACCACGAATGAATTCAATGGAGTGTATAACATTAAAATTTAGTGGCTCTTAATTATTTAACTAAAATAAAATATTTAATCCAACTACATCAACTAGTTTTTTAGAATGGACTACTCCGAGCTGTGGGGCTGTGAGTCCTAAGGAGGTTTGGTTCCTCAAGTCTAGTGGCACAACGCCATGAACCGATTGATGGAAAATATAAATTAATTTAATACTTAAAATAAAAAATTAATCAAATTAATTAAATTTCATTAACCCTTTAATATTTAATTAATTAAACTCATTCAATCAACCAATCCTTAAAATCTATCCTAAGATAAGCTTTATCACTTTAACACTTAATTACAAACATAAATCTTTCCTTCGACCTCTAACATACCAAAACATTAGAAAACTTCAACTAACAACCCAATTTAAGATCTACCATAGTTACACTATCCTTTACACACACTTTAGCTGGTTTGGTACGATAATCAACTCTAGTCTAGGATAGGTCGGTGTTTACTTTACCGCTATGTGCCAGGTTTTTCTAGATTTCATTACATGTTATGATTGAAATTATTTGATCTGTTTATTTACTTTTAATTTTTTTGTGAATTGATGTGATGTGAAATAGTTTCTTCTTAGTTTAGGGCCGATCTGGTTGCTCACTAAGTTTTCTACATGTGAACAAGCTTGTGTAGGTCAATAAAAGGGGGCTAAAAATTTAATTATTATATAATTGCTATAGGTGCTTCATCTTTCTTAGCCCCCAAATAGATAAGAGAATGGTCAAGCGTGGTTGGATTGAGTATTTCAATTTTATTATATAACTACTTTGGATATTTATTTATTTATTTAGGATAACATTGCAAGAGAGTATAGATTTTCCTTTTGAATATCAATGTAATTTATTTAAAATGTTTGATTGTGAAAGAGTCTTTGAGTTTGGAATGCTTAGATCCAAAATTGAATTCAAAAGCTGAAAGAATACCTCTCAGGGGGATAGTCCCTTTCCATTTAAAACCTCAATTTTGGATCACTACATAACCCAAAGTGGAAAGAATAACCTCCCCTTCAGGGGTAGAGTTTTATTTTCCATCTCGGTATCCAGGTATGATGAATACAAGGACTTCGAGGATGAGAAGTTCAAGGAGATGAAGATAGAAGAGTAACCCACTCAGAGTCTACTTATGTTTGTCATAGGATTAGAATCCAAGTTTATGGTTAGTGGTGCCCGGCCATTTTTAATTTCTACAATTTGGGTTGTAATAAATGGGGCATTTGGCTACGAACTTTTCATTAAGGAATTAATTATATTGATTTGTTTGATTTGACTTGTTTGCATATAGGATTTTGCTTGCTTTTCCTTATTTTTGGTATTTGTATGTCACTTTTGT
This sequence comes from Dendrobium catenatum, assembly GCF_001605985.2. Classification (NCBI taxonomy): domain Eukaryota; kingdom Viridiplantae; phylum Streptophyta; class Magnoliopsida; order Asparagales; family Orchidaceae; genus Dendrobium; species Dendrobium catenatum. The sequence continues at coordinate 216,091 of NW_021318724.1, forward strand.
CTTAGCATGGATATGCGGAGGTTTATGAGGTCATGACAAAACTTTTTCTACTTAAAACCTAAATAAAGTTTTTGATAATATAAAAACTATAACAACCTAAGAAGTAAGCATGGGACCACTGGAGTTCTCATAAGTATATCATTACCTTCTTTTTTTATCAGACACCTCCTCGCTTGTGGGTTTGATAATCATTATCATCATGTTCAAACAATTATTAATAAATAATATTTTCTTCCTTTGGGGAGATATAACATTTTTTATGAAACCTCATATATAAAGTTAACGATAATTCTGATGAAATTCGTTCACTATGAATTAGGTTGTTAAACCTACGCTTATGTCCCAAGGCTATCCAAGAGGGGGAGGTGAATTGGTATTTTAAAAAATTATCCCACTTGAGTATGTTGAACTGAAAATAAATTTTAATAAATTTTTAGAAAAATTTTTTCAACCACAATTTTTAAGAACTAAACAAAATGCGAAAAATAAAAAGCAGTAAAAATTTAAAAGACACAGGATTTATAGTGGTTCAGTCTAAACCAGACCTACATCCACTCCCAGGAGGCACCCTCCGAGTATTGCACTAATACCACTAGTGAATCTCCTTTAGCACCCACAGCAAGGCGGAGAAGCCTTTATAAAAACTCTTTCCACCACTACCCGGTGAGGCAGAGAACCGTCTTCCTTTTACACTTATCCCCAGTGTTGGCAGAGAACCGTCCATCCTTTTATACTCTCCTAGTGTAGGCAGAGAACCCTTCATCCTTTCACACTCTCCTAGTGTGGGTAGAGAACCTTTCATCCTTTCACACTCTCCTAGTGTGGGAAGAGAACCCTTCATCCTTTCACACTCTCCTAGTACGGGCAGAGAACCCATGGATGTTCACACTCTCCAAGTGTCAGCAGAGAACCGGATCTCCTTGATAGATCTTCTCACAAGAATTCTAGAAGGAAGAAAGAAAAGAGTGAAGTAAACCCAAATCAAGAGTAGAGATTCTTCCATTTGAACACTAAGCGAAGCCTTCACACTCCAGTGGTATAAATCCTCCTTTGAATGCTCTCTCACACTCTCTCCTTGACTCTCTTTCAATAGGCACGAAGATCAAAAGGCAAAAAGATTGAGTGGCAGAAAAAATTGGACCTTATATAGGAGAGACAAGAAAAACCGTCCAAAACTGCAAAATATTCAAGTTAACATGAAATGGATCGTCCCGTACGATCGTGGATCGTCCTAGACAATTTTACTTAAAGTGTCGAAAATGATCCTTATGTATATTAGTATGAGCTATGTTCGTACACGATCATCATCCCATATGAACTAGGTTCGTCCGGTACGATCCGTTATACCATAGGTCGGTTATCAAATAATTGCATGGATGTAACCAACTTTAGTAAGTCGGTTCACATCGTCCTGTGATGAACAGGACTTCGTCCGGACAAAATTTTTACAGAGAGCAACTCATCCTGGCACGATAATGAACTTCGTCTGAACGAAATTTTTACAGAGAAGAATTCATCCCAGGACGATTTGGATTTCGTCTAGGCAAAATTTTTATAGAGCAAATGTTTTCCTGGCACTATTATAGATTTCGTCTAAACGAAATTTTTACAGAGCCTAACTTGTCCTTGGACGAAATTAATTTCGTCATGGACGGTCAGGAGTTAGAAAAATTTCCTCCAAATCTTGTTTGTTCCATTGCTCCTACGAGGAGATAACTGACTTGATCGTCCCGTACGAACTATGTTCGTCCTGTACGATCAATACATATTTTGTAAGATCTCTTTAAGTATGTATGTGTGTGTTTCTGTTCACTCAATTTCAATCACTCCCTCTCAATTCAAAGTACAATTTAAAGCTTCAATTTGCAAAGGATTGTATGCTGAATTTGATTTGAAGTCTTCATAGTTTGGAGTTCAATTTTCCTGAAATGTTAGTACACACAAGAGCAAAAATAAATCTTCCAAAAAGTGTTAGGAGATAATTACACATAAAATAATAATATTTGAAATCATCAAAACTATACAAGTTGCAAGAATGTAACATATGCAAATAGCAACTCTCTTAACAATCTCCCCCTTTTTGATGATGGAAAAATAATTTTGAAGAATCTCCTAAACTCCTCCTAAATTGATGAATGCATGAAAATAAGGAGGCATTGATTCAAAAATTATTTTTGTTTGTTTTTTTTTTTAAATTTTATACAAAATAAAACAACAACATAATCACAAAAATAAAATAAACACAAATACTAACACAAGATACAAGACTCAGAAGACACAAGACACAACACAAGATACAAGACACAAGACACAATTCAAAAAACAATTTCTCCCCCTTTTTGACAACAACAAAAAGTGAAGAAAAACAACTTGAAATGAAAGTAGAGATATGAAAATCATTTGATAATGTAATCTTAACATTGATTGAAATAAGTTATGCAAATAAAATAAAAATACTAGGTAAATCATAGAAATTCATATAATTTAAGAAGTGATATAACATAGATAATAAAAAGAATTTATCAAAGACATGAGTCAGTTTAGACACCAAGATAGAGAATATCATTGCAATAAGGATAAATGAAAAATTGTATATTTCTAATTTCAATATCAATTATAAATGAACATAAGATCAATTTGAATTAAGAGATTAAATGAGTTTGGAAAGAAATAACTACCACATGTGGCGCTTTGTGCATCTTTTTCGTAGTAGTGGCATATTTTTGTGCATCATTTTTATTTTGGGCTTATTTGGTGCCTCTTTTTCACATTGCGAATCTTTACGCATTTATTATTATTATTGTACTTTTACACAATTTGCAAGAGTAATTTTATTCTTTCCAAAAATAATAATCTAAATTTTCAAATCTTTCTAAGTGCATAAATAATGATTGATAAGTGAAATATAAAATAAGAAAACATCACAGTTGCAATAATAATATTAATAATAATACAATCTAAAGAAGAGACATGAAATTGATAAACCTAATATTATCAAGTTATAAACAAAACTTAAACTTAGAATAATTAGATTTTCTAATAAATTTAATTTTTCTTGCAATTTAGGTTATAGAATGATTAAGATTAAAAATCTGATGATTTACATAAAATCTAACAAACATTTCAAAAGTAAATTCAAATCAAAACACAAGAACTTATATTGATATCATTTTAAATATTACAAGGATTCATTCAAGATATCAATACAATAGCTAAAATAAAGAAGAAATACATCAAATTAAAAAATAACAACCAACACATAAACCATAACAACATAAACACAAAACATAAATGCAACAATCACTTGGACAGTCCCTGATCTGGAGGAGGAGGAGGAGGAGCACCACCAAAAAGGTTAAAATATGTACTCATCATAAGTACATTGGTACTAATATCATTCATTTGCTCCCTCATATAGCCCATGTCATGTTGATATTGAGCAGCCTGCTGCTGTAAATGAGTCTCAATTTGATCAAGGCGATGATCAAAATGAGTCTCTAACTGATCAAATCTTTGAACCAAATTCTGATAATTTGGTTCATTTGCAGGAGCAGGTGCACCTTCAGGCTCTTCTTCTGTATCACTAATGACATGAGCTTTTCCTAATTCCTCCTTGAAGATCACTCTAAATGATCCGTCATTGTAATAGAGCGGTTCTTCATATTCTTGATCTGGATGAACCAAGTTATACTTCTTTTGCAGAACATAGGAAACTAAGTTTCCTAAAGCAATATTCCTCTTTCTTTTCTGTTCTACATGGCCAATTTCAGAAAGCCCATAAAGGTAGTCAAGAATAAGTTGGGCTTCATCTATAGGCTCATTTGTCATGATTAGAAAAGTCACCATAGAGAGAAGGGGAGTAATATTGACTCTATCACCAGCTTTTGGAATGATTGAAGTTTTAAGAACATGCTGGATGATGCGAGCATTACGGACAAGACCAGATACCCTAGCCACATGCTCGGTTTAACCATTTCCTCTAATCACCCTATTGATTTCATACCATTTATATGTATCATTGGTGATTCAGGTATGGGCTCTACTCCCCTCAGTCCTTAAATGTAGAAAAGCTCTTAAGTCGTGTTTAGTGATTTCAACTTTTTATTTGAAAACAAAGGAGCAAATCATAGAGTGGTCAGAATTGAAGGACATATTGGCTAGAAAGTAGTGGAAGGTTTCTTTGTTATAGAGGTGGACCAGAGTAAAGATAAAGTGAAACTGAGTTGAAGAAAATAAATGCATTACCTTAAAGGTAATATCTTCTTGAATTAAAATTCGAGGAGTGATTTTGGCAGAAGCAAATCTAGGAAAAGAATCATCATTTACTTTGGACATAAAGTTTTCAGACGAATTCCTATGTGTCTTCTTCACTAAGACCTTTTGACGCTTACTTGAATTGGCCATTTGAAAATGATCTAGAGTAAGAAAGGAGTTGAAAGTGATGTTTAGCGTGTGACTATTGAGTTAAAAAGCCCGCCTATATATTGAAAACGACATGTTCATACCAGACAAAAAATTTTCGTCCCGTACGAAATTCTTGATCGTCCTGTACTAAAATATTTCATACAGACTATCCAATACGACCAGAATGAAATGGCTTTTTATAATCAACGCGACTTATGAAGCATCCTATCATACAAACTTTTGACCAGTCTGATCGTATAGATGAACACATGTTCGTCCCAGGACGATCAGAAATTATATCATTTTAATGACAGGTGAAACCGTCCCCTACATCGAACCGACATGTGTTAGTCCAGACGAACCAAAGGTTCGTACAAACAAAGTTCATATTAAAAACTACCTTATCCATTCAACTGCTCTATTCATTCGTCCCATCGTTTGAAAAATATTTTGTCCCGGACAATCGTAAAGACGAAGTACATTAAAAATAAATAGCACTCAAACGGTTCAAAATTCAACAACTTGTCACACTACACAAATCTTCCCGTATGAAAATATTTCATCCCGGACGATGATGACCAAAAAAATTTTTCACTCAAACAAAAAAACTACAATTCAAAAACAAAACAAAACAAAATAAATACCAAAAACAACGAAGAAGCACAAACTCTAAAAGAAAAAATCACACAAACAAAATCATAAACACATACAAAATATTTAATTAATGAACAAACATAAATGTTGCAAGAACATTTTTATTTAAGCATTTAAATCAATCACACCAAGCCTTCTTCTTAATGCACTGAAAATATCAAAGGCTAAAGGTTTTATAAAAATGTCTGCAAGTTGATTTTCAGTTGTAACATAAATGAGTTCAATTTCTCTCTTGGATAAATGATCTCTTATGAAATGATACTTTATGTCTATGTGTTTGGTTCTTAAATGTTGAATAGAATTTTTAGAAATGCAAATAGCGCTAGTGTTATCACAATAAATTGGAATAGTTCCTATAGATAATCCTAAATCAATCAAATGTTATTTCAACCCAAGTACTTGTGCCACATAACTTCCTAATGCAATGTATTCAGCTTCTGTAGTAGATAGGGCTACTGAATTTTGTTTTCTACTAAACCAAGAGACTAAAGAATTTCCAATGAATTAACATGTTCCAGAAGTATTTTTTCTATCCACCCTACATCCTGTAAAGTCAGAATTTGAATAACCAATTATTTCAAATGAAAAGCTAAACTTAGGATACCAAATTCCTAAGTTTTGAGTTCCTAATAGATATCTTAAAATTCTTTTCACTGCTGTCAAATGTGATTCTATTGGATCTGATTGAAATCTAGCACATAAGCAAACACTAAATATGATATCAGGCCAGCTAGCAGTCAAGTAAAGTAAAGATCCAATTGTCCCTCTAAATTTCTTTTGATCAACAGATTTTTCCTTAGGGTCCTTATCCAACTGAACTGAGGAACTCATTGGTGTACTTACAGATTTAGCATTGTTCATTTCATACTTTTTGAGGATGTCCTTAACATACTTTGATTGACTTAGAAATGTTCCTTCCTTAATTTGCTTAATGCTAAAACCTAGAAAGTAACTTAAATCTCTCATTAGACTCATCTCAAATTCAATACTCATTGTTTTAGAAAAATCATCACAAAGATTTTTATTTGAAGATCTAAAAATGATATCATCAACATAAATTTGAACAATGAGTATATCCTTTCCACATCTTTTTAAAAAGAGAGTTGTATTCACGCTTCCTTTTTCAAATGATCTTTCAAGTAGGAAGGTGCTCAACCTCTCATACCAAGCCCAAAGTGCCTGTTTTAATCCATATAATACATTTTTCAACTTGAAAATATGATTTAGATACTTATAATTTTCAAAACCTAGAGGTTGTTCTACAAAAACATCATCTTCAATTACCCCATTTAAAAAGACACTTTTCACATCCATCTGAAACAATTTAAAACCTTTAAAACAGGCAAAGGCTAGCAAAACCCTAATTGCTTAAAGTCTAGCTACAGGGGAAAAAGTCTCCTCAAAATCAATCCCTTCAATCTGATTATACCCCTTAGCAACTAATCTAGCCTTTTTTCTAATGACTACTCCTGAGTCACTCTTTTTTTTTAATACCCACTTAGTTCCAATTACACTTTGATCTTTTGGCCTTGTAGTTAATTCCCAAACTTTATTTCTTACAAATTGATTCAACTGTTCTTGCATGGCCAAAATCCAAAATTCATCAGAAAGTTCTTAATCAATATTAGTGGGTTTTATAGTTGAAATGAAGGCTGAATGATTGACTTCCTTATTTAATCCACACCTAGTCCTTACACCCTCACTTGGTTCACCTATAGTCAATTCCCTTGGGTGATTTTTAGATAATCTCAAATCTCTAGACAAAGAGTTTTCTATCTCTAAATTTTTTTCCACATTTTCTTCCAAGTTTTCTACCAAGTTCAATTTATCAATCTTTTGGGAGTTAATCTCAATTTCATCTTCTATAATATTTGGCTCTTCCAAATTTCCAGATTCATCAAATACAACATGTGTGGTCTTCTCAATTACCAAAGTTCTTCTATTGAATACTCTATAAGATTTTCCAACACTTGAGTATCTAACAAAAATTCCTTCATCTGATTTTGGATCAAATTTTCCTAAGGCAGATTTTCCATTGTTGTGAATGAACACCTTGCAACAAAAAACATGCAAATGAGACAAATTAGGTGTTCTCTCTTTTAGCAACTCATAGGGTGTTTTATTCAATTTAGATCTTATATTTACCATATTCAGAATATAACATATAGTACTAACCGCCTCAGCCCAAAAATATTTAGGAAGTGAATTGTCTGCCAACATTACTCGGGAGGCTTCTATTAATGTTTTGTTTTTCCTTAGACTACCCCATTGTGTTAAGGGGTTCTAGGTGCAGAAAAGTTGTGATCAATTCCTTTTTCTTTATAAAATTCTTCAAATCTCTCATTCTCAAATTCTCCTCCATAGTCACTTTGAATAGAAATAATTTCACACCCTAATTTCCTTTGAATCCAAATTGAAAAATTTCTAAATTTCTCAAATGATTCACTCTTATGAAATAAAAATCTAACCCATGTGAATCTTGAGTAATCATCCACAATCACAAATCCATATACCTTCTCTCTTAGACTTACAGTTCCAACTGGTCCAAAAAGATCCATATGCAAAATCTTTAAAGGTTTACTAGTTCTAAGATCCTTATTGGACTAAAAAGATGACTTCACTTTCTTTCCTAATTGACGTGCATCACAAAGGTGGTCCTTAGTAAAGTCTAGTTTTTGTATACCTCTCACTAAGTTATTTTGGGTAATCCTCCTAAGGTTTTTCATGCTAGAATGACAAAGTCTCCTATGCCAAAGCCATTACTCATCAGATACAGTTTTCAAACAAAAAGCAGTAGTAGTTTGAATGCAATTTAAATCTATCATATAAACATTGTTTACCCTTTTTTCATTTAAAACATCTTTACCATTTAGGCTTAACATGCAGCTAGTAGGAAAAAATTTTACACAGTAACCCTTATCACATAGCTGACTTATACTTAACAAATTATATTTTAAGCCTTCAACTAATAATACATTATCTATGAAAAAATTCTTTAAATTTCCAATCATACCTGTCTCAACCACCTTCCTTATGGTATTATCTCTAAGTGTAACCTTGCCTCCACTTCTGACTTCCAGCATTATGAATTAAGCAGTATCTCAAGTCATGTGCTTTGAACATCCGCTGTCCAGGTACCATATGCTCTCACGAGATCTTGTGTGAGAGCGACCCTACAAAATTATCAAACGTTAGACCTGGGAACCCAAACAAGTTTAGGTTCACCTTTTAGCAATTTATAATCAGATACATGTATAATATATATAGGTTTATTCATCTTAGGTCACAACACCAAATTAGTTTTTATCTTCAAAGTACATGTGTGAGCTATATGTCTAAATAATCCACAATTATTACATTTTACTTTAGGAAATGGATTCCTAAGTCTTCTAACATTCATCTGTCTTTTTCAGGGATTGCATAAATTTAGGATAAATAATAGGATTAGAAAAATCTTTAAGTTTAGGAGGTATCCCATTTTCCTCGAGAGCTTTTATCATTAATTTGTAAAATGAATTCATATCATCCAAAATTCGATTTGTATAATTGGTTCTATATAGTTTGCTCTCAAATTCATCCTTAGAATTCTTAAAATCTTTCTCGACTTCTGCATAGGATGATTTTAAATTATCATGATTTTTATTCAAGTCATCAAACTCATCATATAATTTCATGTGGTTGTTATCAATCAAAGCATGATCTTTCCTAAGAATTTCATGTTCCTTTTTAAGCTCTTTCAATTCTAGACTTAGACTAGCATGTATTTTCTTCATTTTTCTATATGCATCATGCATGTGTTTAGAAACTTCAAATAATTCATCATAAGTTAAGTCACATACCTCTTCTTGATCTGAGTGATCAAGACTGTCATCCATTAAGCACAAATTAGTGACTTCCTCTTCTTTTCAGTCTCTGATGAATCTGAAGCTGAGTCCGCCCAGAAAGCTTTTTGAAACTTCTTTCTGCCCTTCTTTATAGTAGGTTTCTCCTCTACCTTTTCCTTGTTATGATTGGATTTGAGTTTAGGGCAATTCATCTTTATATGTCTAGGTTTCTTGCACTCATAGAAAATAACATCATTTGAAACCTTGGTATTTCTATTGAATTTACCTCTATTCCATTGCTGGCATTTCTTCATCTTACTCTTCAGAAAGCTTCTGAATTGTCTAGTCATCAAAGCGATGTCTTCTTCATCCTCAGGTTGTGAGTGTTCACTCTCAGACTCTTCCACATTCAGTGCTATGTTCTTATCCCTTCGTGGTTCACCTGCATCAATCTTTCTTTGGCTAACTCCTTGCTCGTAAGCAATAAGCGAACCAAGAAGATTGTCAATAGAATAAATGTTTAAATCCTTAGACTCTGTAATTATAATAATTTTAGAATCATATGTAGTAGGTAAGCAACGAAGAATCTTATTAACCATTTTAGCATTTATTAACTCCCTACCCAATGCATGCAAAGAGGTGACTATTTGTGTGAATCTTGTGTACATATCAGAAATAGATTCATTTGGTTTCATGCGAAACAGTTCACAATCATGCAACAAGATATTGAGTCTAGATTGTTTAACTTTATTAGTCCCCTCATATATTATATAAAGTCCATCACATATGTCCTTTCCACTTTTGCAAGTGGAAACCCGCAGGTAGTCTTCTGATTTTAAAGCACAAAAGAAACTATTCAAGCATTTGGCATTTAGTTGTGCTAAGTCACGTTCTTCTACTGTCCAGTCTGTAAAAGGTGTTTCAACTCTAACTCCATCAACTAATATAGATGGTTATGTATATCCTTCATGGACTAAGATCCACATATGATAATCAAGTGACTATAAGAAAGTAGACATGCATATTTTCCAAAAATCAAAAGGTATATTGTCAAACAATGGAGGTCTAGCCTTGGGACATTAAATCTCAATACATACTCAAACTTGATGAAATTTGTTCACTATGAATTAGGTTGTTAAATCTAAGCTTATGTCCCAAGGCTATCCAAGAGGGGGGGGGGGTGAATTGGTATTTTAAAAAATTATCCCTATTGAGTATGTTGAAATGAAAATAAATTTTAATGAATTTTTAGAAAAAGTTTTTCAACAACAATTTTTTATAACTAAAAAAGATGCAAAAAATAAAAAGCAGTAAAAATTTAAAAGACACAGGATTTATAGTGGTTTGGTCTAAACCAGACCTACATCCACTCCCCAGAGGCACCCTCCGAGTATTGCACTAATACCACTAGTTACTCTCCTTTAGCACCCACAGCAAGGTGGAGAAGCCTTAACAAAAACTCTTTCCACCACTACCTGGTGCGGCAGAGAACTGTCTTCCTTTTACGCTTATCCCCAATGTTGGTAGAGAACCGTCCGTCCTTTTACACTCTCCTAGTGTGGGCAGAGAACCCTTCGTCCTTTCATACTCTCCTAGTATGGACAGAGAACCTTTCATCCTTTCACACTCTCCTAGTATGGGCAGAGAACCCTTCGTCCTTTCACACTCTCTTAATGTGGGCAGAGAACTTGCGGCTGTTCACACTCTCCAAGTTCAGTAGAGAACCGGATCTCCTTGACAGATTTTCTCACAAGAATTCTAGAAGGAAGAAAGAAATGAGTGAAGTAATCCCAAATCACAAGTAGAGATTCTTACCTTTGAACACCAAGCAAAGCCTTCACGCTCTAGTGGTAGGAATCCTCCTTTGAATGCCCTCTCACACTCTCTCCTTAACTCTTCTTTCAATAGGCACGAAGATCAATTAACAAAAAGATTGAGTGGCAGTAAAAATTGGTCCTTATATAGGAGAGACAAGAAAAATTGTCCAAAACTGCAAAATATTCAAGTTAACACGAAATGGAGCATCCTATACGATCGTGGATCATCCTGGACAATTTTACTTAAAGTGTCGGAAACGATCCTTATGTATATTGGTATGAACTATGTTCGTACACGATCATCATCCCGTACGAACTAGGTTCGTCCGGTACGATCAGTTATAGAATAGGTCAGTTCTCAAATAACTGCATGGACGTAACCAACTTTAGTAAGTCGGTTCACATCGTCCTGGGACGAACAGGACTTCATCCGGATGAAATTTTTATAGAGAGCAACTTATCCTGGCATGATAATGAACTTCGTTTGAACGAAATTTTTATATAGAACAATTCATCCCAGGATGATTTGGATTTCGTCTGGATAAAATTTTTACAGAGCCAAAGTCATCCTGCTAGATTATAGATTTCATCTGATCAAAATTTTTACAGAGCCTAACTCATCCTAGGATGAAATTAATTTCGTCCTAGACAATCAGGACTTAGAAAAATTTCCTCCAAATCCTGTTCGTTCCATTGCTCCTACGAGGAGATAACTGACTTGATCGTCCCGTACGAACTAGGTTCGTCTCGTACGATCAGTACAAATTTTGTAAGATCTCCTTAAGTATGTATGTGTGTGTTTTTATTCACTCAATTACAATCACTCCCTCTCAATTCAAAGTACAATTTAAAGCTTCAATTTGCACAGGATTGTATGTTGAATTTGATTTAAAGTCTTCATAGTTTGGAGTTCAATTTTTTTGAAATGTTAGTACACACAAGAGCAAAAACAAATCTTCCAAAAAGTGTTAGGAGATAATTACACATAAAATAATAATATTTGAAATCATCAAAACTATACAAGTTGCAAGAATGTAACATATGCAAATAGCAACTCTCTTAATAAATTCATCTAGATTATCATAGCTAGATATTAGATCGAACTTCTCTTTGACCTGCTAAGGTCATATGCAGTGCCTTCTTAAATCATATTAGATATTCAAGGGGTGATTTACAATTCTAAATCTAAACCCCATTTTTATTTCTATCTCTAAAAATAGTATATCTTTTTTGATGGGTTATTTAGTTTCAGAATTAAAATCCAAAGTTAGTTTTAGATTCCCCAAAGAAAACTAAATTTTCCAAAATCACTTTTTCAAAACTTCCACGAACAATCAGTTATTTAGTGAACAGTAGCATCATTTTACTAATAGACTGTCCTTAGAATGTTATAATTATTACTCCACGATGCTGCTCACCTTCGAATAATAGTGCATCAGAAGAGCAATTTTGGCTCCAAGGCATTATAGAGTGCTTTATTGAGGCATTGTCTAACAGAGAATAGAGTTGTAAAATTGAAATTTTTACACTGCGACACTATCTAACAAAGAAGTTAACAATGCAATGTTGATATGAAGGTGCTATGGTGGTGGCTTTGATGGTGATATAGTGTTGATTGTTTCAACATTGTGACACTATTCAAAACTTAGAAATTTATGCTCTTTTGTATTTTTCCTACATAATACAACTAAAACAACTAATCGGGGCAGTGGAGTAACCTAAAATATTATGAAAATTATTTAGAGCTATATTAAACCTTGAATATTGCATATCTGATTTCAGAAATAGAATTTTGATGATAGTAAACACTTCTATTTTTTCTACAACTACCTTGCCTACTAACATTTCAGGTCCACAAGATCAAAATTATAAGTTAAACAAGCTCAAGATTGGGTAGACTAAGTCAGAGTTAGTTTGTAAAATTCTTTTTCCTTTCTTGAGTCTATTGTAAATAATGTGGTTCCTGAGACTAAGTAACCTTGCACACACACACTTGGGGAAATTTTTCTGTCTGATTTAAAGTTTTCTATTTTGAGGACATCATTCAGGATGATCTATATATCATCCTGGATTATCAGTTAAAAATAAAAACCCTAATTAGGGTATTCTAGTTAAGGTAGCCTTCATTAAGCACATCATCCTAGATGATAATTGTATCATTAGGGATGATATGCTCTAATCATAAAGAATAAGTCGCCATATCTATTTAGGTATTATTTATTTTTGGACATCATTCTGGACGATGCACACAATTATGCCTAAATTAATCTGGTAGTTAAGGAAAGAAATTAAGGCTTGATTGATATGATCACATCATCCTGGACGATCACAGGATCGTCCGGGATGATCAGTTCAAAAACCTTAGTTATTCCTGGACAATCACATATCAGATAACGTCTATTCAGGGCGATGTTCTGGATAGTTTTCATGGATTTGTACTAATTGTCCGGGCTGATCGTGAAATCATCCTAGATGATCAAGCTATTTTTAAATCATCCAGACATCCATTCAGAGCGATGGTCTGGCTGATATTCTATGATTTAAACTAATCATACAAGATGATATTTAATCGTCTGAGACGATATGAAAAAAACCTTCTGATCGTCCCAAATTGTCCTGGCTGATTAAGCTTAATTTGCACTGATCATATAGGATTGGATGATAAAGTCAGTAAGTTGAAATTAATGAGCTATTCCAAAGCTCTTATATATAAGTTCTATTATATCACCCATGAGGGCATCTTTTGCTACTGTCTTGATATGAGAAAAGCCTAGAGGAGAGGGAGAGAGAGAGGATCTTGTGAGGGGGAGTTTGTGAGAGGATTTCATAAAGGTTGTTTCAAGCTTTGATCCACATCTTCTTCTTCCATCATAGTCCCTTGTCCTTGGAGAGTTGAGAGAGGTTCACTTCAGCAATTGATCAAGGTTCTCTACCTGCTTCAGGAGGAAGCAAAAGGAATTGGGTTCTCTGCCTCACTGGTGTCAGTAGAAAGGAGGTTTATAAAGGCTTCTCTACCTTACTATGGGAGCAAAAGGAGAGTCACTTTGGTAATAGTGCAATACTAGAAGAGGGAGTCTTATGGGAGTGGACATAAGTCTAGGGCTACGGTGCTACTGATGGTTTAGCATCGTGGCATTCATGTGGCACTCCACTTGGCTTGGCAATGCTGGAAATTAGTGTCGCGGTGCTGTGTAGACAAAGACTGGGCTTTAGAACATTAACTCCTCCCATGTTGCGGTGCTATTAAATATAGACTAGGTGCCACCATGTTCATATTAGGCTCTCCAGCAGTGTCAATGATGGCTCTACGATGGTGTAGTGTTCAACAACGTGGCATTGTACCATACTTGAATTTTTTTCACATTTCCTACATTTTCCTGCACAAACATAACTAAAATAGAATGGTTTCACTAGCAATTTAAAATATAAATATAATATTATTTACACTCATCAAATCCTCTCCAGTTTAAACTCTTGCTTGCCCTCAAGGAATAAATTTTTTATAAAATAAAAAAATAACAATCTAACATTACTAAAATATATGATAATACATCAGTTTTTAGGATCAATAAAAAATGATTAAGGCTACACTTCTAGTTTTGAAAAATACTAATAGTTAAATTAATCAATTATTCTAGTTACAGTCAAATTTTAAATTAGAAGTTATAGACTTAATCATTAACTTTTAATTATTGAATTGAATAATTGAATTTTAATGATTAGATATGGTTGTAGTTAAAATTGTACTTTCATTAGTTCATCATCCTGTGTATTAGTTGTCCGATCCCATCTTATCCTTTATACTTTTTGTATAAGATTGTATTTCCAACCTTAAGCTTTTATTCATACAAATTTTTTAATGTTCTTATCTTTTTCTTTTTTTTTTCTTTTCCTTTTCTTTTTAGAATTATTTTATAGTTTTTTTTTTATTTTGTGGAGTACATAATTAATGATTTTTAATATCAACTTATGCTTTAGATCTATACAATCTTAATGATTTTAATGTCAGTACTTAATGAGATTACTAATTCATATTAGCTATGATTTCAAATTTTAATATTCTTATATATAATTTTTAATACTAATTTTTTATCTTTTAATCTTTAAAAGTTAATTTCATAAAGTTATAACTTATAAATTCAAATTAGGATAATAGCTTAAATGATTAAATGAGTTAGGTATAAGCTTTTCCAACCTATGAAGTATAAACAAAGTTCATTCAAATTATAATATAGGATTTTATTAAAATCCTAATTTTTTATATTTTTAAAATATCATTTTATAGGTGCTAATTAAATATTCATAATAAAAAAGTAATTGAAGGACAATAATAATTTGAGCATGAAGGAAATTTTCTTATATGTAAATAAATACATAAATAAATACTACAAGCATATGCTTTCATAAGAATGATAAAAGGTATATAAAATACATATTGAATATAAACATAACATAACATTCAAAATATAATGAGTAGTATCATAACAAATATATGATGACAAATATTTTTAGTTGAAAAATTAAGTTAATATTTTTCTACTAATCTCCCCATCACTAGGTGATAGAGTTTAAAATAGAAGTAAGATAATTCTTAATTTTATTTATTTATTTATTATTTTATTATTATTTTAAATATTTTTATTCTAAATAAAAAATATAAAATGCATTGCAAACATAAGATGCACAATATGAATTATTTAATAAAGTTGAATAAATACATAAACAACCAAACTACTTCTCCCGCTTTTAACATCAACAAAATAGAGGATCAAGTAGAGAGGCAAAAAAGCTACAAAATAGAGAAAAATAAAATAACATGGACCACAAAATATAGATCCTAAAAGTAAGAAGGCCCCTGATCATGTGGTGGTGGTGATGGTGGAGTCTCAAAATACTTATAAATGGATGAAAAATGTTCTTCAAACCAAACCATATCTGCCTAGTATTATTATTATTGTTATTGTTGAATATGACTATCCAATCGAGACTCCAACAGATCAAAATGTTGTATTAATTCCTCGTAGGGATAAGGGTGGTATGCTGGTACAAATGGTGGAACTGGTGCTAGTACAAGCTCTCATGCAGGTGTTACCACAAAATGAGGTCTCCTTTCCTCATGAAAGCTAGTCTCTTCATCTTGCACGTGCCCCAGTGATGATAGAAAAGAATGTGGAAGGAACCGTTGGTGTTTAAAATTTTGAAATAATAAGTGGTAGAAGGATATGTAAGCTTATATTTTTTGTTCAGGATATAGGCAATGACATGACCAAGAGAAATGTTTTGCTTCCTTCTAGTGCATGGAAGGTGAATGGGAGTAAGGTTTTGAATTTAATCAATGACCATTTATACTTCATCAAATTGTGTTTCTACCATAATGAAGTAGGTAATCAAGGAAAGAAGTGGGGTAATATTTATGGAATCTCCAGCTTTAAATTTGATTAAGGTTTAAAGGAGATAATACATGCATTTTGATTCAAGGAGTCGACCAAGGGTTGATATTGATTTAGGGCAACATTTTTTATGATTAAATTGACTACACTATAATCAATGGATTATATTTAGAAGCCATTAATTTAGGTTGATGTCCTTTTGTGGATAGGTGGAGATATGTCTAAGTCTTCTTTGGTTATTTCTATGGGTCGCCAGTAGCATTTCCTCAACTTTCCATTCAAGTCCTTGGCATAGTCATCCTTATCCCTCAACCTAACTCACCCATTTGAATCAGAATCACTTGTAATTGAATCGTCTTCTCTACATGGCTGAAGTCTATTAGGCTCATCATCTTTGATTAATGCTCTTATTTCAACCATATTAATATTGCCAGCAGTTGTATCATCTTCATCAAACAAGAGATAATCTAAATTAGGTTGATGGGTTTTATAACCTCTTTATTCTTAAGGATGTCCTGAATTTCTTGGACCACCTCATTGATCGGTCTTCTCTTCATGGACTCGGGGTCGATGGGTAGGTACCCACTATAATCCATCATGTCATTAAACTCTTGCTCACGTATATTAGACAAAATTTCTTATTGCTTAAGGTCCTATATGGAATCAAGAGACTCTTCCACTATCTAGTCAATCATCTCGTCATCTGCACCAAGTACTATCCCCTCTCATTTGACTGTCATGGGGTCGATAGTCATAAGGGTGTCATCCATGGTAGGTTGAGGGGCATCTTACTAAGGAGGTGATTGAGGAGCTTGAGGGGTTGAATCTCTTGCATCAAGTGGGTGGATCCCTCACATCCCTAAATAGGGAGCTTAGGGATATCAATAAATGGTTGGTGGTCTTCTCACTTATTGAGATTCTTAGGGGTGTAGTGCCTTTTTAGAGACTTGGGCCACTTGCCCTTAGTTTCTGCAAGTTTCTTATCTTTTTCCTCATTCTGAGGCTTGACTATAAATGAGTCCATCTTTGATATTTTCATAGGAGGGATTGATGGAATACCATTTTTATGGAGTCCTTTTCTAGATCCAACTAAAATAATCCCCTCCATCTTAGTAGATGGGAAGCAAGGCACCCAATGGTAGTTGTCCACTTATACATATGTGAATGGCTATCTCACATATTTTTTGTTCTTTTTCATTGGCTGAGGTGTAAAAATCCTTGATTTCATTTTTTCTTCTAATTACTTTCTCAAATTTGTACAAAATCACCCCATTTAGGTGTTTCATGTAGTGTTTCTTGGTTTCACCTACTTGAGTAGCATATATATAGATAATGTTTCTTAATATTCTGGTCATTTGGATTTGCTTTTCCTTAGGAGTCCTCTTAACAGTGTAGTCCATCGGGAATGATGGAGAGTAAGCTATCCTGGTGACCCTCTTCTCCCCTCTGATAATAGCAAGGGGGTAGAAATGACTCCCTTTTAAGAGGGGAGAGGAGGCATGAATAGGTAGCTCCTCCACATCTTAAGACTCTACTTGACCCAAGGCTTTCAATTAAGCAATTTTTATTTAACTTAGTGGTTTTCTTCTTGACTTAATGCGGGTAGTTCTTTCTTTGATTCTTACTGGTAAAGGGGATTCCATAACTTGTCCCTTACTCAAACATAGGTATTGGTTTAGTATTAACTACATATTTTAGTTTCTTATCCTTCCTAGGAGAGGAAGTAGTGGGTATGAGGGTGATAGTGACCTCTTTTGGGAGTGAGGGAGTCAATCCCCGACCAAATAATATCTTAACTAAGGGGATGTCCTCTCCGCCCTTGGAAGCCAGGTCAACTACTACTCCCTCATTAATAATCAGTTTGAGGGTTTGGAACCCCATCCCAAATTGAATTGAGTTATTATAGCTTAACTCTTCAACGTAAAGGTCTCGGTCCAACTAAAAGATCAACTTACTAGCCATTGTAGTGTAATTCATTGTCTGAAATTGAGAAAAGATGATTTGAAGTGGAATTTAAAAATCATGAGTGATTTTATCTTTTATCACATTTGCTGAGTTATAGGACATATAACCCAACATATGGTGGTGAGATGCAAGAATCATCTATGACTTAGAGAAATTTTGATTCTCGTTGCAAGTGTTCATCTACAAGGAGTTATTGTGGCATAACATATGACAATAATATCGAAGATAATTTTTTTATCATTTTGAAAGGATTTTTTTTAAACTTGAAATGGATAGATCTTCTTCAAATTTTGAAACTCAGCATGTTGAGTTTCACTCAATCATGAAGGTTTATAAAATTGACATGAAAATCCCAAGAGTTATCTTAACTCTTTCATTCTACCAATGGATCATTCTACCAATGGACTTGAGATGAAATGTTAAAGCCTAAATTTGTTAAAGGCTTCCTCGCTCACCTTTCTTGTTATTTTTTCTTTTTAATGTTAGCCACACTCACCGAATGAAGAAATGGATAGAAGGACAACAGAAGGAGGGTAGTAAAAACTACTAGTGAAATAAAATTTCAACCATTATTAAAGATGGAGAGAAAGTTTTGCCCCACTGGAGTGGCCACTTTATAATTTTTGAAAGTTTTACTCTGGAAAGGGTGCAAAGAAATTAAATTTTAATTTCTTTGGAAGAATTTGACTTCTAGAATTTTAGTTTTGAATTCAAACACATCATTATGAATAATATATTACATCGGGAGGAAAAATATCATTCCCTAATGGGTACAGATAACATAACTATAAGTTTCAAACTAATTATGATATTTAAATTCAAGATAGAACTATATATGACCTCGAATTTTCAAAATAACGTTCAAATGAGTATTTGGCTATGATAGTCTAGATGAAGTATCATTAATTTCATATTCATAATCATAATAATAAATGATATATCATCCTAAAAAAAGAAGAAAATATCATTTATTATTGATCATCTAAATATGATGATAATGATCATCATTGATTTTTATTTTCCCCAAAGAGAATTAATTAATTTTTTAAAATTGATCTTAGGTCTTTAAATCTCCTATGAAGGCAAGCATTTGTAGTTAATTACAACATAAGAAACTTGAAAATTTCAAGAATACTCTTGATTAAAATAATGGTAGCAATTTTATTTTTGAGATATCAAAGAGTGATATCAAAGGGGTGAGGCTGAAATTCCAATAGGGATTGGTTCAAATTTGAGCACTTATTTTGGAAGTCAATGGAGAATAAGTAAGCGGCAGTTTGGGACGCTAAAGCAATTTAGAAATGCCTTAGTTTACCCTATGTGTTGGGCTTTAAATTTTGATTTTAAGAAAAATAATTAATTTGAGTTACTATTTTATAAGAAAGTTAGAATTATATTACTGAAAGTGAGGTCTTATGATTTTCAATTCACCCCGGATCCTAAGTTTAAATTGGGCACTAAACCATAGTAGCCTGAACCTAGCTAATGTGCAAATTTGGACTTATCCTGGCTTAGATTGGGGAGCCAACTAACTACTTAGGCACTTTTAATCCATGTATCCAATTTTTTATAAAAGGTGTGTAGAGAGAGTTGTTATTTTCATGTTTTACATTATTGCAACTTGTATTATTTTGATGATTTCAAATATTATTATTTTTTATATATCTCCTAACACTTTTTGGAAGTTTTATTTTTGCTCCAGTGTGTACTAACATTTCAGGAAATTCAACTCCAAGAGATGAAGACTTCAAACTATTCATTTGTAAATCATAAGTTTTTTAAATAAAAGGAAGTGATTGAAATTGAGTGAAAAATCACAACACACACTCTTAGGGGACATTTTTTGTGAACTGATTGTATGGGATGAACATGGTTCGTACAGGACGACCCTCAGAAGAGCAATGGATTGAACATGCGAGGAGAAAATTTTCTAAGTCCTAATCGTCCAGGACAAATTTAATATTCAACCCGGGACGAACTTCTCAGGATTCTCACTTGCACTGTTCGTCCATTTGAAAAATAAGGTTCGTAACGGGATGAAACTCTATGTATGAGATCGTACAGGACAAATTTAATTTTTGTCCCTGGACGAAGATCTCTGTATGCGATCGTACAGGATGAAATTAATTTTTGTCCCTGGACGAAATGCTCTGTATAAAATCATCCCAAGAAGAAATATGTTCGTCCCAGGATGAAATCTGTTCATCCCAGGATGAACTGAACCGACTTACGTCAGTTGGTTACGTCCTGTAGAATTTTGGGAACCGACCTATATAATAACCGTTTCGTACAGGACGAACATAGTTCGTACGGAATGATGAGCGTGTACGAACATAGTTTGTACCAATATACATTAGGATCGTTTCCAATACTTTAATTAAAATTGTCCAGGATGATCCACGATAGTACGAGACGATCCACTGCATACAGAATTGTAAACTTGCAGTTTTTGGGCAGCTTTTATTATCTTTTGTATATATACTTCAAATTATACTGCCACCCAATCTTTTTGCCATTAGATCTTCGTGCCTATTGAAAAAAAAGTCAAGGAGAGAGTGTGAGAGAGCATTCAAAGGAGGATTCCTACCACTGGAGCGTAAGGGCTTCACTTGGTGTTCAAAGCTAAGAATCTCTACTTGTGATTTAGGATTACTTCACTCTTTTCTTTCTTCCTTCTAGATTTCTTGTGAGAATATCTGTCAAGGAGATCGGGTTCTCTGCCCACACTAGAAGAGTGTGAAAAGATGAAGGGTTCTCTGCCCATACTAGGAGAGTGTTAAAAGACGAAGGGTTCTCTGCCCACACTAGGAGAGTGTGAAAAGATGAAGGGTTCTCTGCCCACACTAGGAGAGTGTGAAAGGATGAAGGGTTATCTTCCCTCACTAGAAGAGTGTAAAAAGATGACGGTTCTCTGCCAACACTAGGGAAAGTGTAAAAGGATGAAGGTTCTCTACCAACATTAGGGAAAGTGTAAAATGACGACGGTTCTCTACCGCACCGGGTAGTAGTGAAAAGAGTGGTTGTAAATGCTTCTCCGCCTTGCTGTGAGTGAAAAAGGAGTGACACTATTGCTATTAGTGCAATACTCAGAGGGTGCCTTTGAGGAGTGGATGTAGGTCAGGTTTAGACCGAACCACTATAAATCGTGTGTCCTTTTATTTTATTGCTTTTTATTTTCCGCATTTAATTTAATATTTTAAAATTGTGGTTGAAAAACTTTTTATAAAAATTCATTAAAATTTAATTTCGGTTAAACTTATCAAAAGAGGGAAAAATTTTAAATACCAATTCTCCCCCCCTCTTGGTAGCTTTGGGACATTAACTTAGGTCTAACAACCTATTTACTAGACTCAACAAGTGGTATCAGAGCTCCGTTTCAAAATCATAAGTTTAAACTACTTTTTAATTAACGTAGATGGCTACATTTGGAAATCAAAATACACCTGAGGGTTACTCTATTACTAGACCTCCACTGTTTGATAATATACCTTTTGATTTTTGGAAAACACGCATGTTTACTTTCTTACAATCACTTGATTATCGTATGTGGATCTTAGTCCAAGAAGGTTATACAAAACCAACTAGATTAGTTGATGGAGTTAGGGTAGAAACACCTTTTGCAGATTGGATAATAGAAGAATGTGACTTAGCACAACTAAATGCTAAATGCTTAAATAGTTTCTTTTGTGCTTTAAAATCCGAAGTCTACATGCGGGTTTCCACTTGCAAAAGTGGAAAGAACATATGGGATAGACTTTATATAACTTATGAGGGGAATAATGAGGTTAAGCAATTAAGACTTAATATCTTATTACATGACTATGAATTGTTTCGCATGAAACCAAATGAATCCATTTCTGATATGTATACAAGATTCACACAAATTGTCACCTCTTTGCATGCACTTGGTAGGGAACTAATGAATACTGAAATGTTTAATAAGATTCTTCATTATTTAAATTTATGATGTTTCATATGTGATTTCATTTTCTATCGGCAATCAGATTTCTCCATTTACGACTGCCATCAATATTTTATCTAATTTTAAATAAAAATGGAAATTATTTATGGTACAAATATTATATTATTTTATTTTATATAAATTATAAATAAAATGAAAAGAAAATGATCCTAAATGACCCCTATGGTTAGGCTTCTCAATTATCACTGATTTGCCACTTTTTATGAACATATTATTGTGTGGCCTTACCTCTCCTATCGCTACTTCATGGGAGATTAAAAAACAATAGAAATGAGATTCTACTAAAATGCAGTGCTTTGTGCTCTATTATTTAGGAGCTTAGGCTATAATTAAGGGCAATTAAGGCTTCGTTTGAGACGGCTTTTTTACTGTTTCTTGAAACAGCTTTTTAGTATAAAAATTAAAATTTTTATACTAGAAAGCTGCTTCAAGAAGCAGCAAAAAGTCATCCCAAATAAAACCTAAGTTTCAAATTTATATACATTATTATGATTCTACTTTTAATTCTCTCAAAAATCCCAAAGACAACTCTGCAGATGGAGACAAAGCATAAATTAAAGAGTGTTCATTAGTTTTTTCCGTAAATATTACTCATCAACATATTTTAAATATATAATTTAACACCGACATTATCTTACACGACTTAAAAAAAAGATTTATTGATATAGATATTATTGTATAACTCTTAATTTTTTAAATCATCTAATCTAGTATAATTTTTGGATGGATAATTATGTGTGACGTTCGGATCGGAGCTGCGTTCGATTTTTATGAGTGTGAGGAGTAAAAAAATAGTGGTGCACAATAACTGCACTTTTATTATGCACGCTAACAAAAACCTGATAGAGCTCCGATTCGAACTCTGCATGTAATAATCTTTCCAATTTTTGACAGCATAACTTTGCCGTCTTCACGTGATTGATCTCTCTCCCTCTCTCTCAATTTATTTTAAATTTTAATTTTAAATATATTATTCTATATAATTTTTAACTTCAAGATTACATAGTTCATTATGATCTATAGCATATATAAGAAATATCTAAGAATTGAATTTCATCAAAATTTTGAATTATTTGGTCATTCATTAATCAAGCATATATGATAATATTAATAATTTATTTATTTGATTTCAACCATATAAAATCGTAATTATTTTCTCATGTAATATAAGTGTGTGCCCCTCCTAAAAAAAAGTGAATATGAAAGATACGAGGCTCGAGGCTGGGATGTGGCGGAAACCCTGCTTTATCTTGCCAGCGATGAGTCCAAGTATGTGAGCGGGCATAACCTTGTCATTGATGGGGGTGTCACGACCTGTAATCTCATTGGTTTGTAAGAGTTTTTCTAAAAGGACCGTAGACTGAGCTTAAATTGTTGATAGGAATCAGACAACGGGTGCAAGTCTGACGTTGGGTAGAAGTCTGTTAATGGACAAAAGTCAGGCGTCGGATAGAAGTCCGGTGACAGGCAGAAGTCCGGCGACGAGCAGAGGTCCAGTGTCGGGTAGAAGTCCGACGTCAGGTAGCCGGGCAGAACTCCAGCTTCAGGTAGAAGTCCGATGGAATTCCGGTGATGGGTCGAAGTCCAACGTCCGGGTGGAAGTCCGGCATTGGGTAGGAATCCAGTGACAAGCGGAAGCCCGATGTAGGATAGGAATCTGGCGACGGGTGCAAGTACGACGTTGGGTAGAAGTCTGGCAAAAGTCCAGCGAATAGTAGAAGTCCGACGTCGGGTAGAAATCCGACAACGAGCGGAGGTCCGGCGTCGGGTAGAAGTCCGACATCAGTCAGTGGTTGAGCAGAACTCCGATGTCATGTAAAAGTCCAACGAAATTTCGGTAACAGGTCAAAGTCTGGCGTCGGGTAGAAATCTGGCGACAAGCAGAGATCCGACGTCTGATAAAAGTTCGTAGTCAGTCAGCGGCCGGACGGAACTCCTGTGTTAGATGACATTCGGGCAAAACTCCGGCATCGGTAGGTTACCAGGTGAAAGTCCGACGGTGATCGAGTAGTCTCTTCCTTCTCATCTTTTCTTGCTTGGGCCTCCTTCCCCCCGGATGGAATGGTGGCAAGGATGTGGAGTGTAGCTTTATTGGTGTCTACTTGGCTGGTCCGATTTTTCAGTGTTAAACAATAATGAGGCAAGTTTTCATGCATGCCCCCCAAGATGGTCATGACTTGTTTTGACAACTTTGGTGGTTATTTCATTTGCGTAGTCAATGGTGCCTCTTGTATTTAGTTCTCGTTATTGTATTCTTTGCCTCCACTAGATGGTCCAAGCATGACATTGAGTGGAGATTCTGAGTCCGATAGGCTTCAGAGCCTTTTATTATTTTCTTTAATTTTGAATTATTTTTTATTTTCAGATTGCTCGGTAATCTATCGCTTATTGTAATTTTTTAAGCTTTTGTATTTTTATGTGCTGACCTCCTTCAGCCTATGGTTGCATGTCCCTTATTACCTGATATAAAATCTGTTGTAAAAAAAAAAGTATACTAATAGGATATTCAGCACATCTTAAGAATACAAATACATTAAATTCTTTATTTAAAAGCTTAAAACATTTTATTAGAATTCCTAATTTAATCTCAATATGAAATCCCAACTAAATTAGCTAATTTCTTTTAAAACAAATCCCAAATAAAAATAAAACCTGGCGTAATAAACTAAATTAAACAAAGCAATTACAAGTAAATCCAAAAAAACAAGTTATCATATATGCTAACACAGAGAATCCTAACACATGGCATTAGATGCAA
The DNA here is from genome assembly GCF_001605985.2 of Dendrobium catenatum. Taxonomy (NCBI): domain Eukaryota; kingdom Viridiplantae; phylum Streptophyta; class Magnoliopsida; order Asparagales; family Orchidaceae; genus Dendrobium; species Dendrobium catenatum. Next base: position 240,885 of record NW_021318724.1, read on the forward strand.
TTGTCTTTCCGCATGGCCCCTTCGGCTGCAGCTTGAAGGAGATGTATAGCTTCCAAGGAGACTCATGGGGTTGGGAGCTTGCTGATCAGCTGGTAGAAGATGACAAGAAGCAAACTTTATACTGGGAGGCTTCTTGTTCCTCAATGCGGCAGGGATTGGAGCACTGGAATGTGAGCTCCTCGACGGCGCCGGAGGTGGAGGTAGCTGCCTCGGCAGCGCTGGCCACGCTCCAAAAGGACGATGTCAAGAAAAGAGCATCAAATATTAATTATGGACAAAGGAAGAGACGACGAAGGCAGCGTATGAAGAACAAAGAGGACGTGGAGAACCAGAGGATGATTCACATTGCCGTCGAACGCAATCGTCGCAAGCAAATGAATGACTACCTTGCTGTTCTTCGCTCACTCATGCCTTCCTCCTACGTCCAAAAGGTCTCTCTCTCTCTCAGTTGAATAGTTATGATTTTAAATAAGAGGCGGCCAAAATTTAGGGGATGACGATTGCAGAAAATTTAAGAATTTTTTTATAAAATCCAGCATAGCTATGAACGAAAACCACCTCTAAATCCCACCACTGTCATCACTTTTCTTATAAGAGTTTAAGGATCCTGTTTAATTTCTTGCTCGAAAACGAGGTAAAATTTGGAAAAATCATCCAGATATCAGAAATTAACTTACTTGGGGCATCTTCAACCGAAAAATCTATTTTACACTTCAAAATACATTAAAATTCCTAAATGCAATAATTCATCTCTAATCGAAGTCCATTTCTTCTCCTCTTTCGCGTGCTTCTTCATCTCGCTGCAAATGAACCGTCTTTCTCCTATTTCACACGATTCTTCGGCAAATCCCGTCAGCATTTTTTTTTTTGCATAGATAAACAGTGCGCCGCCAATATGACGTCGTCGCACTGTTCACTCCCAAAGATTAGCGGAAAATTTCACGTTCGATTGAATCGTTTGACAAACGGCATACACTTTCTTACGATTAGGTTGCGGATGGCCTTACTAAGCAAAAATACATGCCATTGAATATACGACCATGGCTTATAAAAGAGCTGTGGCTCCTAAACCCGGAAGTGAGGATGGGGCCGAGATACCAGTTATGAATATTTTTATATAATATACATTGTTATTAACAAAGTTTTCTTCAGAATTTCCATAGCTTATTGTCTCCCATATTTTTTTTTTTGCAGTAAATACATGGCATTAGTAGAATGTTTTATATTTCTTTTATATAGTAAAAAGTCCACAAATTCTAACGACTCAGTCACGAACTCATAAAATTCAAATGTGTCGAACACAAATACATGACAAATTCGCTCATATTTGAGTTATTAATATCATGATATATAGATATTAAATGTTTAATGGAGTGATATTTTTTTAAAAATAATTATATAAATACTATTTAAATTCTATTAATTTTGATGATATCGTATAAAGATAATTTTCAAAATTATTAGATTTCAAAACAAGGCTGTATGTATCAAACCAAAAATAAATAAAAATATATAATTATTATTGGTCATTCTAAATAACATTAATATTTAAATAATCCTTCTATTTAGTATTTAGATAAAATTGAATGCAACATTCTAAAATAAATTAAATAATTTTTTGATCCATTTGTATCAAAAAATTTACCATTTTAAAATTAAGATAAAATGCAAAATGTAACGGTTAAATTATCTCTGGCTTTTTTACTATGTCCAATTAAATAAGAAAGTTAGCAACTTTTATCATTTTTCTAAAAATAAAATTAAACATCTCAAGAAGACATGATATATAAATCTTCACGAATTTTAATTTGCATTCGATCATATATCCCCTTACAATGCTCTTAGTGCATAATTTTCATCTTCTAATGAGCAAAAGGTGAAAAATATTTTGATTTTATCTTAAAACAAATAATAAGTTTAAATTTGTCAAACATGCAGGCTGATCAAGCCTCCATCATAGGCGGCGCCATCAACTTTGTAAAGGAGCTGGAACACCTCGTCCAATCTCTCCAAGTCCATAAACAGCTAAAGCAACAGCAGGAAGAGAACAGAGATCAAAATCTCTCTACCGCTAATCTGCTTGCCAACTTCTTCAGATTCCCTCAGTTTTCCTCAACAGCCACAGCTGCCTCCGCTGAAGCCATTGCTTCCACTACTATCAAATCTTCAGAACTCGCCATGGCGAAGCCATCGGCATTGGCCGACATCGAAGTGACGATGGTGGAAAGCCATGCCAACCTCAAGCTGTTATTAAAGCAACGCCCGAAACAGCTCCTCAAGCTGGTGATCGGCCTCCAGAATCTCCGCCTCACTGCAACCCACCTTAACGTTACCACCGTCAAGCCAATGGTTCTCTACTTCTTTGGCCTCAAGGTAATGAAGGCCAACATGATTGGCCGAGTTATGCTTTTCTTTGAGGGTTTTTTTTTTAGGCGCCTATAATTTTTATAAACATATAATTATAAAATTATTGTGAAAAAAAAATATTTTTTCAAAATTTATTACAGAAATTATAGATTTTTTTTTTTTAATTTGCAATAATTTACAGCTATCAGTATATTTGATTCTCAAAACTAATCTAGCATCACATAAATTTTTAAAAAATTATAAAAATTTAAAGGCGAAAATTATATGTAGCTGAATTTTTTATAAAGGTAATTATAAAATTTCTGTAGAAAAAAATATATATTTTTAAGCTACTGTGGAAAGCATATTTCTAAAATAATTATTTTTTAAACAGTTAAAATTTATAAACAAATAAAAATTATTGTTGCAATCTTAATAACAAATCAATAAGAAAAAGTTTCCCAAATGAAACATAACCTAAGTATTGATCTAGTCTTAGCAAGAATATGCTATTGTAAAAAATACCAATGGTTATCCCTCAAAAGCTTAAAATTTTAAATTAAGAAATAATACTTAGCCTTCATTTGGAGCGGCTTTATTACTGTTTCTTAAAAAAATTAATAAAAAAGTAAAATTTTTCTACTAAATAATTGTTTTAAGAAGCAATAAAAAAGCCATCTAATGAAGCCTTACTCCCCAAGAACTAGTATGGAAACCGATGATAAGAGAATTTTGTTAGAGTGAGAGAGAGAGAGAGTACTGAACGTTCAAAGATTTAATTTTTACTTTGGTTAAAAGTAGATCCAAAAAGTAATTTATTATATTTTATCTTTTGATTTGAAAAATAGATCTAAGAACAAGAGTTTATGATAATGTTTTATGTTTTATTTATAGGTGGAAGAGGACAGTGGACTGGCTTCGGTGGACGACATCGCGTCTTCGGTGCATCGGATGCTGGAGAAAATCATTGAGGAAATTGGATTCTAAGCTCGTCGATCTGCACTCTTCGATTCCATCTATGTTTTCTTTCTGCTGATCACCATCCGTTCAGTAATGGCTGCTTTGCTGTTAGAGGCGATATTTCTATACCAATAAATAAGTCAAGGATTATCTCTAAAATATTATGATATATTGTCTTTATTAGGATAGTTTTGTACTTTGTACTTAGTATCCTAATTTCTCTCCAATGTCAAGTTGTATAAATCTGATAACATTCAATGGAGAAATACAGCATTTCAAATTATATCGTGTAAACCTATTACTCGATGGGAGCTCACGAGATCAGAACGAACTGAGGAAAAGAAAACAAGCAAAACTATTCTTTGCTTACTTTCTCCTTTCCCTTTTGTCCTTTTATACATTGCAGAATAGCTAACGAACAAACTATCGATAATTTTGAGAACATAAAGGATATACTGCTAAAACGAGGTGCAGAATCAAAAACAGAATGATCAGAAAATTGCTGGGAGGTGGCTGAAGTTGTTGTGGTAATTGGGAGTGTTTTTATTTTTTTTATTTTGGGAACGGGGGTATCTTCCCGCTGTCATTTTAAAGAAAGCGTTTGGTGGTGTAACTAATTCATCGGTGGAACCTAACGAGGCCACCCACCAGCATCAGGTTCACACTTGTTTTGCCAACCGAGGGGATTCGAACCAGAAATAGAGGGGATTCGAACCAGAATCTATCAAGTTCCAATACATCTAATTATAATCCTTCTTCTAGCAAAAACTAGAGGCAAAAAAAAAAAAAAAAATCTATTGTGGACAACAACTGGTCATATGATAATTATGTGACAAAGATAAACATATTAAATTTTATATATCTACACCTCCGCCACAAATATCCGCTGGACTTGAAGCCACTGTCATAACTGATGACAACTTAGAAAACAAGACTAAGTTGTATCATTAATTTAGGAACATCTCATCACATTAGCTCAAATCTTCAAAACCTATTGATTCATTTTTATTGTGATAGTAAAGACGACGTCGTTATACTCAACAATGGATAAAGTATCCCTATTACTCATATAATTGGTTATACATCTCTTAAGAAGAGTCTTCTATTTATCTCTCCCAAAAATTTCAAAACAAAGAGAGAATTGAAATTATGGTTTGTAGTAGTATGAGAAGCAATGGATTGCAAAGATGAGAAAGATGCAAGAATATCATTGATGATGACACAATTTCCTCATGCACGAGGAGTTATTAATTAAAGGTGTTCAATGAAATGCCATTTAGAGAGGTTAGTATTGGGAAACAAATCCAACCATTCCCATTACAGTTGCAATCTAATGTTGTAAGGCTTCAAAGAATATCTCTAACATATCTAGGGTGACATAGCCATCAACAATCAAGGTTGCTCTAATTTGGAGTTGGTTACTCAGCAACACAGGAGGAGGATTAGCTTGAGGATTGTTATTGGATTGCTAAGCTTCTTCTATCATATTCCATTTGTACATTGGTATAATAAAGGGTTCTTACATATAACATCAAATGAGAATGGTGAAGCTTCGCTCCATCCAAGATGATAGAGGATGATTTTATCCAAGATGAAAAGACAATGTTTGATTCCACATAGAGGTTTAACAAGATTGACAAAATATTTTATGATCGGGGTTGGTCTATAAAGATGCGGGGTCAAATACTAAAAAGAAAGAAGTGAATGTAAAGAAAAATATATATACAAGCTTTAGAGTAATTCATTCCAACGACATGCATCCGCTAGAGCAATGTTATTGTTTTAATCCATTGGTATGTAAGGTACTATAGAAGTTTGAAATAGGTCAATTAATTAAGTTAACAAAATCTCAAAATTCAATATATATGAAAAGAATTAAAAGATACAAAAAAATATCAATGATCTAAAGTATCATTCCATTAATTAGCTTGAGAATGGGTATTATAGATCTTCATATGACTAATGACACTACTTTCAAATTGAAGATGAACAATTTCAAAATTTGAATGATCGAACTTCCATTAATGAGTCTTGTTTAATGATTACATAGATCTTTTATATAATTATCAATTAATGGATGTTCCATTGACCAAATATTTTTTTGAATGTTGGATTTGATTCATTGAATTCTATAATATCTGAGCTAGAATGTCCTAACCAAAGATGAACTCTCTTGAGAAGACCTCATATTGGGATTGAGATGCCAAAACATTGAGCTTAATATTTCTTGAGAAGATAGGATACTTGATTCATTGGTTAAGGCTAGCGTGATATGCTCATGTCAAAGATGTGACCATGATAAAAGAATTTTGAAGATTACACTAAAAAAATAAAAATAGGCTCAACCAAATTCAATGTGAACTTGGCAAATACAATGAGTGCTTAGGCAAATGCAGGTAATTCCCCTTAAAGATTTATTTTGAATGTTAATAGCAAAGACCTATTGTAGTCAATGATAAATCATGCAAATCAAAGAAAAGAAAAAATCTATAACAACCCATTATAGAATTGAATAAAGCACTTCCTCCCTCTTAGTGATGAAGTCTAAAATATCTCCTCTTATATCATACCACATAATTATGTTTATTAATAGATGAACATCATAGATGCAACACGAGGTTGAACTCCTCTAAAGTGTTAAAACAAGAACAATCAAATCTCCCTCTCCCTTCCCTTTTCTTTAGGATTTACTTTAATTGATTTCTCTCAATCTTAATTCTTTTGTGAGGTGCCGGTTGAATGTAATGTTCCTAGTGTCAACACCTCATACAATGCAATGCAAGCTATACCTCACTAACGTGTACCTGCCAGCTAAGTAATGCATATCCACTACTCTGCCTACAGCAGTCTGCCAGCAACTGAATCACCATGCTGTCTCTAACTACCTGTTCCCTGCATTCTTCTATAAGACTACCAATCACTGTATCAAACATTTAGTAAAAAAGATTGATAATTCATTTATCCAATGTTATTATATGCTCTTTCTAACATCTATGCATGAGCTCTTTTATGGCATCAGAGCTTCTACGATATATGGCTGAACAAAACTCCTCCTCGTCAACAACCCCCAATACAATTCAACAATAATCCACTATGATAATGTCTTAGCATTGTCCCTAGCAAACAACCCAGTATTCCATGCGATGATTAAGCACATAGAAATTGACTATCACTTCATCAATGATCATATCAAGTCACGAGAAATTGAGGTTTTACACATCAGCTCATTGGATCAACCGGCGGACATTCTAATCAAACCACTTTTAGTTACTAGGTTCAACACACTTTGTGACAAATTAACTATCCGACCACCGGATACTTAATTTGAGCGGGCCTGTCAACACCTCATACAATGCAACACAAGCTATACCTCACTAACGTGTACCTGCCAGCTCAACAATGCATCACCACTACTCTGCTCACAACAGTCTGCCAACAATCGAATCATCATGCTATCTCTAACTACCTGTTCCCTGCATTCTTCTATAAGACCACCGATCACTGTATCAAACATTCAATAGAAAAAATTGATAATTCATTTCTCCACTGTTATTCTCCTAGGAGGTCACCACAAGTTGATATTTATAGATGAAAACATTTATAACTATAAAAACTCTCATAATAATCATGTATTAGAAATCAAAAGATATTACATATATTTAAAAAAAAAAATCCAAAATTATTTCCTAAAAAAAAATCCAAATATAATCTTAATCTAGAATTTAAATTAATGATGATATATCATCTCATATTAGAAGAATTTTTTTCAAAAAGAAAATTTTATCTCCAAAAATTTAATATCCTAAGAGTAAATGAAAGTTAAAAGAGCAATAAATGAATTTGATGAATAAATAGAATGAATTTCAAAGAAATTGAAAAAAGTTAATATCTGAAATAAAGCTAATTAATATCAAGGAAGGAAGAAAGAAAAAAATGATTTGCAAAATCATTCACATATATTAGAAAAGACTAGTAATATTCACCCTAAAAACTAGTATTAATAATTATTTTGCATGATGGAAATCTACAGTCATGAAAGATTTTCCTTTCTTCAAAGCCAAAGAGAATAACAAAATTTCATCTGACAGCTTTTGTTGTGTTAACCTAGATTGCTGTGGTTCAACAGGTTTTTGTCATGTTATCTTTAGAATGGAATCATGTTGAGGAAAAAATCTGCCAAGTCTGGAGTGGGGACAAGTGCCTTGCCGATTGTGCAAGCAATTTTGAAAAGAATGCCTGCAGGTTTTGTCAAAGTGAAATTGTTGGAATTAAATGCTCATGCAATGAACTATGGATGTTCATATATAGATGATGATGAGATGGAGCTACTGATTAGCCCCTTAGTAGCTCAACTAGCTAGCTTACTGTTATTGTGAAATCAGAATAAATTGCCATATGACACGATTAGGATGGTCAATTATTGGCTAGATTTTCTTAGTTCAGATATGTTTTGATGCTCAATTCTTAAAATAAAAAACTAAAAGTTTAATATTTGCATGTAACTGGGTAACCTAATTATTATTATTATATATATATATATATATATATAATATATATATATATATATATTATAATAATATATAATATATATATATATTATATATTATATATATATTAAGTTTAAAATCCACGGAGGGGCCTACGCGTTGATTAACGGAAAAAATTACACAGTTCTTAAAAGGACCTCGCGCTCCCTACTGCTCAGAAGAGCTACAAAATTAAAAGTAAAAAAACCTACAAGCACAAGGTCTTTACTACCAAAAAATACATAATACCCTAGGAATGTATATATATATACATATATATATATGATATATATACGAGAGCGGGTGAGAGGGAAGAAATTGCTTCCATCGACCGTCCGGCCGCAGTCTCCATCTCATTTTTTATATATTTTTCGATCTCATTTTTGTATATATTTTTGTCAAGTAAACATGTAACTCATAAAAAAAAAACTTTAATTATCATTTAAAAAGTGAAGCTTTTTTTCTTTTCTTCCATATGGATTATTTTCTTGCCAGTAGCATATTCTTGAAACTCACACCTTGCATTAATTTAAATTAGGAATAAAAGTACAAGAGGGTACATGAAGGAGAATTTAATTGTTATAGTCTCAGGCTTGGTCGTTTGATCAATCAAATTGATGAAGAGGCTCAAGAATTGATAGAAGAAATGAAGGAGAGCAATTTACATGGCTTAGATCATATGTAGAGTACTTAGGATAACAAAGCATTGCCTCCATCTTCCTTTTCTTTGAGAGCTTAATTGTTATATTTTGAAATAAATGAAAGAGACTTAAATTATTATGATCTTCTCATTAACAAAAAAGTTTATATTCATGTGAGCAATCATATTATATTCCGTAGTATGCAATAATGTCTCCTAATACTTAATGACAATTGTGATCACTATTAAATCTCTAAACTAGCACAACTTTTTATAGGTTGGCAAGAAGTCATTCTAGAGAGATAAAAAAGCTACAAAAAAATTTTGGCAGGGCATATGAACATTTAATGTGTAATAGTGATTAGTTCTATGCTCATAGACTAGTTAACATCTATTTTAATAATTGTTTTGAGTGATTATATGAATAGACAATCTATCAGTAAAAATGAATAGTATGGTGATCATTCAACAACATCATAAATAATTTTTTAAAGGGATGTTAATTTGACTTATTTTTTACTTTGAGTTTGCACATATTGCACCTTGTTTATATTGCATTTCGGAAGATCTATTATACCTTGAATTTTTCTTATTTGATCATATGAAGATCTTGATATCAAAAAATTATAATTTGTGCACACAAATATTTTAGATCATGTTAATTAAAATCATCTTGAGGATAGCATCTATAATTGTGCACATAGACATATGCTTTTGAAATTCACAAGATTGGATGTCTTGATTTCTATGAAAACCTAGGGCTATGTGCAACCATATGAAGGGGATCTCTTGCTAGGATTTGTAGGTGAATATCCCACTTCCAATGAAATGCCATTTTTAAGGGTTTAAGGGCAGGATTTTTTTTTTTGGAGAAATTAAAGTTTTAAAGGTTTGTATCAAAAGTTTTGGTATGAATTAATCTTATTTGTAGAGTTTTTATTTGGGGGAAATTTTCTTTTATTGAGTGTGGTTGTACTTTGAATTTATGAAAGACCATTGTGTGTTCATTGTTATATGCACCATTATGCTTTTTTTATAGTTAATCAAACATCCCTCTATCTTGTGGGTGTAGCCTTTATTGATATCCAATTATAAAAATATATTCTTAATATTTGTATTATTTTTCATGTCATCATATTCATCATTCATGACACCTTGTGACAATTTTCGGCTCACTTATTTTGCAAAATAGTATTAGTATATAATGTGAAAAATAACGCCCATAATTAAGATGAAGATCATTGCTTTCATTGCTCAAAGAGTTTTTTTTTTCTTATGTAAAACAAAGATGCATGAAATTTTGATTTAGTGCAAACTTATGAAAGCACTCATAGAGTGTTCAAATATATCAATGAAGATAAGTAAATAGATAATATAAAAAAAGGATGAAGAAGAATTTTTTAATGATTGGCAAGGCATTTTTAGAGGTCTTTGAAAAAAACATATTAGAGCCATGACACAAACAAAAGTCTTTATACCAGACCAAAAGCCCCTACAAAGTATTCATAATATGTAACTTTGCATGTAGGAAAATACAACTAGTAGTCGCATTTAAATCAAATTAATTTCAAAATACTAGATTTAATAAAAATTAATAATGAGATCAAAACCCTATTATTATTATACTTTTTACCTTCCTCCTATGAGCTTATTCATGAAATTATGTTATATAAAAGAGATTTTCTAAGCTTCAAATATGAGAATTCTAAAATATATATAATTTTGAGCTTGATGGTGTTAAAGAATAAAAGTAAGATTACATATTACTCGTTGGGAGAAACTACCAGAGAAAGGTCTATCTCCAAAAGCAAGTACGCTCAAGTTCACATGAATTAATAGAGCTTCTCAGCATTAAAGAGGAAGCAGTAGTAGCAGCTAGGTGATAACAATCAAGAGGAGCTGTAGCAGCAGGTAGGGGTGTCAATTTCGGGTCACAGGTCGGGTTCGGGTCGAATTCGAAACTGATCTGGCACTATTCGGGTCAACCCGAACATGACCCGTTTTAAAAAAATGGGTCAATTTTCCATACCCGAACCCGACCCGCTTCGGGTCCGAGTCAATCCGACATGACCCGAATGACCCGTTTCCAACAAAAGAATGGCTAATTTTCAGGTCAAAAACAGGCCAATCTCCTCTTTTATGGTAAAAAAACGGGTCAATCTCGAGTTGCCGGGTCAAAATCAGGTTTTCGGGTCACTTTCGGGTCAATTTCGGGTCAAAGGGTTAACCCGAACCAGACCCAATTTTTGAAACGGGTCGAAATGCTGAACCCGAACTCGACCCGTTTCGGGTTCGAGTTGACTCTAACCCAAAATTTTCGGATCGGATTTTCAGGTCGTGTCAAATATTGACACCCCTAGCAGCAGGTAGGTTATACTCAAGAAACCTTCCCTTACAATCTTACAATTAAATTTGCGACCTTTTTCTTTTTCATTGGAAAGTTTCAAGGACAAGTTTATAATCCTAGGACTCCATTGGGGTGCAGGAAGCATAGATAAGAGTATCCTAAACAATATAATCAAATAAATATATACTCTTTGATCTACAGTGCTCCTGTAGTTTAACTCCAATAGTTCTGAATATGTGAATGAATATACGTTAATGTAGCAGGAGGATTGTTTTGTTGTGCAGTAGTTATATTAGTATATACTAGGGGTGTCAATATTGGATCCGATCCGAACCTGAACCGGGTCGGATTCGGGTTGACCCCGAAATCCAAAATCAACCCAATTTGACCCGTTTTTTAATTAATTTAGGAGGGTTTTAAAAGATTGTTATGAAATAAGTAAATGATATTTCTAAAAAATAATAAACCTTGTTGCTCAAATTAAATTAAGCTTGATTTATTTTAAATTGGTTGAAATAAATCTTACCTTAATTTGATTTAGGTTTAAATAAATTGAATTAAATAAAAAAAATTTAGTAAAACATACCCGAAGCGGGTCAGGTTTGGGTTGACCCAGACCCCGGGTTCGGGTCCGAAAACTGACCAGTTTGCAAAAAAAATGGGTCGAGTCGAACATTGTCGGATCAGTTTCGGGTTAGACTACCCGAACCTAACTCGTGACCCGATTTTGACAACCCTAGTATATATATTGTGCAACAATTGTGTAACAGCAGGTTTATATTATACAATAGCTGATGTCTGTATATTGTGCAACAACTATTATAATCTGAAATTTGATTGTTTTTACTCTAATGATTTATATAGTAAAAATGCCTTGACTCGGTATAATGTACCGCAGCAGATGAATATATGTTGTATAACACCAGGTTTATTTAATACATACAGAAGTTTAGTGTGCGTTGCAGATTAAATAGCTATTGCATACAATAGCAGATGTATAGCGTATAACATCAGGTTAAACAACATTTATATACAATGAGGTGTACAGTGTAAAACAATTGATGTCACAGTCTAAAAACGAAAGAAGACTTTCATGTCCAAGCTTAGTTGAGACGTAGTTCGCTTCTTTTTGGGTGTCAAGTAGTGTCAAACCAAAATACCCAACAAGCATAAGCATTAGCTCTCCTTGAAAAGGAGGTGATCCAGTCGCACCTTCCATTACGACTACCTTGTTACGACTTCACTCCAGTCACTAGCCCTGCCTTCGGCATCCCCCTCCTTGTGGTTAAGGTAATGACTTCGGGCATGGCTAGCTCCCATAGTGTGACGGGCGGTGTGTACAAGGCCCAGGAATGAATTCATCGCCGTATGGCTGAGCGGCAATTACTAGCGATTCTGGCTTCATGCAAATAGCGTACAGTAGCTGAAGAGTTTAATTTGATTGTTTTTTAATACACCATTAGGTTAATGACTAACCAATTTTTGGAGTTTAAGATTAAGCCCTTTTGGGAGAACTATCTACAATAAAGATAAATATACGAATTTAAGACATTCATTCAAAATAAAGACAAAAATACAGATAAAGAAGACAAATCTATAGAATCACCTATACAGCTTAAACATGAATTTCATTGCTTTAAGGGGATATGGATGAAAATTCATAAGTGGATTATTGAATTTTCATGGTATAAACTTTTGACTGAAAAAATGATTTCATTCACACAAAAGAATCCTTAGCCGATGGCAAATATTACTGAGAAAATTTTGGTGATAAGACATTATCGCTTCTTCCCCAAATAAAAACCTTCTTCTTCAATATTAGCTACCATTCTTTGCCAACGATCCTTTTTTTTTTTCACCGTCATACAATCTTTGTTATCAGCCTTATTTTTCCCCAATTCAATTGCATAATTCTAACAACTAAACTGGAAGCTCGGGTGCTTGTAAAAAAAAGGATACTGTATGACAAGTGAAATTATAGGCATGTGTAATAAAATTAGGGTTCTCTTGATACAAAATATATCAAGATATCCTGACTGAAGTTCTTCTTGTCATCAAATTTTATGTTAAACTCTCACAACCAAACTAGGTAAGAATATAAGCTTTTTGTTTTGAAAACCAACAACTAAACAGTTCAGTTCAAATGTGTAACTAAGGCAGCCCATTTTGCTCTGAAATCATCAAAGCTAAAAGCACCTCAGGCAAATAATGACTCAGCCGCATTTTTCATAATAACAATAGGATGGAGAACAAAAAGATATGCCATGATTTCTAGAAATTTCTGTGTTCTGTCATTGTAAAAAACGAATCCAATCAAATAAACCTAAAGCAGCACGGATTGAATCGGGAAAAATAATTTCATCTGTTAACATTAAATTAAAAAAAAAAATACAAGAAACCCGAGTTGGCAAGGGACTACCTATCAGTACAAGTAGGAAAAGGGCAATCATTTTTTGTGCCTGATGCATCCCGCTCTAAAAAAATCCAATCAAGAGCCAGCTGAAAAGGAAATTTCAATCAGAGAAACAAAGACGAGGCAACAAGCTAAACAAGGAATTTTGTAAACTATTTGGAAATCCCAATTAAAACAGCTATGTTGGAAAGAAATTTGGTTTCAAGTTCTTTTTCATGGCTTACTAAACTTTTTAATACTTTTTGAAGACTAAAAAGATGTCAGATGAGTGGAGAATGAGTGTGTTAATTCATATTTTTAAGAATAAAGGTGATGAACAAGATTGTACGAATTATAGATTAAAAAAAAAAAAAAAATCTGCCAGGTTTTGTCCTTCTAGGGTGCTTTTGCAAAGCAAAATAGGTGCAAAAGTAAAATTTCAATGTACTTGAAATAGCATAAAACCTCAACTTTGACTGCAAATAAATCAAATAATTTTATTTATGCTTGCATCATCGTTCTCCTCACATCATGAATCACAATTCATAAAGCTCTGGCCTTTGGACCATTTCCTCAAATCGGACCAAAGATCATTGATGCCGCCTGAAGTTCTTCCACAAAATGAGCAATAGCCAATAGTTCATAAGTTTAGGCCGAACCTTCATCAAGTTTTTGAATTTTTGGATAGCATGCCGTTGTTTAATGCTGTGCCATTTATTATCTTTAGAGGGAAAGAAACAATAGATGGTTGTCTGGTTCTTGGACTAGCCCTGCCTCCATTCAAGCTACCATCAAGAATGCTATTAAGATAAAAACAAGGAAATGGAAGAATTCTTACAATCTCAAGGAAAAATTCCCCTCTATTTTCGGCTATCTTCCTTGATTTTTCTGGGCTGATTTTCACTTCTTGTGGCTTTGTTTGATGTTGGGATGATGATGTATGTAGGCAGTAGCCAACTACTTTTACCTCTTTCTTTTGGATTTCGGTTGTTGGGTGTTTTGTCCAGCTTGGCGATCAATTTGGAGCTTTAGGGTTTGGTCCTCGTGCCAACCAATTCTTCTATGGCTGGCCCTGTGGCAATCTTGGCTCATTATTCCTGATGGTTTTTTCTGAATCTCGATTGTTGGATGTTGGCTACTTTTCCTGAGCCCTCTTTTGTCCCGCTTCTCTCCCCTTTCTTTTTGTGCTGCTTGGAGATTGAGGTTGGGTTTCTTTTCGTCAGTTCCATGTTTCAGGTTTTTTTGTTGTATTTTTTGTTTTTATTTTTGGATATAATATTATAACAAGTTCTTTTTAATATACAGGCTTCGCCTTAAATTCCCCACCCCCCAACAACAACAACAACAACAACAACATCAAGCCTTTATCCCACTACGTGGGGTCGGCTACATGAATCCTTTTTCTCCATTGTGTCCTATTGTTTCATCTCACATTCAAGTTAACCATGGATCTAAGACTGAGCTCCTGAGATACTCCAACTGTCGCCATCATAGCCTTCCTTGAAGGGACTATAAATCATCGGTGATGCCTAAAGTTCTACCTCCTCTTGATTGACGATGACTCCAAGGTTTACCCACACCTAAAAGTTCGAGCACTCAAGCACCTCCATTGTCGTCATCAACGCCTTAAGTCATCCTTCTTGCTTGTTTTTTTGGGGAAATTTAGGCCAATTAAGGCAAACTCACACACATATAACATACGTAAGTTTCGAACCCAAGATCTCTTTGTTGGTAACCAAAGCTCCCATCAAATAGATCAAAATGAGCTGCATGTTTATTTCATCCACAAGTCCTTGAAGTGTTTAGCCTCAAATCCTCAACATTAGATATCCTTTAGATCAAATCAATATGTTTAGCTCAAAATTTCTCAAAAGGTTAATGTAATATGCTAGGTATTATAATAACTTAACTTGGACTGAACCGATCTAGGCATTATCTGCGGAACGAACTGAGCGAACACCTATCACCTTTACACGCGACAGCCAGCATGTGACACCTCATGCTCGTATCTCTCTTTCTCCAATTGCCTGAATGATGCGATTTTTCACAGCTTACATGATTCTCCAACCTTCAACACAAGCTGATTTAAGGAAACGAATTTCAGGCATTGTTCTAATGCTTCTATTGTTATTGTACTCCTCACAAATGTCGAGCACCTTCTCCCTTCTTCTGAAGCTCTAGCCACTAAACTTCTCCCTTCTCTTTTCTCTTCAGCTCTGTCTCTTGTTGTCACGGTCAGAGAAGATCCTCTACTTTCATCCTCTTTTGACATACTCCTTCACAACCTTTCTTTTCCTTTTTTTTGTTGGAACGAAGGTATCTCAAGAGTCTTCCTCCTTTCTCCTTTAACGGAAGACAACAACAACAACAACAACATCAAGCCTTTATCCCACTACGTGGGGTCGGCTACATGAATCCTTTTTCTCCATTGTGTCCTATTAAAAGTCAAATTCTCGTTTAAATCTAATAAAGAAAGGTCATTCCTAATATTTTCTAACCAAGTCTTTTTAGGTCGACCCCTACCTTTCTTAACACAAGTCAAATCTAATACCTCTACTCCCCTAAACCCTAAAGTAAATTTCAAATACAACATAAAATAATTGTCCTTATTATTGCTTGCCACCAGCCCGCACTCCGCCCGCTGCCTGCCACCGCCACCTGCAGCCAACTACCACCTCCGCCACCCACTGCCGGCCTCCAGTCACTACCGCTGACCACTGCCGGCACCCCCACCACCGCCAACCTTTGAATATAGGCATTATTGACTCCTTTCTTTTCAAGAACTCTCCATAGCACTTCTCTTGGAACTTTATCATATGCTTTTTCTAAATCAATAAATATCATATGTAGATCCTCCTTATTTTCTCTATATTTCTCCATCAAACCTCTTAATAAATGTATGACTTCCATAGTCGACCTACCCGGCATGAATCCAAATTGATTTTGAGAAACATTAGTATCACGCCGCAACTTATGCTCCATAACTGAAGACAACAACAAGGAATATACTCTTCCTATAAGCATATTGATTTTTCTCACATCTACTTTCTTCCACGATCTTGTTGAAAGGCTTAAGTTAATTAATTATTATTTAGTTTAGGTAATTATAACTCATATTTTGATAACATGATGTAACCATATTATAAATCTGATTTTTTATTTGCGATGGATCTTCTATTTTACAGTCCAATTGATATAATTAGTTAGACCTCAAGATAGGTTATGTATTTGTCATAGCTAAACTTAGAGTTGGCAGCATAGCTTAGATCGATATGGATAACAATGTTAAATGCTTGAATTCATATTTATAACTATTTGGTTTCATTTCTTGTAGGATTTTTGTTTGGTAGAAGAGTGCAATCAGCAACCAAATTTGAATTTCATGATGACCACAGTAGCAACTGTTATTTATTAAGGGATACTTGTTAGGGTATGTTTATAAGTTCCTTGATATTATAGTTGTCAGTCTTGCTTCTAACTTCATTTGTTTGCATATGCTATAGATTTTATTACTGCTCATAATGAAGGTATCATATAATAGATGCAACCTCATCTTAGTTTATTGTTGTATGAGCCCGTATCTATTAATGAATTGTTTGTTGTAGAGAATTTAATTCATGCATATAAGTTACACTAAATACAACACATGATACTCATGTTGTAAATCATATTGGTTAAAATAACCATGGTGACTTATATAATACATGTTGTAACTTATTTGTAAAAGCAATAGGCATCGTATACTTATATATAACCCAGTAGAACCCTACTGAATATTGGCTAGCCAAGCCAACGGGTTCAAATGTTGACTCTATGAGAAATCAGTAGATTTCTTTGAGTTGGTGTTTACCTTCCTAGTAGGGTGCTTGTAAAACTGACTATATATATATATATAGACATGAGTTGAACCTACTCAATGACTGATGGGTCATATAGAGGTATGATGATGCGTAGCGTGATTATATGTGCATAAATTAATTGATATTGCATTAGACATAAGTTGACATGCATATTTGCAACAACAACATAGCCTTTGTAGGAATCATGACATGTAACATTATTATTTTGATATATTGGTTGTCTAGTGTCACTCCTACTTTTAAATTGGTCATATGCACGCCCTATTCCTTTGTTGTTTATGCTTTAGTAGATAAGAGTTACTTGTTTGATTTGATTTATTAAACTCACTCGTTGTTGCCTCTTTTTATAGCATGCTCTGCTGGAGTGCCTAGTGGGTAATCAACACATGAATAGATCTACCAGTTGTAATTTATAGTAATATCTTTTTATAGTTATTATAGATTGTTTGTATGTTTAATTTTAAGAGTTGAGTGGTTTCATTCGGGTTGCCGAGTCAAAATCGGGTTTTCGGGTCACTTTCGGGTCAATTTCGGGTCAAAGGGTTAACCCGTGAAGAAAAATGATTCATGTAGCCGACCCCACGTAATGGGATAAAGGCTTGATGTTATTGTTGTTGGTGATGGTGATGGTGATTATAAAACATATCATCATATCCCTTCATTACGTTCCATATTGTCGGGTTGTACCACCTTCTGAAACTAGGGTGTGATAGGTATTTACTTATTTTTCTTGCATGTACTAGTTACGTTGGACGATGTATTGCTATATGTTGCAACTCAGGAATCTAGATTGAGATTATGATTTTTGATGATAGTAAAATATTATTGTTCTGTTAATTTTATTATTTCTCCAAGCATGTACTGGACATTTTTTGTTTGTTGTTTGTATGTTTTAATATTTCAGAAAAATCATACTCCAAATTTCTGAAGACTTCAAGATAGAGTATAGTAGAATTTCTTATAATAAAGTCTGTAAATCTTTATTTTTAATTTTTTTAAGTATGAGAGAGTGTGATTGTAATTCAGTAACCGTGCATACACACAATGGGAGAGAGTCGAAACTTAAAATTTTAAAATTAATCGTATTGTACGATTTGTCATGTTTTTTTTCCTTCAAAATGCAGTTAATCAAATCATGGCTTGCACTTTTGAAATGTTCGTACAATACGATGTTAGTTCGTACAAACGACTAACAGAATACGAAATTAGGTTCATCCACAATCATACCATATAAAGCGTGATTTGTATTAAATGTTCGAAATGTACGATGTTAGTTCATACAGACGACTGACAATGTATAAAATAAGGTTTGTACCATATGAGCACATTCAGTTTTGAACTGTTCATACAATATAATGTCAGATCGTACAGACGACTAACAGTTCATGAAATTAAGTTCGTATCAAGATTATTTGAGCTGTTCGTATAGACGATCCACGATCTGAAGTCGTTTCACTTGAAATTTTCAATTTTTGGATGATTTTTATTGTATTTCCTATATAATAAGTTTTAAAAATTGACACTTCAGACCTTTGCTGCGAATTTCTCTTGAGAGTGTTCATTGAGTGTGTGTTTAGAAGAGATTGTGAGAGATCTAGTGAGGGGGAGTTGTTAGGGATTCACAAGGTTTTCTTTGTATTAATCAAATTTCTATCCAAACTCCTCTGGAATCTTTTGAGAAAAGATTTTCAACATTGTGTCGAGGTTCTCTGCCTTCACCACGAGGATGAAAAAAGATGTGACGGTTCTTTGCCTTCACTAAGAGGGTGAAAAAGGACGTGACGGTTCTTTGCCTTTACCAGGAGGGTGAAATAGGAAATGAGGGTACGCTTCCATCACTTGGATGATGTAAAAGGTGTCGGTTCTCTGCCGCACCGGGTTGGTGGAAGAGAGTTTGTAAGAGCTTCTCTGCCTTGTTGTGGGGGCAAAAAAAGAGGCACTTTGATTTAGTGCAATACCTGGAGAAAGAGTCTCCATGGAGTGGACGTAGTTCAAGTTTGGACTGAACCACTGTAAATTTTGTGTTCTTTTATTCACTTTAAATTTTTCGTATTTTATTTTTCTGCACTTTAAAGTTTTGTGATTGAAAAATCTTTTAAGATAATCATATCTAAACATTTGCATATTCAAGGATCATTGCTTGAATTTTTTAGAAACGATTTTCGAAAATCCAAGAATTTTTTTTTTATAATCAATTCACCCCCTTCTTGGTTAACCTTGAGACAGTTCAATAAGGTCTAACAACCTACATGAACTTTCATTATATGCATTTATGATAGTGCAATAAAGTTTGGTTTTCTTCCGTTATTTACTCTGATAGATATTGCGTTTATGTTTATATTACCAATATATTTTTTTTTTCTATTGGTGAAATAAAACAATACGTAATGAAGAAAAATGATTCATGTAGCCGACCCCACGTAATGGGATAAAGGCTTGATGTTATTGTTGTTGGTGATGGTGATGGTGATTATAAAACATATCATCATATCCCTTCATTACGTTCCATATTGTCGGGTTGTACCACCTTCTGAAACTAGGGTGTGATAGGTATTTAGTGCTAGAATTTTTTTCCAAGATTGATAAAATCCAAATTAATTAAATGCTGGTTGGATTGAGAAAAGCCTGTAGCCAAATGAATAAGGAGAGCCAACAAAAATTAGATGCATCTGAGTGGGTTCATAAGTTTAAATTAGAGTTTTTGAAGGGAATTGGTGCGCCCAAGTGGAACCAAGAACGAGTGAGTAACCAAGCAGAACTAAGAAATCAGGGTGCCCAAGTTCAAGTCACGGGCCTCGCCAACTGGAAGGAATCCTACACACGTTTCTACTTTATATGAGGAGCAACTTGTCTGTTGTGGTACTTCTTCCAACCATTCTATCCAATGAGACCGAGTTTTAAGTTTCTTAACATTGTAAAGATTTTCAAATATAAGTTTAATCTACTGAACACATCAAATAACAAATCTACAAATTTCATTTTTCATAGCCAATCAAGTTGTGCTTCCTTAATGTTTCACTTCAAAGCTCATGCATAAAATAAGCACAATATAATATCTATAAGTCAAACTAGTATTGGAACTATCCACATTTAGAAAAGGAAAATCACACCTCTTATAATGGTTTATTTCATTGCAATTTAGAAGTACATAGATCCTTGCAGCCTTATATGCATCATCATCAATACACCTATGAGAATCATGTTTTGTTAAACTTTAACCAGAATGATTAAAAACTGTAAGTATCATCCACATTTCTTGAAACATAAATAACACCTTGGTTCAACATTTGACTCAAAATATGCACAAAAAATATAATGATCTCCAAAACCACATGAACTTCATAGATTGAGCCTTCAACATCTAACTTATCATGCATCTTTACAATTAAGTAGTTCATAGTCCTAAAATATGTAATTGACTAAACAGATGATTATTTTATAACATAAATTATTTTAGTACAAATAAAGTAATAAGTCTATGATTAGTACCTATAAAAGGGTTACATTCACTGATATATTGGGAAACAAACTCATCTTATAAAGTAGTTAGACTAACAAGTGCTTAATGGATTAAAACAATGACGGAGAAATTATCTCATAGGAAACACTTGTAGATCTCAAGTTTCCTATCAATCTTCGGAAAACAGCGAGAATTTTTCAGAAAAATTCACATAAAACCACCAAACAGTAGATAATTTGTATTATTTGATGAAAGGGAAACAGAAAATATCAAGATACAATTGATCTTCTATTCGATATGAGGAACTTTCTCTCCCAAATTTCTAGATGCCGCTAGAGCCCAAAGAAACTAAGAGATCTCAAATGTCAACCAAATTTAAGATGCCCTAACCCTAAGAAAACAAACTATTTAATACATAAAATCTAAAAGGAAATCTCTAAACAATCCCTACATTCAAATTTCCCTCCTAACTCCCACAAAAATCCTTCCTATATCGCTCCATGGGATTTGGGGCTTAGTTGGCGCATACAGGGAGGCAGAAGAGTTCCATCTCTATCCGCCTGAGCCGGTCCCATGTGGACCGGCTAGACCGGTCCAATGGACCGGTTTAACATTATCATCTTAAGTTTGCAAATGATTTCATCTATATTCTTCTCCAATTTCTTCTTGTAATCAACATCAATAGTGGTTTAGCGTATGTCCTTAAGGAATTGACTAAACACAATTAATATGTCACAAATTTGCTTTGATCACGGTAAGTCATGAAATGCAAGTAGCAAAAAAATTTGCATAAGCACAGGGCAATAATAAGATTTCATTGCATGGAACTTTGAATCATTGAAATTCTCACACTTAGCTAATTTTAAAAAAAAGTAAATCTGAAAATCTTTATCCTTTAATTAAAGCACATGTATCATCAATTTCATCATTTTGTTACTACGTAAGCTGTTTGTTTTAAATCTTCTCCCATTAACCTCTATTAATTCATGTACAAGATTCCTATGCAACCCCCAGTTAAGTATAACTTTCACATTATCTTTGATTTTATCCTTTGCAGCCATCAAACTGTTAAAAACTTAAAACACATTCTCAAAAGCATTTCTCTCTATATACATTACATCAAGATTATGTCCAGTATGATTGGAATGCCAATATAGCAAGTCCTCAAAAATACTCCACTTTGATCAAATTTTGTTCTTCTATAATATTCAGGATTAGTTTTGATATAGCATCGAAAAATTATCTTGATCGGGCATGAATCACGAGGCAAAAATCATGTTAGAAACTTCAAAAATTAAATTGGAGATCATATGAACTCCAATTTCAGCAAACTTACAGTCGAATTGAACGTCTCGGAAATATGAATCCAACGACACCAAATTCAACTCAATCCAAGCCCAAATGAGTCCAAATCAAAGACTCGAAGCACATTTGAAAGGTTCAATCAAAAATTTGGATTACCAAACAGTGTCCAAATATAACGTGCTTATAGTCAAATCGAGCGGCTCGACGAGACGAATCCAACGAGCCCAAGATCGTCGAATTTCGATATCATTAGAGCCTTCAAATGCCTGATAAACGGTCAACAATCAAGAGATTCAACATCGGCCGTCCATTCAAACCACTCATAATTCACCTATGATCTTCCTCCTATTTACTAACCATGCCTCTCTCAGAAAATTATAAATAGATCCCTCATTTCTCTTAAAAGGGGACCCCAAGTAAGAAGAGAAGAGAAGGAAGAAGCTCCTCCTCGACCACCGCCGGACTTTCATCCGGCAGCCAACTGACGCTGGAATCAAGCAAGGAGGCAAGAAGAGAAGGAAGAAACTCCTCCTCGACCACCGCCGGAGTTCCTCCTGAACTACAAGTGACGCCGGAGTTCCGCCTGAACTTCGGGAACTCCAAGTAGCGCCGGAGTTCCTCCCGAACTCCAAGTGATGCCGGAGTTCCGCTCGAACTCCAAGTGGCGCCGGAGTTGCTCCCGACCTTCAAGTGACGCTGGATTTCCTCCCGAACTCCAAGTGATGCCGGAGTTCCGCTCGACTTTCAAGTGACGCAAGAGTTCTGCCTGATCACCCAACATCGCCGGAATTTCAACAGCTGTTTGTAACTGAATTTCAACTCGAGAGTTGTAATATGATCATCCTCAATTTCAGGGACGAGTCAGCCATTTGTAACTTAAGCAAACACTAGTGGAATCTTATCAAATGGGCGTGGCCCCATGGTTTTTCCCTTTACAGGGTTTTCCACTTAAAAATACTGGTGTTTCTTTTTCATTCTGTTTGTGTGTTGGATATCCGTGTAATACTAAGACGAAAATTTTCTAACTCTATCACCGCGTATATTCTAGCCCACAACAAATTATTCCCCATGAAGTGTGAAAATGTGACTTTATGTAACATGAAAATTGAAGAAAATAGAAGGAATGCTACAACTCAGGAGCAATTTTCTTAAAATTTATCTTGGCTGGGTTTATATATAACTAATCAAGTATAGAAAATGTTGATAGCAGTCTAAACCACCACTTTAACTTGAAAGCTATGCTGCATTCCATGCAATAAGAGCATGCCAATTATTCATAAATACTATAGCCAAACAACATAATATATGGAATGTTAAGATAAGAACTACTTCCATACAAAAATTTCATTTCTTCACCTATTATAAGATAACACTTCTTCATTCCGTAATTATTTCATCATCAATCAATTGTCTTAAGAAAATATCCAAACTTCTTGCTAGACTTGTTGAGTCATGAATGATCAATAACAAAAGGATATATGATTGCTTCATGCACATCCATGAAGGTAAATTCACATAGCAATAAGCATTAGGCAATATAAATGTACAGTAGTTGATTATTCAAAAGAAATTAAGTTATTAGTACATATCCTAAGTCTAACATTCTGAATTCCATGTATAAATGAAGGATAGGCATGATCTAAGTAGTTCCGATCTTATTGTCAAATGAAAGTGTTATCATTCTCTCGAGGCATTGAGAAATTATTCTGCGTGGAGTCCGAACAGGGAGAACCGTTTGGACTTGTTGCTTATTCGCTGTGTATTTATAGCGTATTTGTAAATACTATGCAAATACTCTGCAAAATACTCAATTGTGAGTATTTGCTGATTTGCTGCATATTTACTAAGTATTTACAAATACTCAGTAAATACGCAACAATCCGAATGATTCTTTCCGTCCGGACTCCGCACAGAATAATTTCTCTGAGGCATTGTTTTCTAACATTAGAAATCACATGCACTGTAGCCTTCTCTGACATGCAATCTTTGAAACCTTATATCAATTGCAAGTAGAAAAACTTCGTTACATCTTTGTACTAACCTCTCACTACCCTGTTTGACTTAAAAATCAAACTGACCACACATAGAAAATTCATCAAAGAACATTTTTTCCTTCATAGCAGAACACGTTGGTGTTAACACAAATATCAACTTTCGTGATCCTTAACTCAAACTTCTTTATCATTCTTTTTCATTGATACATATCATCTTTTAACATTTAACCAAAGATGCCCCTGAATTTGACAACTACACCAATTTTTGGCTGAAATGCTACAATGTTGATGATTCAGTCGTAACTTGATAAGTAATGGAATAAAATTATATTTTGTTAAGGAACGGCCTATGTCATCAATTGCTAAAAAAAATTACCCAATCCAAACCAGAAAAGTGAAGACCGATCAAAGATAGCCCGAACGGTACTAAATCTCAAGCTTTGAGCACAAACTATTGGTATCAAAATAATTGTCATGTGAACCTTCTAAACTTAATAATTTCTACATCGATTCCTATAAGCTTGATAACAATCACTGGGAAGTATAATTATTCATCACCAGAAAAACAACAGAAAATACCAATCCTCTATCACAGTGGAAGAACCGAGCTGCTACGAGCCCGCCCATATATCGATAAGAAGAACATTCTCCCACTCCCAGACGTAGATCCTCCTCCAATTTCAGATGAACACTTTTGCTGGCAATCCCCTATGGAACTGCTACCCTGTTTACCCTTCTTCTCATTACCACCATCTTCATCGGAAAAATAATGTTCCTGCTCCTTCCTCTCCTCCAAGCAGTTCAATTCTCTATCTAGACTGATTAATAGATCACGTCGCGTCAACGAATCAATGGAGTTTGACCGCAACACCAGCTGCAACTTATTTCCAGGCACATTAGTTAAAGCCCGAAGGATAGAGTTCTCGGGGCAGTCCATAGTGGAATCAGTGACAGTTTCAACTCTGATTTCTCCTTCACTATCATCTTCCAAGTCCCCCGAAACCCTTCGGTCAGTTATAAGGGGATTCCCGTCTGGATGCATAGTGGCCGAACCACCACCACCGGAATCGGCGGGGACGATGACGTGAGCCCGGCAAAGAGGGCAGTTAATGTGGGCCCGAAGCCACGTGTCGATACAGGAGACGTGGAAAGAGTGGTCGCAGGCGGGTAGGAGACGAACGAGGTCGCCGTCATGAAACTCGCCAAGACACACGGAGCAGTCGGCCGTGCCGCCGCCTCCACCGGTGATGTACGGCTTCGTGGGAATGGAGATGATGGTAGACTCATCGAGTCCGACGGTGCGAATGCGCCACACGTGGTAATCTGCCTCGGAACCGTCAGCCTCTAAGGGGAGGTCGTCGCCGGAGGCAACACGGTCGACCCGGCGGCGGCTAACGAGAACGGTGTAGTAAGTGAGGACGAGGAAGAACGCTGCGGCGGCCGTGCAGACGGCGGCGATGAAGACGTTAGCGAAGAGACGGTGGCTGGAGGAGGAGGACGGTTGTGGTGGACGATGGAAGGAGGCGTAGCAGTCGTC
Source organism: Dendrobium catenatum (assembly GCF_001605985.2). Lineage (NCBI taxonomy): Eukaryota > Viridiplantae > Streptophyta > Magnoliopsida > Asparagales > Orchidaceae > Dendrobium > Dendrobium catenatum. Next base: position 266,252 of record NW_021318724.1, read on the forward strand.
GATGCAACCGGTGCCGTTTATTGCGTCGACGGAAAGGATCCAACGGCCGGTTGCCATTGCGGAAGCAGATACAGGGACAGCTTTGTGGAGAGTAAGCAAGCCCTTTCGCGGGGAGTTAAAAAAAGGTCCGAGATACTCTGCTCCTATGTCGGCGTTCGGAGGCAAGTGGCAGCAGCTGTTGTATATTACGTGGCAGTAAGTGGTTGGTGGTCGGGCAGTGTGAACAGTGTCGGTGAAGTGGATTTCCACGCATTAATGTCCCAAAAAATTTTCAATACCTAACAATACCGAGTAATACCGAGAAATACTCCGGCTTTGCTAGATATTGCTCGGTATTACTAAGTATTGGTCTTGATAGAGCTGTATTTATCGTTGTTGTCAAGCAATACCGAGCAATACCTAGTAATACCGAGCAATACCTAGCAATACACGAACATAACAATACCGGGTTCCGATCCGGCTCAGGTCGTCGGGCCGTGCGGTAAAGAGTAGGAGCACGTGGCGACATGTTATTGACGTCCGAATATAGAGTTACGTCAGGACATCGGACATAATAAAAATTCTAAGAGCAGACACAAAAAATTGAGCTAAGCACAAGATGGTGAGCCCAAAATGTTCTTAAATCATAGTATGTAACTTGAAAATTTGATTCAAAAGAATAAAAAATGAGAAAAATCCTGATGCTTGGACTCAGGATATGTTAATTATGCTGCCAAAAATCGAGAAAGGACTAATTTCCCATGCTTGTCAAATAAAACGTGTGAGGGGAAAAGCATAAAATTACAGGAATAACATCATCGTCCAAGGCAGTAAAAAATACCACAATATTAGAACATAAGGCACGAAAAATATCATAGCATCAGAGATCGAAATGGGCCACAACAGAAAAGGTGACAAGTAGCAAAACCCTCAAGAAGAAGTAAATTTCAAAAAGACTGTATGATGTCCATTGACAACTTCCAATAGCATAACCAAACATCAAGCAATAACCAACAACAACATCTACGAGCACCTCTAGAAATTTACAGCAACAACTGTCACAAATAAAATGATCCAGACAAATAAAAATTTCCATACATGAAACAGTGTCAAGCCAAGCAAAATTTTAATCCATGCTTTAAGAGTATCCCAATTTCTCCATTTAGAGATTTTCTACCTGATTGTTTTATTTTTTATTTCCAAAACAATGATATAGACACTACCAATATAGCTATCAAACTTCCTCTCAGTACGCTCTCGCTAAATACTCCGCTACATTAAATGTGTACTTTAACATTTTGGTTAATAAAATACATGTTATAATATTCATAACAATAGAATATGAGTTTATTGGTATTTCACAGCTCATTAAGTCATTAGAGAGAATATTTCTTACAATAAAAGCTGGAAAGGAAAAAAAAAATTAAGAAATATCACTGAGTTAAAATAACGTTAATTTATGTGTTAAGAATTATAACGATATGCATTTTTCGTTCTCTTAAGAACGTGGGATTATAAGAGCAAATGATATGATGGATATTAGTAACAACTAATGATAATCTACAGATTTAGGCTTTGTTTGGGACGGCTTTCTTACTACTTCATAAAGCAGCTTTTTAGTACAAAAATTAATTTTTTTGTACTAGAAACTTGATTTAAGAAGCAGAACGAAAGCCATCCCAAACAAAGCCTTAAATGTCGCTCGTTGGTGAAAGCCGGCATTGCCCAATGAAAACATTAATGATTGATGGTTGATATCAATTGATGGCATGTAGAGAGCTCTATAACTCCCAAAATCTAGAAATTAACTTCTTCAAAAAATTCTTTTGAATGTGAAGACGTATTACTTGTTTACATTTTTTGAATGAGCATTTTGAACTTTGATCATCTATATTCTCAATCATAATTCAAGACACTTCCTTAGACGATTATAATTTATCCCTTTGAACACCCAATATTTTAATATATCTTACTATCTTAATGAGCTCTAAGTGAGTGTTTTTGTGTTCGTTAGGTTCATCTCATCATTTCACCTATAAGAATATGAAATTCAAATATTATTTTGTTTCTCAAATGGATTCATAAAATTTGTAATATATATATTTTTAGTACTTGGCTTAGGTTCATTTAGTCTCAGATCAAAACATTAGTGATATCTCCAAGTCATCTTATTGAGAATAAAATAGAATTCGTGTGATACTATAGTCAATTTTATACATACGTTTATATCTTAAATAATTAAGTCCTTTGAAATCTAAAAATTGCATAATGAATTGTACTTAGATAAAATTTTTAATGACATATTAATTACCACTATTTTCATAATTTTTTAATAATATCAATAAGAGCTATCTAATTTCTTCTACAAATAAAATATTCGTAAAAGTAAATCTATTGATCAAAACATCAATATACATTTATAGTAAGTTGCTGATTTTATTTCATAATTTTAGTTTATATAATTTGTGGTTTTCTTTAACTTTAAAACTCAAATTGATAATAATTTTACTGAAGGGAATACAATAAATTACAATCGTATAAGTAATCGAGATAATGATCTTAATTAATTCTTCAAGTAAGTTAAAAATTTTGTCTTTGAATTGCTATTTATTTTTATATATTATTATACTATTAAAATGTATTTATTTTTATTTTCATATGCACTTGATTATTATTTTTTCGTTATGCATGTAATTTATATTAATATGTTAATCGCTATAATTTTTTTTTTCTTAAACAGTATATGCCAATTCGAAGCCCAAATGAAAAAAATTGATTAATGTATTTTTAAAATTGATAGTTTGTACCCCATAAAAAGTTTTGTGCTCCACCACTGACTATTGACCATTAGAAACATTGATAAATTATCAATGATAATTGTTGATGAAGGAGAGGAATTATACAAATCCAAATGAATGATAATGGAAAAAAGGGAAGAAAAACACTTGTGCTAAATAATGAAGAAGAAAGATAAACACCTACAAGCCTAGGGTGTATTTAGATGATTTATTATGTGCGGATGCCGAACGTCGCACATACCTCAATGAAAATGTGCCACATCACTCCGTACTCGATATTGCGGCTCGCTGTTGTTCGACATCAAGCTCGGTACTGCTCAGTATTCGATGATATGGCTGCACCAGATTTGCCTCTGGACAATAAGTTGTGTCCGGTGTTCGCACATAATAATCTCTCCAAAATTTAACATGACAAGAAAATATGTTCAGAAAATTTCATGTTTGGGTCAACCCAAACACAAATTTGGGTTAGAGATTTTGACCCAATTATAAAATCGGGTCAGGTTCGGGTTAACCCAATCGAAAACCTGGTAATGACTAAGAATAACCCAATAAAAACACCTGCAACCTGCGTCGCATGCCTGAACGAGCAGAAACCGTGCATACTAGAGTGTCTCTTCACGTCTACTGCTGTGACGTTGCTGCTGCTTCGACGGTGCCATTGCATGGCCGTTGACGGTTACAATATTTTGTTGAATAAGCACAAGAACTAGCGGAAGTCACAGCCGCTTATGGGTCAGGTCAGGTTGACTCGAACTCGAAGTGGGTTGGGTTCGGGTCCAAAAAAATAAACCCGTTTTTAAAAACGGGTTGGGTTTGGGTTGACCCGAATAATTTCGGGTTAGTTCCGAGTTGGACCCAAACCCGACCCGTGACCCGATTTCTATATTGATTTTTTTCTATTATTTTTTTAAAACCTTATTAGTTTCAGCATCTAAATATATATTAGGTTAACTTAACAATTGAACGTGTTGTTACCCCGTTTAGCTAATTAACTTATCCTAACTTTCTTCTTTGAGTAAAAATATTTAAATAAATTTGGCTTAGTGAAGGCCCCTTAAACTTTTTAATAATTTACAGCCTAACATGACTTAATCTGAAATCCTTAATGTACATAAACAAAAGTGAGCATTAAGACATGCCATTAACTAAGGATTTACTTAAAAAAATATTTATAAAAATATCATAATTTAAAATAAAAACCATGAAATGACAAAAAGATCTCATGCGAAGATTATTTTGATTTTTATTGACAATCAGCATGCTTAAATGTATTAGGAGAGGTAATTATAAGATTGTGAGACATAAAGCATACGAAAAATGATAATCATAAAGATAATTCACATAAAATTCTAATAATTAATTTCAATTACGTGTTTGAATTTTTTTTTTTGGGAATTTGACTATCAAATTTAGGAAAACATCAACAGTTTAGATCACGTTTTTTTTTTTTTTTTTAAAGTACAAATTCCCCGACAATTTTGTAACATTTAATATTTGATTAGGACAAACCATTGGAAATATATTTAGAAGCTTATCAAAGCATTAATTGTCTTCCACCCTGGTAGTTGCTTGCCTTACCCTTCTCCGCTCTGATCTCGCAGTGTCGCCGGTTGCCCTGCCACCCCCTACTTGAGCAGCAACTCAAGCCCTAGCAGCCAGAAAGATGCAGTCTTCCTCGACTCTCCAAGCCGAATCGCCGGCGAAAGATAAGATAAAGTACCAAAGTTATTTTGAGTTTATTTGCAAGTATCATTTGTGTTAATTTGTTTATGCTTCAGAGGTGCGAGCTCCGATCTGGTTCCGGTTCCACCTGGAACTTCGAGTCTTCTTCTAGCCAATACTCCTATCTGGTATCTACATGACCTAGTTTATATTTCTTTCATTTCGACAATCTGCAGGTTTATTTTCTATTTATTAATGAATGTATCTGATGCAGGGCTAAATGGGTGCTTAGCTGCATACTCTACCTGACGATTCCATTATACAAGAGGGTACTAAGAATAGAAGGTATTAATCAGCGATCCCCCCGCTTTTAGCAGTTAAAGAATCAAATTTTTTGTAATTTTTTTCGGCCTTATCTGTGGAGAAAAACGTGATTCTCATACATTTGAATGTGCAGTTCATTTATGTGCTGTATATAGTAAGATTCTATTAATTTAGCGTTTGGACTCTGTTTTAGATGAGGTGGAAAAGGAAGTAATTGATGTGGTAGAGATCATTAAGAGGGTAGCCAAAGCAACTGAGAAGACATCTTCTGACCTGGCCGATGCACTTCCAGCGGGAAGCGACCTAAAGAAATTGGCTACCGAGGTGGAAGATGATGCTGAAGAGGTTCATATAGATGCAGAGAAAGTTGAAGCTTTCATTAACAAGGTCACCCTTACAAGCTTTACTTTCCATGGCTTAGTTTATTCATTCATTTGTATGTACTTTTCTTCTTTATATATATTTGAGAGGTGAGTGCATTTTAATCTTCTTCTTGCTTACTATTTAAGATTAGAACACTAGTTTTGGTTTAAATGGTTCGGTTAACTACGTTAATCTTCTTCTTGCATTCATCTTATCGAAGATGTCAAAGCACACTCATAATTTAGGCGATTTAGTGAAAGTGCTATAGTTAATGGGAAAAAAAAAAGAATCAGGAGCTCCTCGCACAAAAATATGTTAGGAGTGCAAAACATTTACTCGAAACAGTAGGACATTTGTAAGGTAGTCAAATTTTATCTTAAGAAAAATAATGATTTTGAGTATTGCCTTTGATAAGGATTTGCTAAAGCTCAAACACAAACCTTTGATTCAATTTTTCCTTACATGAAAGTAGAGACTAAATTTCTATTTGCACTACTTTATGAATCATTTTCAATTTAGTAGAATACTAAGAGATACTTATAAATATGAAAGATAACATTGAAATCTAAGTGTTATATGGATTCCTTGTCAAACAAAGTTGCATGAATTGCTTGCCCAATTTAAGAGGGTGTTGGATATTGGTCCAAAAATTATGTAGCTTTTCTTCTGTACTTTCTTTAGGTTCTTGAATGGCTTGTATTGTCATTGGTGTTGCTTTTTGTTGCCTATAAATAAAGGCTATAGGCTGTAAATCTGTAATAGCATAGATGGTCAAGCAATAAAAAAAATTTCAGATTTATGTTCCCTCCCTTTCCCTTTCTCTCTTTCTCCTCCCTCTCATCCAAGAAGTTGAAGAAAGCTTCCTTCCTCCCCGAGAAAACTCAACAGAGGGTTATACTCATTATATTTAAAATAATGAATAATATACTAGACAATAATTGAGTAATATGTTCAATTAGATTTGTTCTAATAAGAAATTTATTATATTCCCAAACTATGAATATTCACATTTATACTAATTAATTAGATATGTTTCTAGCTATAATGTAAATGCAATAATTAGTTCAATAATAAATGCCTGTTTTAATGTATATTATATTTATATCTTCTTTCAAATTGATTATAGTCTTTTAAGAAGCATCAATTTTCTAATAAGGAACAAATGCCTTTTTCACGTCATTAGCTTTATAGATATGTCCGCAATTTGAATGTTGGTAGAGATCTAAAGAAGAGAAATAACTTTGGTGTTGAGAATCTTTCAAATGGAGTGATAATCAACTTCATTATGTTTTTTTCGCTCATGATAAACTAAATTGGTATCAATTCGGATGGCATCGATATTATTTGCTTGTAGAGGAATGGGATTGTTATAAGGAATGCCAAATTCAAATAAAAGTCCAGAAAGCTAGATAATCTTTGGACATGCTATAGACATCGCTTGATATTTAGACATGCGGGGTTACTTTTTACTTTTTTGGTAGATCAAAGAATCTCCGAGAAACATAGAGGGGATGCCAAATTAAAAGAACAATCCACAGCTCGATCTCCCAATAAAATATCAAATTATTTGACGAATTGTAACGAGAAGTTAGTGATGAGGATTTTGCACAATTTGGCTTGTTTAATAACGAAGCAAGTATTTGACCTAGTAATTATCAAATAGTTTATGTAGCCTACCAATTGTCTAAATGTAAGTGGATCAGAAGGGAGAATCACCTTCCTCAACATAATATGCCGTGTTTACTTTTAAAAGAATGTCCACATAGGAAGTATTTTGTAGGTTAGCCAAAATAACCAGATCCTTCATATTTTTATGTTGATTTAAGAAAGTATTAAAGATATTAGTGTGATTTTCCAAACCTAAGGAAAGTAAGAGCACAAAGATTTTTTATATGAAACATGGCATGAAGATGTTTTTAGAAATGGCTAACTAAAGTCAAATCTGTCCCAATAATGATGATGCCATTAACATGAAGTAGAAGAAGAGTGGTACCACTAGAGATCTTACAGAAAAAATAATGATGAATCATCTTGGCTCTGCTTAAAAGAGTAATTAAGGTTGATCGAGATTTGTCAAGTCATGCACAAGGAGCCAATTTCAGTCCATAGAGGGAATGCTTTAGTTTGCATACTTACGTAGAGAACAGAGAGGAAAAGAAGCATATTGATTTCTTCATTGAGATTGCCATAAAGAAGGAATTTTTAACATTCATTGGTGAATTGAGGATTCTTGTAGAGTAGAAATTGAGATAATCATTCGAACTATGGTCATTTTTACTACAGGAGAAAATGTTTATGCATAATCAATCTCAAACTTTTGTTTGCTTCCAAGGACAATGTTAGACCGGTCCACTGGACCGGTCCAGGCGGGACCGATTCACGGGCGAAACCGCAAAACAGCGGAGAGAACTCCGCCTGTGCGGGATGCCGCGTGAGCCGCTCATCTTGCGGGACTGTTTTAGGAAGGTTTTTGAATGGATTTTAGGAGGGAATTTGAATGTTGGGACTGTTTAGGGAATTCCTTTTGTTTTGTATGCATTAAATAGTTGATTGTCCTAGGGTTTGATCATCTTGAATTTGGCTGAAATTTTTATACTAGTGCTGTTTTCCTGCTCTAAACAGCAGATTTCTGCTGTTTTTCCTGCTGTGGACAGCCATTTGGCTGCTGCTTGTTCGCCGATTGGGTTAGGTTTGCTTGCGAACTTAAGTATTTCCTATCAAATTGGTATCAGAGCATCGTTTTTGGGACCGTTGGCGGCTGAAATCCTGAAATTTCAGCGGGAGTTTCTGATATGAATCAATGTAGGAATTGCATTTGGAAAATAATATGAAAGTTATTCAAAGCGTTGTCAAAACAAATTTTGTTACCAATAAAATAAAGGATTAAATCATTCTAGATAATTGACTAGCTTAGGCGAAGATTTGCTTTGAGATAACCAAACAATTCATAACACTTCCCAAAATAAAAGATCTACTTAATTGCTCATAACAAAAATCCCACAATTAATAATGAAGAATTTCACCTTGAGTACCCTCTCTCTCGTTCACTCTTGGGCTTTAGCGGAGAAAAAAAAGAACCACACGAAGATGGAGAGCACCACTACGGAAAAGGAGACGAAAGACTTCGTTACCGGAGAGGTAGTCGTCGGAGGAGGTGGTGGTGGATGGCGTCCGATGATCGTCCATGTGTAGTCACGAAACTGTCGGTCGAAGATGCTCGCGAGAATCGGGACGACTCACTCCAAGTACTCTTCAATTGTGGCGTCGTCTTCAAATCCTACGTCAAAGCACGGAGATCGTAGGATATCAATGTTCCCGTCAGCGTGGAATACTAATCCCCACTCAAGCTCCGGATCCGCCATTCAGCATTGAGGAAGGGCGGGAAGAAGACAAGGGAAGGAGAGTTGAGCCGTGAGCTAGGGGAAGACCAAGAGAAAATTTGAATTTGAATTTCAGATTTTCTTTGGTTGGAGGGAGAGATTAATTGTAATAGAAATCCCCATAATTTTTATGTTAAAGAGGGGCGGTTATTAGGGGAGAATTAAGAGGGAATTAGTGGGTGCTTATGTGGCAAGTAGAGAGAGAAACACTAAGAGGGGTGGACGGCCATTCAAGGAGAAAAGAAAGGGAATTGTGATTAATTGGTGGGGCCAAGGAGTTTAAATCAAATATGATTTAAATTTCAGATTTAATTTAATTAGGGAATGTTTCCAAATGAGGGGTGAGAAGAAAGGGAATTGAATTTGAATTCAAAATAGATTGGGCCTCAATTAAATCCCTTTCCTATTTGTGGTGAAGTAAATTAGGAAAGAGTTAATGAGGGATTTCAGTTTTGAAATTTAAAATCCAACAGGAGGGCCGGCGGGATTTCTCACAGGGAGAAGGGGGCTGGGTTCCTGGACGGTGGGCTGGCCTGAGCCGGCGGCTAGCACAGCCGGCGGCAAGGGCTGGGAAGGGTGAATCGGCGGGCCTGAGAGGGGAGGTGGCTGGTTTTGCTGTAGGGGAAGGGGTGAATGGTCAAAGGTAAGGGGAAGGGGGCGGGTTTGAGGGGATGGTGGTGGGGGAGGAAGAAAGCAGTAAACACAAGTAAAACCAAGAGCTCGCCGGAGCGGGCTGTTGGGTAATTCGGGTGGAGCCTCTCCTAGGTCTCCTCTCTTTCTTGATGCAACTATGGATGCAATTCAATATTGCAACTAAGGTTTTAAGGGAGAGAACTGTGAAGTAAGCAAGTTTACTGTGCTGATCTTAATGTGAAGATGACTACTGCTTTAGTTTACATCGTAGGTCTTGAGGGAGATGCTATGGCCCAGGTGACATTATGATGTAGGTCTTTATACAATGACAACTACAATGCAGACTAAGTTATGGTGGAAATTATGATTCAAATAAGGTCTCAAGGGAGCAACTATGAGAAATGAGATTGTGGGGTAGGCCTTTAAACATGATGACTATGAGACGAGGTTGCGACATAGATCTTAATGAAGATGATTGGGACGTAAGCTATGTTAGAGCAATAATCTTAACAAAATGGTTACAGTGCAAGCAATATTACAACTTGGTTTGAAAGAGATGGTTGGGACATAGGGAATATTGTGGTGTGGCTTTTGAGGAAGACAACTGTGATGCAAGTAAAGTTGCAATGCAAGTATTAATATGGTGATGAATACTTGTAGGATTTTCCCAAGGATTCGGATTCCTTTAGGATTTCCTTAAATATCCAGGCTCCTTTAAACTTAGAAAATCATTACGCCTCAATGATACCTGCTTGAATATTTCTCTTAGGATTCGATTCTTTGAGCTTTGAAAACTCTACACCTTGTCCAATGAATTGAATAAGTAGCTATTTAGAGATTTAAGAAGGGTATTCCATATATTTATTTTGAATAATCTAGAGTATTCCTTGTAGTAGCAAAGAATGGTGTTGATTGTGCCCTCCTATGTACTAAATTTGACAAAGCGATATTACCTATGAGCCACACCTTGGCCTACCCATAGAGATTGAGGGTGACTTAGGCAGCTGGCAATGATCTGATGGTGTTCTGGATGCATATACATTATCTAAGTTGCCCAAGGGTGACTACAGGGGCAACAACTGGAAGGGTTGCCACCTCCTTCATGTGCATTTACCTACCATGTGTGAAGGAGAAGTTTTGGTTGGAACGAAGCCGGTCTAATTTAGGTTGAACTATATATGGTTCTGTTCGAGGTTTGTTTTGTGTGTCGATGAGTTTGGCTTGATGAGCTAGTCATTATGGTGGTATTTTTTGGTCATTTTGAGTTCACTTGGTCACTGATTTGATTTTCTTAGCAAATTTAAATTTTGGCCCACCTCCCTGAATTGTCTCAAGATTCATGTATTTATTTGGAAATTATACTTGTGAATTAGGTATTTTTACAATCCAGTAGTATTACGCGGGACCGATCCAGCTGGTCCACGCAGGACCGGCCTAGAGACGAAACGGCGGAAGTTTTCCGCCTGGGCGGAGGCCGCGCGAGCCGCTTGCCTTGCGGGAGCGTTTTAGGAAGAAATTTGGAGGAAGATTAGGAATGGATTTGAATGTAGGGATTCTTTAGGGATTTCCTTTTGATTTGTATGCATTAAATAGTTGATTGTCCTAGGGTTTGATCATCTTGAATTTGGCTGAAATTTGAGATATCATAGATTTAGGTTTTTCTTTGGGCTCTTGGCGTTGCCAGAGATTTGGGAGGATCGATCCTCCTCTCGAATTGAGGATCAATTGTATCTTGCTATTTTATTCATCGTCCAGTGGAATACAAGTCTTTTCTTGAGTTTTCTCTCAGATTTTCCACAGATTAGTGCTGTTTTCCTGCTGTAAACAGCAGATTTCTGCTGTTTTTCCTGCTGTGGACAGCCATTTGGCTGCTGCTTGTTCGACGATTGGGTTAGGTTTGCTTGCGAACTCAAGTACTACCTTAGGGTTACCTTTTCTTGAGTTTTCTCTCAGATTTTCCACAGATTAGTGCTGTTTTCCTGCTGTAAACAGCAGATTTCTGCTGTTTTTCCTGCTGTGGACAGCCATTTGGCTGCTGCTTGTTCGACGATTGGGTTAGGTTTGCTTGCGAACTCAAGTACTACCTTAGGGTTACTTGCGAACTCAAGTATTTCCTATCAGACAACCAATGGTGTTTGGTGGTATTTGATCGAAATTTGATTGAGCAAACCGACCACTTATATCTTATCCTTTTATTATTTAAAGGACTTTGAATAATTTCCTTTATATGAAATTTTTTTAGCCATATTCTCTTCCCACAATCATGTTTACTAGCCTTTGAATACTATGAAAGAATAGGAATTGAGGCCAAGATAGTGTGAAATTCATATCAATTTAGAGGATGAGATATTCTAAAAGATCGATTGTGACAACTGACAATTGATTGAATTTTAGTTAATAGGCATGCGTGGTAGATCAATTTGCACAAGCTTAGACAATGGATCTATTTGCACATGCTTTGGTGGTGGAATGATTTGCATAAGCTCGGATGGTGAGTTTAGCTTATGAGGTTATAAAGTTGGATGTTCTCTTTCATATACAAATCCTCATTTTGAACTTTCAAGACTTTAATTTTGTTCTTCAAAATTAGAAATAATGTAAATTTCTAGCAAAGTTTTAACATTTATAGAGTCAAAAATTGAAGTTCAAAGAATTTTAAAATTGTCTCAAGCCACAATCATGACATAATATCTTTTTGAGAAGTGTTATAGCCCATAAAAACATATTTAATATATTTAACTAAGTTTATGATGTTCATATGTTTGTAGATGAACAAAATAAAGAGAACCAAATGTTTGCAAATCATGATAATTGAAATGCTTCTGAAAGAGATGATGATAAGGGAGTCAAATAATAAAATACTAGAGGATAATTTATTAATTAGATGGGCTGCCGAGCTTTAATGCTTTAGTCTAGAATTTTGGTGAAACTGAAGATTCTAGTAATAAGGTTTTGAATAATATCTAAAAGGTGACGGTTTTTTATTCAACTAGACCATTTTGTTGAGATATATATGGACACATACACGATATCTGAGAAATAATTCCCTTATTTTGAAGAAAATTATAAAATTCAAGTAACTTATAATCACCCCCAAAGTTGAATCTCAATTATTTTAGGTGGGCCAAGATTAAGTTTCAACATAAGCAATAACTTTTTTTAGAGACAATGAATATTTTAGATTTCTGATAAAAAAAAATAAATCTAGGTATACTTGGTGTAATTATTGATGCATTTTATAAATATTTTTTTGATATAATATGAGTGATATCCCATACTTTACTATGAATCAAATCAAAATAATTTTTATCACTGCTACCATGTGTTAGGAAAGAAAGGCTCTTACTCTTTTCCCATTTGTCATGTTGAACAATCAAATGAAAGTTGAGAAGAAAATTAATCTTTCTTTCCCAGCAAACCAAAGTTTATTAAATGGATAAAATGATAGAGTTGGGATGAACTTATTATTTGTGCTAGGTATCATTATTTTGATTTGTTGTAGTACAAGATGATTGATGAAGAAATCTCAGAAATGGAAGTTGCAAGGAAAATAAATTTCAACTTTAAGCCCCTCATGAGTATTTTTCCCACCATTTAATCATCCACTATGCAACCATCATGGAATAATTGAACATTAAAGCTATTATTAATCAGTTTTTCTTTTGAAATAGGATTAATGGAGAGCTTAGCAGGTATGAGGACATCTTTCGACAAATAATTAATATCTCAAATAGCTTTAATGGATAATCAACAGCCATTAGTAATATGAATAGATAGTGGTATTCGATAAGGTCAAATATTATAAAGATATGTAGTGCCAGTCTTGTTAGGTTTTGATCTAGCTTTAGGCTAGTGTTATTCTGCAAGACATCACACCAATGTAAAATCTATATATAGAGGTTATATGTGATGTATTAGACGAGGAAAATTGACTAAAGCTTTAGAATAATTTCCTCCTAAAATATGTTCTCACACACTCGCTCGCTTCCCTCCCTCCCTCCCTCTCTCTCATGCAATAAGAACTCTTCTTCCTCTTTCAAGATTGTGCAACAAGTGGTATTAGAGCCTATTGGAGACGATCGTGAGGAAGGAGGAAGGTTGTAATCTAGTAAGGGAAGAATGGGGAGGAGGTCTGCATGGATAGGATCGGAAGTTGCGCGAGCAGGCATAGTACGTGCGGGGCGAGAGTGGGCCGGAGGAGGGTCACGGGGAAGTTGCAACACGTTGGGAACAGGCAGGGTTGGCTGCGAGATCGCGAGAGAGGTTTCAGGCATGCAACTGGAGGTGGATGCGCGGCTCAGGCACATGTGGGAGCTAGTCGCGTGCACATGAATGTTGCGCGGACTTGTGTGATTGGGCTAGGAGGACTAGATCGGGTGGATGCGCGGGGAGAAGCGAACGCACGTGAGGTGGAGGCGTGGAGCTTACACACAAGATGCAGTTCAGACATGCGCAGGGTGTAGGATCAGACCGTGTGCACGAGGTTGGGGGCTAGTTCACGTGCTTAGTGGTGCTTGGAAATAGACGTAGAGCGACCTTCTCACGCAAGAAGGAAGCCTGGTCGGGGCGGGCCGCCTTTCGGACATTAGGGTCGCGATCAGAAGCGGATCGACCGGTAGGAAGAACGGAATTGTTGCACGCGGAAGGAGAGCTAGGTGGAGGTGGAGGAAGGTTTGTCCAAGAAAGAAAGAAGGCGGTTTAGTACGTGCGTGGGTTCGAATCAAGCCAGGTAGGCGATGGACTTGGTAAACACACTGTTGCGCATGGGCATGGGAGCAGTCGTGCTGGCTGGTTGCAGGAGATGGATGCAGAAGCGCATAACGGGCGCTCGACTGCTATACGCACAGGCAATCGCATGTGATTGATGGAAATCTTTCTTTCTTGGTTGATCTTTTTGGACAGGTGTTTTCTTTGATTATAAAATCTAGACCAAGATAGAGATTGTAAGGTTTTTATCCAGCTTTAGGCTAGTGTTATTCTGTGAGACATCACACCAATGTAAAATATATATATAGAAGTTATATGTGATGTAATAGATGGATAAAGTTGAATAAAGCCTTAGAATATTTTCCTCCTAGAATCTGTTCTCACACACTCTCTCTTCCCTCCCTCTCTCTCTCTCATGCAACAAGAACTCTTCTTCCTCTTTCAAGATTGTGCAAAAAGTCTTATGATTGAAAACATCATAATCCATGAGCCAAGATGAAAAAGGTATTACATTTATATCTTGTAACCCTAAGGCTGATATACCTTTAATTAGCATATCTTGTAACCCCAAGGCTGATATAACTTTAATTATCATATGTTGAACCAACGCATGAGTAATCTCAAGTTCGCGTACAGATGTTAAACCAACAACTTGATCATTAATGGTTGTTTGTTTAAAATTCCTTCTCAAACGCAGCGAATATTCTACTACACAACTGGTATCAAAATGAAATTGTGATATTTTGTTATATTTTCTAGATAATTAAATTATTTGATAATTTTAGAGCTTGGTATATGACTTTCAGTTTGATTATATAGTGGTATCTTATTTATTTCACAAAACGTCCATCTCATGAACGAATTAAACCACGAATAAGAAAAAAGTATGTGGTTTGTAAAGATAACCAACATAATGGATTTCAATCTAGAAATCTCAGTACTGAAACTTTTGCCAACCACTAGGTGCCGCCAAATTCTATTAAAATCCGTCCGAATAGTCATCAATAGAAGCCTCAATACCAATTAACACTAAAACTTAATATAAGTATGAAAAATTAAATTATACGTTATTCTTAATACTTCCTTGCGGTAAATTTAGGTACATGACTAATTCCAAGAAACTTATTCATGAAGGTTGGCTTATTCTTCTTTTCTATGGTTACGTAATCAGAATTGTAGATAACTTAAATAGTTGTGAAGTTAATTTTCTTGAATGACACCATATCTTAGGAACACATGACTTTAATGGTCAATGACTTGGGGGGCAAAATGTGTTGTGTTTTTTTTCCCGTACAATGCCCTAGCGCCGGGTTCCCAAGTGCCCCAATGTTGAACGACATAGAGCAGAGCGCCACAACATTATAGATATGGCGCCGCAACGGATCAAGACAGAGGTTTGAACGCCGTAGTGCCCTAAACTGGCGTCGCAGCGCTACGATATAGACTTGATGGTTTTCTTTTTCGTTTTTCTAAAGGTTTGCGTCCATTGGGGTTATTTTACTTGACTTTCTCTTGTATTTTGTGTGTAGACATTGAAAACGGTGCATGTGAGAAGAGAAGCATGGAGGGAGTGAGAGAGAAGAGAGATATGTACTTATATCTCCCAATTTTCATTGTGGATTTCTTGGTGTGGTGAAGCTCCATGGTTTTTTTTTTTTTCCTATTTTGAGTTTTTCCATGTTAAATCCTAGTGTCTTTTATTTTTCCACTGCTTTTACTTCCTTGCTTATTTCGTCATTGTGGTGTTTACTCCTCATCTTCCCAACACAAACGAGTCGAGTCGAGCTCGAGTCATGCCTAACTCGAGCTCGACTTTCGATCCAAAATCCGAGCTCGAGCATGGCTCGTGGCAATGGATGCGGGCTTGTGAGCCAGCTCGTGAGGCGTAAGAAGAACGGCCGACACCACCGCTTCCGTGTCCAAGCTCGGTTCCAATGTCGCGAGCTTTCATATTGTTTTAAAAACAATTTTTTATTAAAAAAATTTTGAAAAAAGAAAATTTATTTTTAAAAAATTGTTTTAAAAAATAAGAAAAATATGTCCTAAATGAGAGAAATTCTTATGTGCGGACGCTGGACGCAGCTCTATGTTCGGAGGCGAATCAGGTGCGACCACGTCAACGATATCGAGCCGTGGTATTGAGCGGCACCGACCAGACCAGTTTCAGGCCGTGATACCGCTTAACTTTTTCTTATATTTTGTGTGTAGACATTAAAAACGGTGCATGTGAGAAGACGGAGAGAGTGAGAGAGAAGAGAGATCTGTACTTATTTCTCCCAATTTTCATAGTGGATTTCTTGGTGTGGTGGGGCTCTATGGTTTTATCCCTATTTTGGGGTTTTCCACATTAATTCCTGGTGTCCTTTACTTTTCAGCTGCTTTTACTTTCTTGTTTATTTTCTCATTGTGATGTTTACTCATCACCCCAACACAAAGGAGTCGAGTCGAGCTCGAGTCATGTCTAACTCGAGCTCAACCTGCGAGCCCAATAACGAGCTCTAACTCGAGTCGAGCTCGAGCATGGCTCATGTCAGTGGATGCGGGCTTGTGAGCCAGCTCGCGAGGCGTAAGAAGAACGTCCAACTCCACCGCTTCCGTGTCCAAGCTCGCTTCCAATGTCGCGTCCGCGACTGCTTCCAATTTCGCGCATGCGCTTCGCTTCAGCCTTCTGCAATTCCGCCTTTCAAGCCTGCCCCTGCGGTTCCAGCTTCTGCCTTCCTCCAGTTTGAGCTGGCTTGACTCATTAGCACCCCTATCAATGACTATATCCTCTTACATATCTTATGCTTGAAAATGCTCTTTTTAGTTTTTTTTGTTTTACCATGGACTTTCATTTTGGTTATTTTAATGGAAATGGCTTTGAAATAATAGAGTCAGCTTAATTTTGTTTCTTTTTGTCAAAGAGAATTTTATTTTTTTGAAATCAAATTTTGCTATACAAAAAACATGACATTGCACACCTTCTGCCTATCTTAACGCTGGGGAACTGAATGTTAGTGCAACGAGAATTATGAACTACAGGCGAATTTGTTTTTGTAAATTCATCGAACTTTGGTTAGATATCTACTATTAATATAAACTTTCTAAACTTCAGTAATCGTTAGTAGAAATACACGCAACTATAAAGTAAAAAATTCCTATAAAGGCTCATTTGTTTTTTTTTTATAATAAAAAGTATGGTAGAAACAATGATTTTATGCATGAAAATATCACTATTGAGGGAGTTTTGATAAGATTTATGGTGTTTGAAATCTTTATTGGCATCTATGTACGTCAAACTAAATAATGGATTCAATAAACTTCATTTTTTCAATATATGATTTGTTACTTCAATCAACCAAATGAGCCATAATGGTATTTGCTTCTTTTTATAAGAAGACTTTGCATCTTTAATATAGGTGGATGACGTTAAGGATGAGATTGAAGCTTGGATGGATCAAATAGATAAGGAATGGGAGCTGATCATGCCCGAAGAGGCTATTCAGATGCAAATGGGAAACAATCTAAGCGCAGATGCAACTAACAAAGAAGAAAAAAATGGAGCATGTTTGGCTTCCTGAATGGAGAAATTATTCTGTGCGGAGGCCGGACGCAGAACGCCATCGAAGACCAATCAGAATGCGTTATATCAGCGGTACTGAGCCGCAGTAACGAGCGGTACCGAGCGAAGGGGTGGCGCATTCTGGTTAGTCTCCGGATGACATTCGACCTGCGCACAGAATAGTTAATCTCCTGGAATGTAGCTTTGTAACTGTATATATTATTATGATTGTTATCGTGCTTATTGTAGGCAACGTGCTCATGCTTCTGTTTATCATAAACATTCATTGTTATTTAAATCAACTAAGGGCTTGGATGTATTATTTGTTGATTCTGATACATCATATGTTTCATGAAAGTGATCATGATGCAATCAAATTTGGGTCTTTGACCAGCTAAGCTTGTGTACTAATAAATCAGCTGAAGTTAGTAAAACTCCAGCTTTTGTCTACCGTAAGGCTTCGTTTGGAACAATTTTCATATAGTTTTAAAAATAATTTTTTATTTAAAAAAATTTTGAATAAAGAAAATTTGTATTAAAAAGTTATTTTAAAAAATGGTAAAAATATGTCCTAAATGAGATAAATTCTTATGTGCGGATGCTGGAAGTAACTCTATATTCGAAGGTGAATCAGGTGCGATCATGTCAATGATATCGAGCCATGTTATCAAGCGGCACCGACCAGTATGGGGCCGTGATACCGAGCAAAAGGATGATGTGTTGCATTATGATTGGTATCCGGACGGCATTTGACGTTTGCACAAAATAATTTTTACCCAAATGAAGCTTAAGTTTGATAATCTAGATCGCCACATGATTACTCATAGGCTATGTCACTGAGGTGATGCAAATAAGCACACATCTGGTACCATGGCACAAGCTACACTTGTGCATCAAATGTAGCTCAGTAGTTCTAGCTAGCCTTTCAAGAAAGAACACATGGGCATGTTGATTTTGAAGTTCTTACAAATTGGGGTTTGTTTAACCAAATTGTTTGAATCATCTTTTAATACACATTGCATCATATAACACAATCTGAATATGGTAAACAACAAATGTACATAATATATAGTGTAAGAGATCTAAGACTGTACGAGTACATTTAAGTTGTAAAAACTAGAACAACACTAAGTTCTAGTTATCTCACATGTGACAAAGTGTCCTATGAGATCTATTAGACTTGTCAATTTTGGGTCACGAGTCGAGTTCGAGTCGAAACTAAAACTGACCCGGCACTATTCGGCTTCGGGTCGGGTCGACCCGTTTTTTAAAACGATCGATTTTCTAGACCCGAACCGACCCAACCCGCGAATACAACAACGCCTGTAGCGGCGGGTCGGCAGGAACACTGGCCCGACGGCAACGAAAGCCGGCCAAAAGAAGTCGGCGACGCGAACTCGACGCCGTCGAAAGCAGCTCGAGGCGTGCGACGTGACACTCGAGCGGGATGTGAGCTCGGGACGTGTGCAGCGACGCTATCCTAGGGATGCGACTTGCGACGCGACACGCCGACGCGGCCGGGGCAGGCGGGCACAGGTCAGCTGGGGAAAGCGGGGCAGTCGTGGCAGGTGGGCTGGGTCGGTCAGAGCCTCATTACGTGTCATTTCGGGTCATTCCCGGGTTCCCGGGTCAACCTGAATCTGACCCAGTTTTGTAAACGGGTCGGTTTTCCGGACCCGAACCCAACCCGCTTCAGGTTTGGATCAACCCAAACCCAAAATTTTC
>NW_021318724.1:285489-304250 GCF_001605985.2 Dendrobium catenatum
TTAATGTAATCAAAGTATGTTATAAAGTTTCTATCATAAAATTATTTTTATTTATAATATTAAATTTAAGAAAATTCATTTTAATCATTAAATTAGTCCTAGTATTCTGAGAATTGTGTTTGATGATTGAATTAAAATTTAATTTTATGAAATGAGAGTTTGGATTTTAGAAAAAAAAAATTTATGTTGAATCATATTTTTTTTATTTGCACTGAATTTTGAATGGATATTTCAAGTTGAAGTATGATTTCATTCATTTAAATTAATATTAATCATGAATACTTTAAATATGTTAAATGCAAGTATTGGCCATGAAATCTAGATCATATAATCCTGATCAAACTGTTTAGTGTTGTTGCGTCCTGGAGTATTCACGGTGGTAGAGAAATATAAAGTTTAGCGTCTTAACGTTATATGAAGATCCAGCACACAAGCAGATACGAGAGAGAGTGTAGCGTTCATAAGAGACACTAGAGTTTTTATATTGAAACCTCTAAAAAGAGGAAAAAATCACGGGGCTTGGCCGAATTTGAATGAATCCACTAGTATTTGCAGTCGATTACAAATGAGGCCCTTCTTAGGGAGAAGACCTTGACTTGATGTCACAAATGTACATCATATAGAACGCATTACATGATGGGAGTTACAATAATCAACATAGACATGTTTGTTTGGTCGACATGACCGTAGTTGATAGGATAAAGGTCGAAAAGACCGTAGTAAGCAGGAGATTGGGATCAGAAAGACTATTGTCCGGCTATGTAGGTTGAAAGGACCAGAGTATGCAGATGACCAAGGTCAGAAAGACCGTTGTCTGGCGATGTAGGTCGAAAGGACCGTAGTAGGCGATAGAGGTCAGAAAGATTGTTGTCTGATGATGTAGGTCGGAAGGACCGTAGTAGGCGACGAAGGTCGGAAGGACCATAGTTGACAGGATACAAGGGTCCAAAAGATCGTAGTTGGTTGGAGATCGGGGTCAGAAAGACTATTGTAGTAGGGCGGTATTCTGGTACAACTTTGGGCATCAAGTGGTGGCCCAATAGAAGTCATGACCTCAAGTGATAATGTGGTCCGGTAGAAGTCCGGGCCTCAGGTGTTGGTCAGGCAAAGTCCAGGTGTCATGTGGTGGTCCGGCAGAAGTCCGGACGTCAGGTGGTGGTATGGCGGAAGTTCGGGCGTCAGGTGGTGATCTGGCGGAAGTTTGGGCCTCAGTTGGTGGTTCGGCAGAAGTTCGGGTCTGAGGTTGTGGTTCTGCGGAAGTTCGGGCCTTAAGTGGTGGTCTGGCTAAAGTCCGGGCCTCATGTGGTGGTCTGGCGAAAGTCCCGGCCTCATGTGGTGTTCCAGCAAAAGTCCGGGCCTAAGGTGGTGGGACGACGGAAGTCCGGGCCTTAGGTGGTGGTCCGACAGAAGTTCTGGCGTCAGGTGGTGGTCCAGGAAAAGTGAGGATGCAAGAGTGATCTCCGATCTCTCTCTTGCTTCGAGACAATTTTTCAAGAGGAATGAGGGGTCTATTTGTATATTCATAGAGTGGAATGGCCCATAAATAGGTGGGAGATCAAGGGCAAATGAAGAGTGATTTGGATGGACTGCCGATACTGAATCTCTTGATCATGGACTATTTGTCGGACATTTGAAGGTCTTAATGATGTCGGAATTCGACGAAATTGGGCTCATTGGTTTTGTCTCATCGAGCTGCTCAATTTAACTATAAGCACGTAATGTTTGGAAACCAATTGGTAATCCAAATTGTGGTTTGAACCTTCCAATAGTGCTTCGGGTCCTTGATTTGGACTCATTGGCGCTCATATTGGGTTGAATTTGGTGTCGTTGGGTTTGTACTTCTAAGACGTTCAATTTGACTATAAGTTTGCTGAAATCAAAGTTCGGATGGTCCCAATTTTAATCTCGAAAGTTTCCAACTTGATTTTGCATCAAGATTCGTGCAAGATCAAGATAAATTTTCGATGATATATCATGTGTAAACATGTAATTATTAATAATAATTGTGTTACTCTCAATGATGAGCATGTACTACAACAATGATGAGATGAATAAGGAAAATTCAATTCAAGATCAATAATCGAGACCAAGCCAAATTATCTTGTGTTAAGCAACAAATAAAATATTATAGACAAGGAGCATCATTTAACTTGATATTGCCCATTCAAATATAATGCATTAGATCCAGCTACTTCAAATCATCTTTCTTACTATATTAATGTTAGGTTTTATGTTACAGGCCAATCCTTTGCTTCTTGTATTGATTTACAATATCTTGAACTTCTCTAAGATCACTTATTCTCCGATCTTCATCTCACATGCTTTGTGGCTCTCTTTCTCTTAAGATTCTACCCGTAATTTTATTTTTTAAACGTCTCTAGAGGATGTAATATAGTGAAAATGTCACTATATGATTTCCCATGCTCTATAGGAATCAAAATTTCATAATTTTTTGAAATTTTCTATATGGGTGTGAAATCGACAAACCGATTAAGCTTACAGTCATCGAAGCATTGGAGGGGTTACATAACACAAATCGCAAGCGTCGCAAGTTGACACACGTGCGCCATTGGCGTTGTGGATGCAAAGACTCAGAGGCAAAGGTCACCCCATTTCCATCCCCGTTTCAAAAATTAGCTTTAAATTATCCTCTAAATTTTGAAAATGTCACACTTCAATTTGCATCTATATTTATATCTAATAAAATTGATTTGATTTTTTGTAATGTATTAAGAACTACATTGGAATTATACTTACATCATTGCCATCCTCATCTAAGTCCTACACTACAAACTCCCAAGCATTATAGTTGTCGCCGCATCCAACCCTGCACAACAACATCACTTGAGCTACATATATCCCATTCAAAGACATTCACCATAACAATCTTAATACAAGGTCAACATTGCATCAATCTCTAGCAAGACCTGTTGTATCCATCTCCACGAACTCTTAATCGTGTCCTCTTCAGCTCGAATTGCATTTTTCATTCATGCCGTAGTTCATGTTGTTGCATACGCGAAATTTGATTTGATACGGTTGGAATGATTTTTTACTGGTTCTTAAAACTGTTTTTAAATACAAATTTTTTTTAATTAATTTTTTTAACTAAATATTTTAAAAAATAATAAAAAAACGTGCCGCAAATGAAGCCCTAATTGGAGCTATGGACAGGGCCAGGTCGGGAGTCGGGCTAGCCCGAACTTGCCCAAACTGATCCGGGATTACAAATCACAACGATTAAAGCAAAGTTCGAGTTCCAGCATACGGCTATTCTGAGCACAAGCTATGGCGCTTCCTCTCCTCCGTCATTACCCTCTCTCTCCTCCAACCCTCCTTTTTCTTCCCTCTTCCAAATCCTATCCACCGAATCCTCCCTTCCCTTTCTCCTCTATCTCCTATTTGCTTCCCTTCTTTAAACAGCGAAACAAGGCAGCACTTATCCGGCAGCAATGCACTCGTATCGCTTCTTCTTCACCCGAAGGAAGCTTGGCTTCGGTGGTATCTGAACAAGGAGCAGAGGAATCTGAAGAGAAGCCGGCGGAGCCTAGTAGGAGGCTAATTGCACAGAACATACGCTGGACTTGCACCGCCGAGGAGATCAAGACCCTCTTTGAAAGGCACGGGACTGTGATCGATGTTGAGGTTTGCTTCTCGATGTCCCCTCCCCGTAATTTGGATTGATGAAGTCCTTTCTATTGGATGCTATATCCAGTAGATTTGAATTATTGGGTTCTTTGTTTCTGCTAATCTTCTGGCAAAAAACGATTCGTTTGATTTTGTCTGCTTCCTACACCTTTGTCGGGTTTTCTAATGGCACATCTATCTGTTAGGTATTTTGTTATTGTCCCCCATTTTTTCTACGAAAGTGCCAAACTACTGTGACGAATCCAAGCCTGGTTAATGCTATAAACTGTTTCCATATTTTTCTTTTGCTTAAGAACTTGTAAAATTAGATGTTGGCTGAATTCGATAAAATTCCTTGAGAATTGCTGCCGAGCGGGAAGCGGCACAGAAAAAAATATTGCCAAAGTAAATCCTTTCTGTTGAGCTTTGAAAAGAAATGAACTGCCATACAAGTTGAAATCCAAAGGGCTACCAAAACGCTCCTTGTTGGAGGAATTTGGTCCTTAAGAAAGAGTGGAGATTAACCCTGAAATTGAAGGGATGGCCAACGTAAACAGTTTGTTTCCGACATCATGAATTGCTTTATAAAGTTCTTTATCTTATTCAGGCTGAACTAATATGTGATAAAATGATCCTGCTATCTTTTCAATAAAACTTTGAGTCTTTCTCTGTGTGATAAAAAAATAATGGAAAGTTGTTAACCTCCAGGTATTGTTAAAAACCTAGAGTACGGAGTCAAAGTGTAGCAACTTAGGTGACTGGTATGTTGAGCAAGTGAAATTGAAAATGTTTTCAGTTCTTAGAAAGAGTATGTATTGAAGTTGTTCTTTCTTCCTTGAGAAGCCCACTTCATGAAGAGCATGTATATGCCCATGCTTCTACAAATCATATCCATGCATGAACTTGAAGATCAATTTATGTGGTGGCTTTATAGGTAGTATGCTTTCTAGGGGTGTTATTGCTACTAGACCTGAATTTTGTTTAACTTTTTAAACTGCCAACAGGAAAAAGTTGAATTTATCAATTTAAACTACTTTTCAGTTAATTTTATCCCCTTATTTGCTGCGTTAGCTCCATTCCTTGAGGGCTACTTTTGTTTAATGTCAGTTTTTTATATGTCTTGCTTTGTTTATGTTTCCTCTGGTAATTTATGTAAATAAAATTTATTGCATTTGTTTTTCCAGCTTTCAATGTATGATAATAGCAGAAACAGGGGATTGGCATTCATCACCATGGCTTCTGAGGAAGAGGCTATTTTGGCTCTCAGTAATCTGAAGTCTTATGTGAGTATTTTTTAAGTTAGGCTTTGAAAGAATTTTGTATTGATTTCTTTCTTGAAACAAAGTAAAGCTGATGTTTCTCACCCCAACCCTCACTCTCTCCCATTCTCATTCTGAAAACTAATCTCTAAACCCTAAAATCTCTCATACATGTTCACCTAAGCATGTCCCCAGGCAATTTTCCTCGCACAATAGTAATCAAGATTCTTATTTGAGTAATTTTAAGCCTATGCTTTTCATAATATGTAGATTTCTCCAATAAAAAATGCTGAATTATGTCTTCCTTTCTCTCTTGCTCCTCTTTCTCCCACTCATAGATACAGTCATACACACCAATAGATACAGTCATACACACCAACTCACACCGACACTATTCCATGGATACAGACTTTCAAAACGCTTGCTATCATAGCTGGAGAAAGGGACTTTATGATGAAATCTAATATACTTTATCCCTCCCTAATTTTACACAAGAACTCCATGTCTAGGACTTGAATGGCCGAGTCATAAAGGTGGGGTTTGCAAGGTCTTTGAAGAAAAAGTCCGATCAGGAAACAACAGCTTCAACAGCAACATTTAATGTATTTGTTGGGAACTTGGCTTGGAGGGTAAGGTCTCGAGATCTGAGAGAACTTTTTGGCAACACTGGGAAACTGATATCTGCTGAAGTCATTTTTCAAAGCAACCCGAGGAGATCAGCCGGTTATGGATTTGTCTCCTACTCTACAGAAGAAGAAGCAGAGGCAGCAATAACTGCGCATAATGAGAAGGTGGACAAATATCTTTGATTTTTCTGATTTGCATTCAAAGTATTGCGCCAATGCTCTTTTTATGTAGATATGGACTAAACGTATTGCTTTTATTCTTGTTTTTTCAGAGATTAATGGGAAGGAAGGTACGCCTGGTTCTTGGAAAACCACAAGCGGATAAATCTGAAGGAAAATCTTCTGATGATTTGCTGCCTTTTGAGGCATCAAGCGAATCAAATCCTTGAGGAGAAATTCTATTCTAAATTGATGGTATTCTTGATTTGGCATAGCAAGAAATTAGTTTTGTTGTGACAAATAAGTAATTTTTGTTTAATAAGAAATCATGAGTTTAATTATTTGAATTTTCTTGTTAAGCTGTAAGAGAATTGTGAAAAAAAAAATACGCTCAGGAGTTTCTAACTGAACCCCTTAGGAGGAGTCTAGTGCATGCCTCGTGTCTTTATTATTAATTAATTAACAAAACATTCATTCTAAATTTCAAAGGAGATTTATGAGAACTAATTTAGTTGTTTAGGTACATTTTCACATTGAAGCAGCTTTTTTTAGAGTAAATGTAGGGTTGTGACCAAGTTTTATTCTAGATCAGAATGCATGCTTGAAGATTCCACTCTCAGGTTGCATCCCAGACCTTCATCTTTTATGTAGCACATGTTGTTAATTACTCTACCCATATTATAAGTACACCAAAAAGATAATATTGTCAACCATCTAGATGATAGTTACTACCTGTCAACTATTGTTGATGGTATTGACGGAGACTACAGGGAGGGTTTTTATTTGTTTATGGAGAATATGCGTAAGTGTTGAGTATCATCTTTAAAGCATTTAGGAGATAGCTTGTGACAGGAGTCGCCGATTTGTAAATATATTAGGTTAATGAAGATAGAACAATTTGATTAGTATAATGAGGGTTGTCAAATCAATGCCCTGCATTGTTATACTAGAAGATTTAATGATGATATAATTTACAGATGGTACTACACTTGATATGATGACCTTCAATTCTCAAAGTGGATTTGACAACAATGAGTTGGCATCACGCTTTTGTGCATGATAGGACTCTTCCATCAAATCTCTTTTCATAAAAAGAGGAAGGGATCCCTTGTGCTTTTTTTTTTTTGGGAAAATTTGGGGCCTAAGCCCATATATTACTATGAAAAGAAAAGATTACAAGTAAAAACACCCCAACATAAGCAAAAACAAAAACTTATGTAGGACAAAGGAAATAAGAAATCTCAACTATACCACCCATTACAAACAAAATACAATTAGAGAACCAAAAATGTGGTAAGTAGCAGATAAATAAGCTTGAAGACTGCAACAGCTGACCGAACAGTAGGGAATGCATTGGAATGAGACCTCATTGCACAGTAGTGAGAAGATCCAAACTCCAAAACCCAGAGCCTGCAGAATTAGAGAAACAAAACTAGCTCCCAAGCCAAAAAGACTGGACTCAGGAAAACAGTAGAGAACGTGAAAATAAAGGAACCCTGGTTGCCCGAAGACCGTCCAAGGGGCATGCAATTGGGAGCATCATCATCGTCCAGTCTAAGCTTAGCAGGCAAAATAAAGGGACAAAGGGACCCGAGAGATTCCAGCGTCTTACATTTTATCCAGCAAAGCAATTGCACTTTTCCATTTCATAATCTTCTGATAGGAAATACTTGAGTTCGCAAGTAACCCTAAGGTAATACTTGAGTTCGCAAGCAACCCTAGTCAAAATCAGCCCAAAACAGTGAGCAAAACTGCTGTCCCAGCAGTTTTACAGCAGCTCCGCAGCAGGAAATGCACCCAAACAGAGAAAAATAAGGAAAAGAAACAAGGTTTCCACTAGTAGATGCAAGAAAACAAAGAAAGATACAACGTCCTTCGATTCGAGAGGAAGAACAACTCTCCACAAGTCTCTAGCAAACCCTAGAGCCCAAGCACACAATGAGATCTCAAACTTTTCCTTCTAATTCAAGATCCGGACCTAATTCCCCCCTTTCCCCCTCTTTAACTCTCATCCCCATACAAAATCCCTAAACAGCCCTTCTATTCAAATTTCCCCCCCTTTCCATTCAAATTTTCCCTCCAACCCTTGAATTAACTCCATGTGGGGCCCGCCTAGAGTAAGTAAGGATTGGAGGGGCCCGCCTAACATCTTCTCAAACATATTACGTTTAATATAATTCAGCACTGTAGTAAAGCATTGAAAATTCCCACCAAACCTTCTATTATTCCTTTCTTTCCAGATGTAATAGATAATACAACAAACCGCCAACTTATAAAACTTCAAGACCTCAGAATTCCTACTAAATTCACCATTAATCCAGTCAAAAGTTTGCATAATCGAGGGCCTTAAAAGAAAAGTATCCATCCCAGGAATAAGACCTTTTAAAATAGAGTAGTAGGAACATTCAAAAAAAAGATGAGTAACAGATTCCTCGTGTAAGTCACGTAAGCTACACCTAGCAGGAACATGAATGTGCCTAATAAGTAGAGCATCAGCCGTCTTTAAGCCCCCCACTAAAGCAAGTCAAACAAAAACCGAATGTTTAAGAATATGCTTTTTATGCCAAACCAGTTGGAACCAATTACAGTCTGGTAGATCTGAGTGGAACTCAGCAAGGTAATATTTAAACTTAAAAATATTGCTGTTATTCCAAAGCAAGCAAGGCCCAAAACCTTCAGAAATATTCAAACTTTCCACTACCTGATGCAACAGAGTAGGAAGCACCCCAGATAGCTCCCAGCAAACTCCAGAAATAAGCTCAGAAAGCATGATATCCGGCATAATAAAAGTGGCACCCTCCCCTATATAATCCCCTAATGTAGAATTAAAACACCAATGGCCCCATTTAAAGGAAATAGGAGAACTATGAAAGATAGTAAACTGAAAACAATGTTTGGCATGAACAGCAGTACTGCATATAGATTTCCAAAGTTTAGAAGCAGAAAACAGAGGCGGCTTCCATGGAGAGCTGTATTTGGATAAAAGCCAGGTGGAAAGAGGAGAAGTGCCATTATACATCCTGGTGATGACAGAACAATTAAAAGCATATTGCAAAGCAAATATGGAAGGTATGCCCAAACCCCCTTTGATTTTAGGTAAACAAATTTTGTCCCAAGAAACCATATGAAGTTTCTTAGAAGAATGGACATCGCCAAAAAACAGAAATCTGGAGCTAACTTTTTTAAAAACTTTGTACACAGATTTAGGTAATATTGAGCCCCGAATCCAATATGCAATAGTATTTTGAATAGTAAATTTAAGATACTGAAGTCTCCCAGCAAAAGACAGTAAATTAGCCTTTCACCCATTGAGTTTCCTGTTTAAATTGTCTACCAAAGGGAGATAATCAGCAATATTGAGCCTGTAAAAGGATAGAGGAATACCAAGATATGTAATTTTGTTATCAATGGAATGAATGGAAAGCGCTTGACATAACTCTTGCTGATTCCTCTGATGCTTAGGGAACATAATAGAGCTTTTATCATAATTTATATAGAGACCCGAGGAGTTTGAAAACTCCCTAAGAGCAGATACAAGAATTTGACAGCTCCCAAGAGTAGCCTCCCCAAAGATCAAAACGTCATCTGTATAAAGCAAATGAGTGAGGGAGAAATTGTCATTGGATATACCTTTGAACCCTCTCCCTTCCAAAAGATTAGAAAAAGCATCCATGACAAGACAAAAAAGGTAAGGACTAAGAGGACAACCCTGCCTCAACCCAGCAGTAGAGGAAAAATATCCATCAAGAGCACCGTTTAAAACAATGGAGAAATTAACATCTGAGATGCAGACCTTTATCCAACTGACAAAGAGACTAGGAAACCCTTTCTGAGTTAACCTAGCCAATAAAAACTGACGGGAAACTGAATCAAAAGCTTTCTTAATATCTAATTTAGCACAAAAAATATTTGCTCCACCTCTTTTACCAGCATAATAGAGTATGTCACTAGCAAGCAAAATATTATATGTAGACACTCTAGCTTTCACAAACCCCGCCTGGTTATCCATAACAATCAAGCTCATAACCGGTTTTAACCTTGCAGCCATAATCTTAGCAACAATTTTATACAAGACATTACACAAAGCAATAGGTCTGTACTCAGAAATGTTGGCGGCGTTTTTATGTTTAGGGATAAGGGCTAAGGCAGTAGATTTGACCCCTTTAGGAAGGAACTCTTTAAGAAAAAAGGATCTAATAGCCCTACAAACAGTAGGGCCAAGAATGTGCCAGCCAAATTTATAAAAATGAAAATAAAAGCCGTCTGGCCCAGGAGCAGAAGTTGAAGAACCCATAAAAACAGCAGATTTTATATCCTCATCCGTCACATATGAAGTAATAGAGGTAGCATATTCATCAGGTAAAGCAGTACCAATAGGGAAGGAGTCCAAGGCCAAACTGCAAGGAGGAATGGGGTTGTACAGGTCTTGAAAGTATTGAATTATAGAGGAAATCACTTCAGCCCTTGTGCTTTTAATTTGTGTACTTTGTCCCTCGAATCTCCTAATTTTTAGGATCATGGCATCCATTTCCACTGCAACCATCTCCAAAGCATTTAATATGAAAGTCATCTTGACATGTTCGAGCATAAGGTCCTTTCTTTGTCTATCTTTGATAGTAGTGCATTAAAGTTTGAGTTTGTAGCGATAACTGGTTATTGGAAAACCAAAGTTGGTGAGAGAGGCTCATAATGCTCCCCAAGCCTGGCAGAGTTTGCCTCTTTGTTGACTAATTTTGTTATGGGCTATAACTTTCATTCAAAGAGGTGATGGCGAAGTTCTTAACATGTAGGGGTATTGTTCATGCGTGGATCATTTTGAATTGCTATGCCATTATTTGAGGCATTTTCTAGTTCTCTCAATGTTATGAGGTAAGCGGGTCACCTGTTCAGTTATAGGTGGGCCTTGGAGACTTCTTATGCATGACATCTTGACATCCATTGGTTATAAGAACTGGGCCCTCATCAACCCTGTTAAAAAATGGAATAAGTATTTCTTATTTGTGGTGCTGGTTACTAAAAACTAGGTGCTGTCAATTGAATCCTTCAATTCAATCATTAGCCCCTTGTAGTGGCAAGAGGAAAAAAATTTCAAATGCAGAGGCTATATTTGTTTTATCTAGAGCGCCGGATCAGTCAGAATAAGGACAAAGTAGACTTGTAAAATTTTCAATTAATTTTATTTGTGTTTGATTATGTTATGTGATTCAAAATATGTTCTCTAGATTTCAAACTACCAAACCAAAATTCAACTCAATCTAGTTTCCACATCCCAATTCTTCAAAAAGCATCACTCAGAGAAATATATTTGATCCTTCAGATAGCGTAAAAGCAAAATCCTTATCAGAATTGGCCGATCTAAGAGAAGTTATAATTCTCACAGTGGCCATTCATCTTATCCGAATACCATCAATGCAGGAAATTGAAGATTAAGAGGGATATTGTTTGAACTCAGAGAAGTACAGATGTCTGGAGAGAATTTCTACATGCTTATGACAGTATTTTAAATTTCAAATAAATGGTTTGATATCTTTCATCTCATAATGAAAGGTTTTTAACAGCAAAAGAATATCATCCCACTGCGGGTGTGAAGCATCATAAGCGAAGAATGTGTTTTTGCTCCCATTCACCTCCACAAAGCTCCACCCTGGTATCTTCTTCAATCCCAATGTCCTCATTCTTGTCAATGTCTGCCCAAATCCATCCCAGCAATTCATTGCAGCATAGTTATGTGCCAACTGCAGATAACTCCCAGAAGACTCTGGCTTCAACTTAATCATCTCTTTCACAACCTCCTCTGCTAGATCAGCACCACCACTTGCCCTGCAAGCATCCAAAATGATCCCCAAAACATCAGCATTAGCCATCAGCGACATCCTTCGAAAGAATCTGAAAGCTTCTTCCACATTTCCAGCTCTGCAAAGGAGATCGACAACGCAACCGCAATGCTCAATCCATGGCTGTATTCCAAACTCTTCTTTCATGGAATTGAAGATGGCCAGGCCTTCAGAAACAAGCCCAGAGTGACTGCAAGCTGATAGTACAGAAAGGAACATAACATTATTTGGCTTCATTTCAGTACTGAGAAACCTGGAGTACATCCTAAGAGCAACATCCCCCATTCCATGACTTCCATAACCTGCAATGATCACGCTCCATGATACCATATCCTGCTCCAGCATTCGATTGAAGCATTTCTGTGCCGTTTTAATATCACCACATTTGGAATACATGTCAACCAAAGAAGTCTCCATGGAAAGGGAACAGTTCAGCTCATGCCTGATCATGAAGTTATGAATTGACCTCCCTTGGTGGAGTGCCCCCAATGATGCACAGCTTTGGAGGAGGGATACAATAGTGATTGTATCTGGTGTTTGCATTACTGAAATCATTCTGATGAAGAAATAAAATGCTTCCTCAAGATGGCCATTATGAGCAAAACCTGAAACAACTGCATTCCAAGAGACCAAGTCTCTGTTCTGCATCAACTCGAACAACTGTTGGCCCTGTCTCATGTGGCTGCATTTCATGTACAGGGTTATGAGAGAGTTCTCAGCAGCTGTATCTAAAGCCAATTTCTGCCTTACGATGAAGCCATGGATAGAAGCACCAATTCTGAACATTCCGAGCTGTGCAGAAGCTGACACTGCACTTGCTATGGTTGTATTCAATGGTGTCAGTCCAGTAGAAATCATCTTATGAAACACTAACAGAGCTTCATCAGCTCGATCGTTATGAGCGAGACCAGAGATCATTGCAGTCCACAGCACGACATCCTTCTCCGAAGATAGATCGAAAAGCTTGAATGCATAATCCAATTTACCAAATTTCAGATACAGGCTTACAAGGGAGGTAAGAAGATGGAAATCTGATACAAACCCAGATGTTATGACTAAGGCCTGAATCAAACAGCCCAGCTGAACAGAACACCTGGTATTGTTTGTGAATAACGATAGCAAAGACCCATATGTTTGCTGATCTGGAAAGAAACCTGCCAGTCTCATTTTATGTATCAGGTCCATTGAACTTTTTACCTCTCCATTTCTGGAGTAACCTGCTATCATTGAATTCCAAGAAATACAGTCTTTGAATGGCATTGAATCGAACAACATTCGAGCAAAGTCCGCTCTTCCGCACAACGAATACACATTCATCATAGAATTCATGATAATGAGATCTTTCTCGAAGCCAAAATGGCTCACCAAAGCATGCAAGGATTGCAGAAGGTATAAATCAGAGATCCCTGAGATTAATCCAAGCAAAGTAACTGAATTGGGTCGTATTCCGTCGTTCAACATCTTGTTATAAGTACAGAAGGCCATATTCAAATTAGCTGACCGACAATACGCCGAGATGAGGGCCGAATAAGGAACAACGTTTTTTATAGGCATTTGGTCGAACACCCGGTGGGCATCGGAGATGCGCCCGTTTACCGCGTACATGTGGAGGAGGGAGGTGGCAAGGTAGGGTTCGGCCGTGAGGCCCAGTACGACAGCGCGCTGATGGAGGATGTGGCCGACGGGAAGGAGGCTTAGGGAGGCGCATGTCTTGAGGAGAGGAGGAAAGTCGTTTGGGTGAGAAGGCGCCGTAGCGATTGAGGGGAGGCGGTGGAGATCCTGTAGATGGTTGGATGGCCGGAATTCTGCGGCGGCTGTTGGAGGAGGAGGTGGAGGCGGAGTTTTTATATGTGGACTAGTGGCGTGAGAAGGTCTAACATGTTTCATGTATCTTCAAAGTATCGGTTGCCTGTTGACAAATAGCATCAGGATTCAAGTGCCTCACAAATCATTTGATTTATTTTTTATGGTTAAAAACTTAAAATAGAATAATATTCTTTTATTTTTTTTAAATGTAAATATTTTTTATAGATTTAATTTAATTAAAAAAAATAGTGGAGATTTTCTTATGGATGATGCCCAAAGTCATCTTATAAGATCATGCCACTTAACAAATAATGCTAGTCATATGAGAAGGAAATACGACTCTTTCCTAAGATGGGAGACTTGTTCGATAGTAGATACATGGTCTTGTTTTCATCATGACTGCAAAGGCATGGTGATTGGGATGAAAGCTATTTAGAGCATCAATGTGGTATTATTTGGTTACGTGGTATTGTTTTATTAAAATATATGCATTTGAGAAATATCCAGTAATTAAAAAAAGAGATTTTTGCATACAGAACACTTACAAGTTTCTTATTAACTCATATAACACCTAAATTTACTTATTTACACACCTACCACTTAAAATGTCTTTTACTTTCTAAAATACCACTCTCTCTCCCTCTCCGTCAAAATCCACCGGATATCCTTCTTTGTGCGCAAAGCCTTGACGACAGCAAAATCCATCGTTGAAATCTTCCTCTTATGTTCAAGAAGGATAAAACCAGAGAGCTTCAACAGGTGCTCTTTTCTTATTCCAGTCAAGTATGACAATGGTGGTTTAAGAAATCTAGCTTAAAACCCGTCGTCCCGTGTCAAAAGCTATGTAATGCAAAATTAAAACTGCCGCCTAATCTATAAAATAATATAATTCACATTTCAATGCAAAGTAGTTATTTGTCATTTTTTTTCCTTTCTTCTTTTTCTTCTCCTTGCTCAAAGAAAGGATTTTATTTCTGCTAGAGTCCTTGCCTTCTTCTCCTTCTTATTTGGTTAAAAATAAAGCGTTTGATTTTGGAGAGGAAGAGAAAAAGGCATGGAGGAAAAAAAGATGGAACTCGCCAAAGGCGCCACCTTATTTGGGGCTGAATGCTCTCCGGAGCGCCAGCCGCTCGCTGGTGATTGCACAGTATCGGAATCGACTTGGGATATATGGGATCGGCTCTTCAAGGAGGGTTATAGGCTTGATGTCATCGTCCACACCAGTAGCGGCAACATCCTTGCCCATGCTAGCGTTCTGGCAAGCTTTTTCAGCGCCCACTTCATTTCGGCAGCGTAGTATTGAGTCGATTTTGAAGGAGAGGATGACCTAGTGGTATTTTAGAAAGTAAAAGACGTTTTAAGTGGTAGGTGTGTAAATAGCTAATTTTAGGTATTAGATGAGTAAATAATAAATTTTTAAATATTATGTATGTAAAAATCCCTTAAAAAAGTATCTTAACAATATATGAGTTTTTATTGGATAAAAATTAAATATTGCTATATTTTAAATAATGATTATACAAGAGTTCTCAACTCTAATTAATTTTTTTATTTTATATGATCATACATTTAAAATATTACTCTAATGCTTATATTTGATATTTTTGATGAAATTAAAAAAAAAATACTATAATCATTTTTTTATTTTCATTCTTATTTTATAACTTAATCACTAATTAATTTCATATTTATAATTCTCAAATTTGTACTCCTTAAACATCTGTATATTTTTATCAAGTTAAGAAAATTAAAATAATAATAATATAAAATATATCTTCAAAGTAAAAAAAAAAAAGTAATAATTTAAAAAATATTTTTGATATAAATAAAAAATTAAGCAATCTTTAATTCAGAAATATTATTACTTTCATCCGATTAAGAAAAAGTATATGCGTATATCTCTGTATTTTTATTCCACGGCTACCTTATTCTTTGCAACCCGTGGAAGGCAAACTAAAAGCAATGGCTTCCCGCACGCTTCCTCCAACTGCTCCTCACCAAACCCCCCAACCCCCACACTATCTCCCATTCTTCTCTTTCTCCCCAAGAAAACCAACGCCATCTCTTCCACTTCCTCCTCCTCCTCCTCCTCATGGATTTCCCCACTCCTAAACCTAAAAACAACTTCTCCGACGACCCTCTCATGCCCCTAACCCTCTCCCATCGCTCCCCTCATCTCCTCACCAACTGCGATCTCCCTCCGCCGCTCCAACTCTTCACCCCTCTCCTCTTCGACGACGAAACCCCTAGCGTACTAAGAGCCCTGCGCCTCTCGCAATCGAGGGCGAGGGAGGCCGAGGAGCGCGTTGAACTCGCCGCTGCAAAGAGCGCTCGATTGGCTTCCATGCTCTTAGATGAATCGCTGCGGATTTCAGCTCACAGGCGTTGGGTGATGATGCTGGAGTCCGAAGTCTCCGCGCTCAATAAGAGGCTTTCGCAAGCCGCCAAGGAAGATGGTGATGGAGCCGCCGACTTCGCTTGGTGCATAGCTCTTGCGCTCTGTCTAGGGATTGCCGGCGTCGGCTTCGCCCTCGGCCGGTTCCTGTTCTGAGACCATTAGGTTTGTGAATTGATCCGACTATGTTTCGATTTGTAATTTTTTCTTCTTTTATCATTTCCAGAGAACAGAATACAGAGTTCTCTGCTTTGAATCTGTTGTTTCTATATAGATTTACATTTACGAACTTGATTCAGTGATTGCATTGTCGATGTTCTAATTTAAACTGATTGATGAATTGAGATTGGTTGATTACAAATGTGCAGAAAAATCACAGGTTTAAGGGTTTGCATTCGAAGGTTCTGATCAATTGATTGAGGAATTTATTAAATCGATTACACTGAATCAAGTTAGAAGTATAATAGGGCAGACCAACTAAGAGGTAGAACAAAAGCAAACCGAACTAGGATATAATTTGATTTATTCTAATCGACTTTGATTTAACTAAATTTTGAAATCCTAATAAACGATAATGCCTTTGATTATAATTTAGTTAGATTGGTTCACTGATTTATTTTGCCAATTAAATGAAATTAAATTATAGGCAGAGTAAAAATATAGAATAATAATAATAAATTTTCATTATTTGATTATTTGCTCATTGTATTTGGTTTTCAGTTTAACCTTTTTTTTATTATTAACCGAAATTAAAATAACCTTTACTCCTAAATCAAAATTAAACGATTATTTAAGAAATCTAATAAAATTAGTCAAATATATTCGATTCAATTCAATTTTTTCGGTTCAAACTTGCTAATGCACAACCCTACACAAGTTTAAATGTATGGCATTTAGTTCTTAATGTTGGAAGTAAATCACACAACGAAACAAGAAAGAAAAGAAAATATTGGAGATGAACATCAAGATTTAACATAGAAAAATCCTACATCGATAAAAAATCATAGAGTCACACCACACCATATTACTTGAAAATTAGGAGAAATTGTACAAATCTCATTCTCTCTTACTCTCTCATTATCTTATTTCACTTCTTCACATCATTTTGCCTTAGAACTAACAAAGAAGTACACCTCTATTACTTGAAGGGACGCAACCCTTGAAGTTAAAATATCAAAAACAAAGAAAGAAAATTGCCCAGGTAGACTCGCTGCTGCGCAGTATCGAGGTTTGAAGTGCTGCAATGCTTTGCACTTTCTCAAGACTACAATGTCGCCGCACTGCATCCTATGACACTATAATGCACAAGTATACAATGCTCTAATTATATAGCCTTGTGGCGTTGAACAACTATAAAAGAAAAAAAAAAAAAGAAATTTGGGTGCAAGGCCACTCAACCCCAAGTAGGGGGAGGCCCCCTATAAGCCATTAAATAGCTTGACCGGTGGAATTGAGTTATAAGTCAACAGTACAAATCAGTAGATCAACACAATCAGATTCCAACTAACACTCAAGAACTTTTAATGTACTTTCCAATCACTGTATTCCCAAGTTGATCTATTGTAGACCGAGATGGGTAAGTAGTAGGGGTGTCAAAAGTTGACATGACCCAAAACCCAACCTGAACCCGACCCGAAAAAATTTGGGTTCGGGTCAACCCGTTTGTATAATCGATTGGGTCAAGGTTTGAATTTTTGACCCGTATGAAAAACAGGTTGGGTTCAAGTTGATCCGAAAACCCACGGGTTGACTCGACTAACTCGCATTGTGACCCTCGTCTCCGCCTAGCCCAGTCACCATGGACCACATGTAATTCGCACCTACGACCTCGCCAGACACCGTCTGCATTCGCCTAGCCCACATGAGTGCGAATTCGCCCCAGGCTTCTACAACATGACCCGCCTCTGCTAGTCGACTTGCCAGACCTAGGTGCCTGGCCTCCTCACTCGATTAGTCCAATGGTGTTCAAGCCCTATATGCTCAGGCTGTTTATGCCCAGGCCAAATCGGGTTCGATCATAATCTGACTCGTTGATGCAAATTGACACCCATAACTAGTAGGCTATTTTGGGTTTGACATATCAACTCATGTGTCGATGAGATACAAAATCTGAGCGGGTGCGGCACAGCCTAGCTTCTTTTGGACAGAAAATGAAATCTGAGATTTTTTATTATCCATTTGTTAAATTTGCTTGTAATTTGTCTTTCTTTGTAGCTCCTAAATTTTCTTACAAGTGATCGTTAATTACTGTTTTTTATTAGTTAATTATTCAAATCTTGTAGAAAGTTTGAAGCTTACTGAAGTTCATATTCTCTCATTTTCAATAGCCAGGCAATGGCTGAACAATATAAACTGTAATATGCTTAGGTTTCATTTGAGACTTTTTTATCTCTTTACAAAGGAATTTTTTAGTATAAAATTTTTTTAGTTTAATAGAATTTTTTTATTAAAAACTATTTCAGAAAATAATAAAAAAATTGCCCCAAACTAAATCTTAGCATATCTTAGTTTATTTATTTTATTTATTCATCAAGGTTCGATGTTCTATGTAATCAGTTGTGTTGCGTTCTGGAATATTCGCGGCGGTAGAGAAATATATAGTTTAACGTCTTAGCGTTGTACGAAGATCCAGCACACAATCAGATAAGTGAGAGGATGTAGCATTCATAAGTGACACCAGAGTTTTTACGTGGAAAACCCCTGAAAAAGGGGGAAAAACCACGGGGCCTGGCCCGGTTTGAATGAATCCACTAGTATTTGTAGTCGATTACAAATGAGGCCCTTCCTTAGGAGAAGGCCTTGGATTGATGTAGCAAATGTACATCATATAGATTGCATTACATGGTAAGAGTTACATATACAGGTTTGTTTGGCCTGAAGGACCATAGTCGGCAGGAGACCGTAGTCGGCAGGAGACCGTAGTCGGCCGGAGACCGTAGTCGGCCGGAGACCGTAGTCTGCAGGAGACCGGGGTCTGAATGTCGGGCTTTAAGCAGGACGTCGGGTCTTCAGCAGGACGTAGGGACTGGACGTCGGGCCTTAAGCAGGACGTCGG
>NW_021318724.1:305378-345382 GCF_001605985.2 Dendrobium catenatum
GTTAGGTGAGCTGGGGAGGTAGGGAGCATCGGCGTCGGTACAGGTTTGCTGTTTTGAAGACCAGCAAAGCAAAGGATGTCCCGTGCATATGGTGCCTGATGCAGCAGGAGGCCTGAGGGTTGCTGAAGAACCTGGATGCCGAGGAAAGTGCGAACTGGGCCCAGCTGTTTAAGTGAGAATTCCTGGTCAAGATGACTTGTGAGTTCTTGAATGGCCACTGAATTGTTACCAGTGACGAGAAGGTCATCCACGTAGAGAAGGAGAAAGATGTGAACTCCATTCTTGTTAAAGCAGAGAAGGGAGGGATCGGATTTGGAGAAGACAAAACCGAATTTGAGGAGTGAATTTGTGAACTTGGTGTTTTCTAGGGGCTTGCTTGAGGCCGTAGAGGGCTTTATGGAGTTTGCATACATGCTGTGGGTGATCCCGATCAATGAAGCCCGGTGGCTGGAGCATATAGACTTCATCGTGTAGTTCTCCGTGCAGAAATGCGTTGGAGATGTCGAATTGCAGCACTGGCCATTGATGTTGTAAGGAGATGAGTAGTAGTACACGGACAGTGGGAATTTTAGCCACATGGTTAAATGTTTCGTGAAAATTGATACCGAATTCCTGACCAAAGCCCTGTGCGACCAGTCTGGCCTTATGGCGATCTAGCTCACCAGTCGGTTTATGTGTGAGACGGAAAGTCCATTTGCAGCCGAGCACATTCAAGTGAGGCGGCGGGGGAACTAGAGACCAAGTGCCTTGCTTTTGTAGAGCAAGGAATTCCTCCGACATGGCAGCTCGCCAGTGAGGGGATTTAAGAGCTTGAGAGTAGGAGGTGGGTAGTAGTTCTAAGGATGGAGTCGTAAGGAGGTCGAAGATCTGTTTGGGCCGTTTGATGCCATCCTTTAGTTGTGTCTGCATAGGATGTATGGATGGCAAGGGAGGTGGAAGAATGGGAGAAACAGATGAGTGAGTTGGGCTGGGAGATTCAAGTGTGCTTGGGGAAGGCGGTGGTGGGGAGGAGGTGGGTGACAAGTTGATGTCAGTGGTGTTAGTGATTGGGCATGAGTGGAGTGGTGATGGGTAGGAGAAGTGATGGGGGTAGATTGGTGTCCTGAGAGGATGGTGAGGTAGAGACTGTAGGGGAGGGTGGCATGAATGGGAAACTGGTCTCGTGAAATTGGACGTGGCGGGAAACATGGAGTTGATTGGTTTGAATGTTGAGGCACTTGTAGCCTTTGTGAGAGGAGGAGTATCCCAGGAAAACACATGGTTGAGAGCGGGGATGAAGTTTGGATGGGGTGATGGGATAGAGCCAGGGAAAGCAGAGGCATCCGAATGTTTTTAGATAGGTGTAGTCGGGTGGTCTGTGATAAAGGAGTGTGTAGGGAATGGCATTGTTACAGGCTGTGGTGGGTAAGTGATTGATAAGGTAGTTGGAGGTTGTGAGGGCGTCAGCCCAGTATTTATGGGGAAGATTAGATTGATGGAGGAGAGCACGGGTTGTGTCTAGGAGCCGACGATGCCTGCGTTCAGCTATGCCATTTTGTTGAGGGGTGTAAGGACGGCATAGAGGCCGTTACGGTTGTGACCACGGATGAGGGTGCGGTTGTCCTTGAGATCCTTGATGAGAAATCCATGAGAGTCAAAAGAGATAGAGCAGTTATTATCATAGGCGAGTTTATGAATTGAGAGTAGATTGTGAGAGAGCTTTGGGACATGTAGAAGTTGACGAAGGTGAAGCTTACGGTTTGAGTCGGGAATAGGTAGCAGACCTTGTCCAGTGTGATGGATGGGAAGTGAGCTGCCATTAGCGGTGGAAATGGTCTCAGGTTCAGTGTAAGGGGAGTACTGCTGCAGATTGTTGAGGTCAGGGGTGAGATGTGTGGATGCGCCGACTGGAGTCGAGAACCCACTCGTTCAGAGAAGTTGGTTGTGAGCTTGTCAGCAGGGCCTTAGGAGAGGCATTGGATGACGCAGTTTAGTTCTCATTGTAGCGATGCCAGCAGGAAGAGGCAATGTGGCCCAGCTTACCGCATATCTGACATGTCGGTCTGGTGGTGTCGCTGCGGTTGGTGGGGTTATTTGGTCTGAAGGGAGCTCCTCGACCCCTGGAGCCTCTGTAGGAAGAGCGACCGCGTGGGGCGATGCTGCGGTTGGTGGACAGAGCTGTGTAGTCTTGTGTAGTGGAGCCGTCGAGATGCAGGTCGGTCTGAAGGTGAATCTCCTCACTGCAAAGCAAGTTGTACATTACATCTAAGCTCAGGGGAAGCTTGCAGGTTCTGATGGATGTTTTGAATGGATTGTACGATGGTGGGAGTCCATTCAGTATATGGAGTATGATTTCTTCGGGATCTAGAGAGGATCCGGCAGCTGAAATGTTGCCCACAAGCGATTTGATTTTTGCAAGGTATTGGTTCATGCTGAGATCTCATATCTGGATATGATACAGCTCGTTTTTGAGCTGTATCACTCGTGATCTGTTAGAGGGTTGAAGTCGGAGCTCCAGAGTGATCCAGATGTCTCTCGCAGTGGAGAGAGTGAGAATGTATGTTGAGACGCGCCGGTGGAGGATTGAGCTACTAGGGATCTGTCATGTTGGCACTGGAGTGCAATCGACCTCAGAGTGACTTCTCTGATACCATGAAAGATTTTCTGCAAGGAGAGAGATAGAGAAGATGAATAGTAAAACAGAGAAGCTAAGTTAAAGAATGCGTTTGCTTCATCTTTGTATTCAAGCCATGTCTTTGCTGTTACAATGGTGCTGTATATATAGTAAGATGAGCAAGTTTGCTCATGATATATTTTGGTTGTTGACGGCAGAGCCGTTGGCACCAGTGATGGCAGAGAGAGTGGGGAGCGCCAGTGGCAGGTTTGTTGATGGTTGTTGATGATGAGGTTGCAGTGTGCTGGAGGTACAGTGTAAGAGTGTGTTAACAGGATCGAGGAATAAGAAAGATTCATTCGCGGAGCAGATGAAGTTTGCGGCTCTCACGGAGGCTATAATTGCTCTGTTATTGCGTTTTCTCCCATTGTGTTTGAAACAGAATGAGAACTGTGATTGCCTATAAGGATTCCAAGTATGCCATTCGTCGGGTGGAGAAACAGGATCTGGCATATTTGTCCAAGAAGGTCGAACTTATTTTTGGAGGCTTTTGCAGCTTCTTGATTCAAGAAAGGGAACAGTGAGGAGCTTTGATCGCAAGATACAAAGTCGATACTGCGGCTTTGGCTGTTTGACAAGAATCGGACTGGCGAACGGAAGGTAATTTGTCCGAGTATGTGAGGCGAAGTGAAGGTTTCGGATTCAAGATTGCAGTGAAAGATCAGTTTGGATCTGTGAGGTAGAGTAGTCCTGTTCTTAAGGAGCAGTGCCGGGAGTGTGGGGCGCTTGGAGGTGCGAGGTCGTGCGTCGGTGTACGTGCAGGGTGTGAGATTGTGATGAGCGGAGCGTAGGTGAAGGTGCAGGGCTCGGTGCACGGGTGGATACGCGTAGGATGTGGTCAGAGTCAGACCACACGAGTGCAAGGCGCAGGAGACTCAGGGCGCGGGCACGAGGCGCAGAAAGAACGACTGGATTGATCAGTATGCGAGTCTGAAGCTAGAGGAGAAACATGTGGAGAAGAACCTGTTATCCTTGGGTTGTTCGGTCAGGCTTAAATGAGGGAGAATGTAGAGATTTATATTCAGGTAGAGTTTCGACCAAGGTGGTGAATTATAGGAGCATGTTGAAGCATCAAGAATCTCTGGGAGGCAAGATTGTCGAGATCTTGGGATTGGACAGGTGGATCTTACGAAGTCGCAGGTATGAGCGCGGACAGGTGTCCAGGGCTATCAGTTGGCTTGCAACAAGTTCGAGTTCTTGTGAGGAGTGGTTCTTTATTTTTTGTAAAACTAAATCAAAGTAGAGATTATTATATATTGATTTAATTTTAGGTTAAGTTATTCCCTCGATTACCACAACAATGTAATCTCTATAAATAGAGGCATTGTATGTTGTATTGATTTGGGAGAAAATCTGAATAAACTTAGTTTTATTTCCTCCAAATTATGTGTATTCCCTCTCCTCCCTCTCTCTCTTGCAAGAAGAGCTCAAGATGAGCTCTCAAGATCTTCCTCCTAGATCCTACATTTATAATATAAAATTTAAAATTTGAAGTTAAATCGATCTAGAAAGTGATATGGATTGATAAATTGGTTGCAAAAATAAATTATGATCAATTCCAAACAATGGATCATAATTTCTTTTTAAATATAACATCTATGAGTTTTGCTTTCCCTACAAATAATTTTGTTCATTAGGAGACCTAAAATGTGTCTATGCTACATAATATGTGGTAAAACGATAAATTTTTGAGATCTCACTCTCTCCTTCTCTCACATTCTTCATATCCTTTCACGCACACATATACACACCTTTTTGAAGTTACAATCACAGAAAAACTATTAGAATGAAACTAACTCAGCAGACTGTTCAGTTGAATTTTGTCTCATAGTGGGTCCATAGCAGTGTAGCGCTAGCTATAATCACAATGCTTCGGCACTGAGGCGTCTATCTCAAAGGGGACCCATAACGCCTTCACATTGAATCATGATGCTATACAGAAAAAAAAAAAAAAAATTCAAGCCCTTCGCCCTCAATACCCCCTTGCAAGGGCACACTGCCCCCTACAAATCCCCAACAAGTCCTTCGTCATACTAGACATATGAAATTAAGATGTGAGTCAACAATATTCTATTTATCTGCACAATCATATTTCACAATAAACCAACAAAGCCCACAATAGACGTGGCTTATGCATAGGTTTTATTGATGATGTACAAAAATTACATTGCAGACATGAGAACAATTGCATTCGTCATATGATTATAGAAAGCCAACAAATTTATTTAACTTGAACGTTTACTGAAAACTTATAAAATATATTAATCAAACTAAATAATTTTAAATTTTCTCTACGTAAAACGAAATTAATCATTTTATTTAGGTGCAGAATTTCATCTCAGAAAAAAGCTTACGGTAAATCAATGTAAGCTACATGTAGAAAAGTAGTTGTTTGAATTCATAGACAAAGGTAGGTTTTCCGGTTGGCGTACGGTTTACTAGTGCGTTCTAGTTTGTGGGCTTTTTAAAATTATTCTTGGTCCTGTGGGCTTAGTAACGAATTTGTGGCCCACTAAACAACATCAGCACGCAGGCTTCGCTTTCTCGGTCCAATTGCTATTTACAAGCTCAATCTAACGTTGATCACCATCAACGGCATCATGGGCCGGTTCGTCATCGTCGAACAGTCCAGCCATTTTCATCATGACCTTTCTGACGTAGGGTTCCCGATGAGAAATAATTGTTTTTTTTCTTCTTAAACCTATACTATGTCATTATAGGATCTCTCTCTATTTATATACCATAATATTTCTTAAAAACTAAAGACATGAAAGTAATAATTCATCATTATATAATCACATGATATTAATCTTTCAGATAATCTTTGTTGCGTCCCGAAATATTCGCAGCGGTAGAGAGTTATAAAGTTTAACGTCTTAGCTTTATATAAAGATCAAGCACATAACGCATACAGATAAGAAGAGACGGTGCAATATTCATAAAGGCACCAAGGTTTTTACGTGGAAAACTCTAAAAAGAGAAAAATCACAGGGCCTAGCCCAGTTTGAATGAATCTACTAGTATTTTGCAGTTGATTACAAATGAGGCCTTGTATTGGGAGGGAAGGTCTTAGCTTGATGTAACAAATATACATAATACAAAGTTTGTTGACGTGTTCGTTTGGTCGGAAGGATCATTGTCAGTAGGCGACGGAGGTCAGAA
This sequence comes from Dendrobium catenatum, assembly GCF_001605985.2. Lineage (NCBI taxonomy): Eukaryota > Viridiplantae > Streptophyta > Magnoliopsida > Asparagales > Orchidaceae > Dendrobium > Dendrobium catenatum. The sequence continues at coordinate 311,194 of NW_021318724.1, forward strand.
AGAACATTATATGGCGACGAAGGTTAAAAGAACCGTAGTCGACGGGTGACGGAGGTCAGAAGGACCGTAGTCAGTGGGCGACGATGAAGGTCATAAAGATCGTTGTCTAGTGATAGAGGTCAAAAGGATCTTAGTCGGTTGGTGACTGAGATCGGAAGGACCGTTGTCAAGGGATAGAGGTCAGAAAGTCCGTAGTTAGCGGGCGACGTAGGTCGAAAGGACCGTAGTCGATGGTTGACATTGGTCAGAACGACTGTTGTCTGGTGAAGGAGGTCGAAAAGACCATTAACTAGCAGAAATCCAGTGTCGGGTAGAAATCCTGCAATGGATGGGAATCCAATATCTGGTACAAGTCCGACGACGGGAAGAAGTCTGACTTCGAGAAAAAATCTGGTCTTGGATAGGAGTCCGGTGACAAGTAAAAGTACGACGATGGATAAAAAATCTAGCGATAGGTGAAAGTTCTACGTCGGGTAAAGTCCGACGAAAGTCCGGCAACAGGCAGAAGTCCAGAGACTGGTGAAAGTTCAATGTCGGGTGGATGTTCGATGTCAGCTAGAAATCCGGTGATGGACGGAAGTCTTGTGTTTGATAGAAATCGGTGACGGGCCGAAGTCCGACATCATTGATGGCTGGGAAGAAATCCGACGTTAGTTGGTGGTTGGCCAGAAATCTGGCTTCGATCGGCTACTGGGAAGAAGTCCGGCATTAGTCAGCTGTCGGGTGGAAGTCCGGGCGGTGGTCGAGGAGGAGTCGGATGGCAAGATAACTCCAATTTCTCTTCTTTGTTCTCCTCCTCTTCATTGTTTGGCCCCTTCTTCCTCAACTCTTCAATGAATATGAGGAATCTATTTATAATTTTCTGATAGTGACATGATCAGTAAATAGGAGAAAGTTCAAGGGCAAATTGTGGATGGTTTGAATGAATTGCCGATGTTGATTCTCTTGATCATAGACTGTTTATTAGGGATTTGAATGTCTTAATGATATCAGAATTTGGCGATCTAGAGTTTGTTGGATTCGTCTTGCCGAGCCGCTGTATTCGATTATAAGCATGTCACGTTTGAAAACCGTTTGGTAATCCAAATTATGGTCAGAACTTTCTGAATGTGCTCCTGGTCTTCGATTTGGACCCATTTGATATCTGATTGAGCCGAATTTGGTGTCATTGGGTTCATAATATTGATACATTCAGTTCGATTGTAAGTTTGCTTAAATCAGAGTTCGTATGATCCCAAATTTAATTTCGAAAGTTTCCACCTTGATTTTGCTTCAAGATTCATGCCTGATCAAGAAAATTATTTGATGATATATCAATTAAAACATTGACTGATAACCTTTAATGTAACAAAATTTAGTTCACAAGGCTTTATCTAAGTATGATAACATAATTGGTCATGGCCTATGGCCATCTAATAACTAGCAAACCGTTGACTAAGCCAAACTATTTACCACTCACAACCTTTTGTCGATGTTATGGCCCCTAAAAAGCATGACTGAGTTAGAAAGCACGATGCTGCCAGCGAAGATTTCAATCAGATCGATCAGGCATAGAGTCATTCTTAGGTCTCTCTCATCATCAATTGCAGACAGTTAAGCACAAACTGCAATAATAGAAATTCTATTACTTTAGAATAAAATAACGCCAGATCTTTATATAGGGATCCCTCTTTCCTCTCAAAAACAATTAGCGTCCTTCATCTTCTTGGCTTCTCTCTCTTCTCTCTCGCTTGCTGAGTGGCAAAAGATGGCAAGTCGCACTACTTGCACAGTAATGGGAGCCATTCTTCTCTTATATCGAGCTGCATTGACCTCGGCCACTGAGTACATAGTCGGGGAGTCGTCTGGATGGACTGCTGGTGTCGATTTCTCTTCATGGACAAACGGGAAGATATTTGTCGTTGGAGATAGTCTGTGTTAGTACATTTTTATCACATATCTTATATTTGAAAAAAATAATAGAAAATTATATTAACAAAGCTTCAAAGTTGCATTGTGTTTCATGCTCAAATGCATAGAAAGCTTATGGTTCATCTACGTATTAGATCGATTAAGAATATTTATTACGCACAAACGAATGAATGATAGATACTCTGCTTTGTTAATTAATTCATGGCAGCCTTCAACTACGCACCTGCAACACACACCGTCAACGAGGTGAAGGCGAAAGACTACAAGAGCTGCACAGCAAGCAACTACCTTTCCACTGACAGCAGCGGCTCAACAACAATACGCCTCAAGAAGGCCGGCACCCATTACTTCGTTTGCAGCATTCCTGGTCATTGAAGCTCAGGGATGAAGCTCGCCGTGACCGTCGTCAATGCATCGTCTTCTTCCCCTTCTCCCTCCCCCTCCCCCTCGCCCACCCCTCCCTTGGCTTCTTCAACCATCCCAGCCCCAACCCAGGCGGCTTCGTCGAGCCCCGCAGAAAGTAAAAAGCCAACCAACACCTCCGCTGGACACCGGAACGCTCAATCATTGGTGTCGGCCTACTTGTTGAGCCTGCTCATTCTGAGTATTCTCTAAAGACTAGTCAGGCCGGAGGCAGTGCTTTGTTTTGTTCGTAACTTCATATATTAGTATTTTTTGGCTAGGGAGCTGGTTTTTTTTTTGGGAGATTTACATACATACAATTTAATACTATTCTATTTACATATTTAACACCTAAAACTTTAATATTACATACATACCACCCATAGTTCATTTGAGGTCTCTTCTCTTACTGATGTATCTTTTGCTGTTTCAATACAAGGGCTAAGCCCAATTATTCCCAAAAAAAAAAAAAAATTTGAGGTACAGTGAGACACACAATTCTCTTTGGCCTATTGGTTGAGAACTTAGGCTTCTAACTAAGAGGTTCAAGATTCGAGTCCATGTGTATGCGTTGTGTGTGTGAATTTGTCTTAAATGACCTAAATGTCCCAAAAAAAAATGTATAGTGAGATTTTTTTCAGAAAAGAAATTGTGTAACTTTTATGAGTGGGAGCCAAAGTGGCTTTTGCAGCCTATGTGAGCTGTCGTCTCTTTCGGAAAGAGCCAGCCAGCTTTTTATTTTTTATTTTGTCTGTGTAATATTGTCGGGGGTCCGTACTGAAGAATGATTTGAGATAGCTGAGTAAATTTCGGGTAACAGGTCCGATTCGGGTCAGACTCAAAATTGATCCCGCATTTTTCAGGTTTGGGTCGACCCGACTCGTTTTTGCAAACGGGTAGATTTTGTGGACCCGAACCAGACCCGCGGACAAGGCAACTAAAGCGGAACTGCCCCGCGATAGCAGTGGGCCGACGGGGCGACGACAATTGAAGCCAGCTGAAGCCGACGGAAGCGGGACGTGCAATGCGGAACTGATGCGGGACGCAGGGCGCGCTCGAATGCAGGACCCGTAACCATCACGCAGAACTAACGCAGGGCAGCCGGGGCAACCGGGCAGTCGAGGCGGGGTCATTTCGAGCAGACGAGCTTATGTGTTATTCCGAGTCATTTCAGGTTATTCCCGGGTTTTCGTGTCAACCCGAACCCGACTCTGTTTTTCAAACGGGTCGGTTTTCCAGAACCGAGCCCGCCCCGCTTTGGGTTCGGGTCAACCCAAATCCAAAATTTTCGGGTCAGATTCTAGTCTGGTCCAATATTTACTCCCCTAATTTGAGGTAAAAATTATTGTCTGATTGGATAGCTTGTCGAGGCCAATAAGCTTACGGATTAAAAAATAAGTTGTTAATTTAACAAAATTGTAAAAATAAATCTTTAAAATTCCGCCAATATTAATTGTTATTAATTTGTCTGCTTCCACCGCCTATGTGAATTTTACGAGAAATTATTAGGTACGGAGTGCGGACGGGAGAACCGTCTGTACACTAGTATAAAACAGTGTTCGATACCGTTCGGTACCACTCGGTACCGCTGGGTACCGCTCGTTACTCTGTGTCTGTGCAGACGGTTCTCACCCCGTCTGCACTCCGCACCTAATAATTTTTCGAATTTTACGAGCTAAGTAATTTAGTCCTATCTTTCTTAGAAAGGGGACAACAGAAGAATTAAAACTGAATAAAAACATATTTGCTAGCCAATAAAAATCTTGATGTCATTGTAGTTTTTCTAGCCTTTTGGTTTTAGAAAGATAGATCTTGAGATATGATAATAAAGATAAGTAAATGTGTGATAGGAATTATTAGAAATTATATCACTCCATTCTTTCCAAATATAATAAACGAGTCATAAAATTCCAAGTGTATGAGCATTTGCAACTTAAGCATTATTATCAACATTATCATCCACGAAATAAAAAAATCTTAGGAGGTAGCAAAAAAGAAGGAAATATAGGAAGAATTTTTCTTAAGAGATTATGTGATAAATCACATTGAAAAAACGGTTGCCTGCTACTCTAAGGGCAACCTATCACAAAGTGGACATAGCCTATTTATCAAAATTTTCATTATAGCAAGAGCATCAATAGTTTTAAGACCACCAACAAGAGCAAGCATTTCCACCAGAGTCTGAATACAGATAACTGTTCGGTTTTGTGATTGTGAAAAGTAAAATCACAATAAAAGCAAAGAAGTGAATAACAAAAGCACAATTGTGAACAGTATTTATACATTTGTTGTTCACAGTCACAAAACAGAACAACTCTCTATGTCCAGACTGTGTAAAAATTTCTCGTTTTCTAGAGGTGTTATTTTAGGAGAGAAGAGTGAGGTTTTTTGAAAGATATGTTTAAATAAATTATAATTTATTAATAAATATTAAAAATGGTATTAAATTATAATAACTTTAAAATTAGTTTTGTTGCGTCCTGGAGTATTTGCGGCGGAAGAGAGATATAAAGTTTAATGTCTTAGAATTGTACGAAATCCAGCACACACAGATAAAAAGAGAGGGTGCAACATTCACTAGAGTCACTAAGATTTTTACGTAGTCGGCGGGCGACGTAGGTCAGAAGGACCGTAGTCGGCTGGCAACGGAGGTCAGAATGACTGTAGTAAGCAGGCGACGTAAGTCAGAAGGACCGTTGTTTGACGATAAAGGTTATAAGGACGGCAACAGGTAGAAGTCCAACAATGGACAGAAATCCAGCATCGGATAGATGTCCGACAAAAGTTTGACAACTAGTAGAAGTCCGATGTCGGGAAGAAACTTGTCGACGAGCAGAGTTCCGGCGTCGGGTAGAAGTCCAACGTCAGTTGGCGGCCAAGGAAAACTCAAGCGTTAGATGACATTCGGTAGAACTCCGGCGTCAATTGGAGTACTTCGGGGGAAAATCTGGCGTCAGTTGGGGGTCCGGCGAAATTTCGGCGTCATTTGGAGGTCGGGCGGAATTCCGGCGTTGCTTAGAGGTCGGGTGGAATTGCTGCGTCGCTTGGAGGTCGTGTGGAATTCAGGTGTCGCTTGGAGGTCGGGCGAAATTCCGGCAGCAGTGATCGAGGAGGAGTTTCTTCCCTCTTATCCTTTTTCTCTTCTCTTCTCCTTCTTCTCTTGTTTGGGCCTTGGGTCCTGGCCCTTGGCTCCTCTCTCAAGAGAAATGAGGGGCTATTTATAGATTTTTAAGGATGACATGACCCATAAATAGGTGAGAGATGAGGGGTAAATAGGGAGTGGTCGGATGGACAGCCAATATTGAATCCCTTAATCATGTATCGTTCGTCGGATATTTAAAGGTCTTAATGATATCGAAATTTGGCGATCTTGGGCTCGTTGGATTTGTCTCGTCGAGCCACTCAATTCGACTATAAGCACGACATGTTTGGAAACCGATTGGTAACTCAAATTATGTTTCAAACTTTCCAAAATGCTTCGGGTCCTTAATTTGGACTCATTTGATCTCGAATTTAATCGAATTTTGTGTCGTTGGGTTCGTATTTCTAAGACGTTCAGTTCGAGCATAAGTTTGCTGAAATCTTAGTTGAGACAAGCTCTGAATTAATTTTTGAAGTTTCCAACTTGATTATTGCCTCGAGATTCATGCCCGGTCAAGAAAACTTTTCAATAGTATATCAATTTTGTTCATAAATTTTATAACGAACTGAATCGATTAATTAATGAGTCTATTCACGAACTTCATATCAAATATTAATCTAACTTTTAAACAAGTTTTTTTTTTATTAAAAATTTGTTCACTAGCTTTAAATAATTTATTCATGATTATAAATGAGTTGAAGAATAAGTTATTCAAATTTAATTATTTAACACTAGAGTATTTAAAAAATACTAGAACTTTTAATAAAATAAACGAATTATAATCAAATAAAGCCACAAAAAACATCTGGAATGTTCGATTTCGCTGGCAGCCGGCTCCTCCTTTCAAGGATTTTAAAAATATTTGTTTTTTTTTTTTTTTGGGAAAATTAATTTTAAAAATATTTGTTGTCAACCTTTTTCTCAAGGCGGTGGAAAAAGTACTTAAACTCTATAATGCGTATTAAGAAAAAAAAGTTAAGTTACAATATTCTAACCAAAGTTGTATTAATTTATTTTAAAATAAAATCAATATTTACATACAAAATCATTCAAAATTTATATTGATCAACCTAACAATTTTAAAACATCTTACGGAAAAAATTAAAAAAAAAATCAAAATATTTTGAGACGATTTTTTTCAGGTGAATCCTCAACAATATCAAACATTTATCACATAATGTGTGAATTAATAACATCAAGCATTTATTCCATGATATGGTGTAAAGAAGTGCAATCAAGTCAAATCGAGTATATGGGTAATCGAGTTAAGCTTGTTTAACTCTTGTTGAGCTTAGCTCAACTCGAGCTCGTTTATTGAGCTTGAGCTCGGCTCTTTCATAAATTATTAAACTAGAGTTCATTAAGAAAGCTCGAGGTTTCGTGAAATAATTAAAATTATTTAGTACATAAGTTATCATATCTTTTTTAAAAAATATATTTTAAATATATTTAAAATTAAATAAGTAAATTGACAAGCATACAAGACGAGCCTACTTGAGCTCGTACTCGAGCTCATATAATATACGAGCTTGACTATAGACTAAAACTCGAACTCGTGGCTCAATTAGCTCAACTCGTGAGTTCATTAACGAGTCGAGTTGAAACCATCTCAACTCACTTACGCTATACTATGTTAGTTAGTTGAATCTTTTTTCTTCATTGTCTTCTTAAGAGTAAGATTCTCATTTACATCTAATAAAAAAAAACCATTCCTAATACATTCTAATCAACCCTTCTTGGATTTACCACTATTTTTCTTAACATATGCTACATCTAATATATTCACTCTCCTAATCAGATCATCAAAAGGCCGACATTTTATGTGGCCACATCATCTAAAGCAATTTTCTCTAATCTTATCTACAATTAGAGCTACTCCAACCTTTTCATGTATATACTCAACTCGCATTCTATCTCTAAGCGTGAAGTCACTTATCCACATGAGCATCCTCATCTCTGCAACACCCAATACATTCCTCCACTTCAATCATGCAACTTGTATCCTAAATACATCATGATTGTTAAAATAAAAAACGTGCTTTATTTAAAATTAAGCCATTGCTTAGGCTCATTATAATTATTGAACAAATTTGAATAGATTTCTTTCCTAGTTTGATTAAATTTAATTGAGAGTTTGGAATTTATACCTATTCAAGTTCCATTTATCACATTTATAATTGGAGAGGATTCCAATCCAGTTTTTTTTTTTAAAGAATATTATACTCAATTAAATAATTTAATTTAAGTAGATAATATTATCTAATTTAAAAAAATATATATAAACAATATGTATTTCCACTACTTGCATTGTTTTGGATTGAATGCAAAATAGCTTAATTTATTCAAAATATCTTGCTTTTATGAAATATCTTATTTTTTTAACCATAGAAAATTTAAAATGTCCCAATATTATCTTAATTATGAAAATCTTTAAATTAAAATAATAATAATAAAATAAGTGCACCATAAAAACAACAAAGTGAAAATAATACAAAAAGAATCAGTAAAATAAATAGGTACAACAGAAAACCCACGAGGGCCACCACACGCTCAAATCTCACATGCCTACCGACTACTGATTACAAAATTACATAAAAATAAAAAAGAAGAAGAAAATAATGGAACCCATACGAAAAAATTACCATCAGATCAAATCACATATCAAATCACAGATCAGGAAAGGAACGAGAAGACATGCATCTATCATCTCATACAAAAACACCAAAGATCTAGATCGCGTAGGCGACGGCGATTGCAGCGGCAGAGATCCACCCGATGGAAGACAATCCAGCAGCAGCAGCGTTGTTATCAGAAGTTCCGGTTGGAGAAGCGGCCGGAATATTCGAGATCGAAGGAGTGGGAGCAGAACTGGAGGGAGTGGTCGCCGGAGAAGGGGACGTAGGGGCGGATACTGGGGCGACGATTGGTGCTTTGGGAGATGGAGAGGGAGGGGAGAGGGGAGATGGAGATGGGGCTTTTTTTGGCGAAGGGGTTGGTATGGGCGGAGAAACGGGTGCTAGCTTAGGCGGCGAGGTGGTGGGGGCGGCGCCGGGTGCTTGGGCCAAAACAGCTCCGACTGCAAGAGAGAGCATGAGAGAGATTAGAGCGATCCGAGCCATCTTTGATTTTTGATTCTGTCGAAAGATCAAGCGTAGAGTAGGCGAACAAGAGACGGGAGATGGCTAGGGTTTTGCGATGATGGAATAAGAGGGTGGGATTTGGTGGCTATTTAAAGGGAGGCAGGGCTAAGGTTTTCTCAAAGAAAATAAAAAAATAGTAGATGGCTGTATCTGGTTGGACCGCCTAATTCCCCTTGCCGAAGAAAACGCCAAAAAACGACAAAAATTTAAAATTTCTGAAAATACATTATTATTATTATTTTAAATTCTTCCTATAACTTCCTCTTCTTAATCAAATTATAAAAAGGCAAAATTTACATTTTTATTTCACAAATTTCTTTTGTAATTTTTATTTTATTTTAATTATTAGAGTCCCACCGTCCCACGTCTCCGTTATTTTAAATTAAAATGTTAGGCAATTGGCGTTATTGCCATGCCTGGAGCAATGGCGATCGTCTGATCAAGTTTGTACGGTGATTGAGATGCAATCATCCGTGTTCGCAGTCTTGTCTCCGCGTTTGTAAAAAACAATTCTGTGAACGCCGTGTATCAGTGAATCTTCTCCTCTAAAAATATTGACTGCCTGATTGCGATTCAACGGTCGTTATCGTGAGCTGGCTATGATCTGTTCTGCGAGAAGCTTCCAAACGGTTTCTTTAACACGAAGCATCCAACCGTTGGAGACTTCGTCAAATTTAAATCTGTTCTTACTAGCCGTTGGGAGACTATATGAAAAGATTTTTCTCCCTTTTTGTTAATATATTCTTCAGAATACAGAAATCATTGGAAACATTACAAGTAATAATGGTCTTCATTATCACACCTGTTACCTATAAACGTTAAATTGAGCTACGGTGCAAGTTATCCGTTTTGGTTTTACTATAGAAGTATTCAAAAGGTTGGCCAGCTGACTCAGAGTATTAATATCTTCTGTAAGGGGAATTAGGTTTGAGGATTAACATAAATTTTGCTTGTGATTAGGCACTTAATTCTTTTTAAATAATGATTAATTCATTTCTTGTCTAATTTAGTCAAATGATTGTCCGGAAGTTAATATTTCTTTTGGACACAAGCAAGAAAATAAACAAGTACTGCTCTCACCAGCTGTGAGGAACAGCGAAGCAAATGATGAAATTGTATTATAAATATGAATTTCCAGAAATCATTGGCCAGTTTGGAGACCTATTTGAGGGCTAACAAAGACTTCCTTGCTGGCCAATAACTGATATAGTTCTGGTGGCCATGTTTCTTTAATATTGTCATAATATTCTATTGGCGTTTGTTAATCATTCATGAGAACGTGTGAGGCACATGAAAATGAATGTTGCAATGGCATTATGAAATTATAAAAAAAAAAAAAAAGTGTAAGATGCGTAGCTATATATATATGTACTGGTTTATTCCAGCTAATATATGAGCATCTTGTGAGCATAGAGTAAGTTGTTGGCCTATTAGAATAAGTTGCTACAGAGATTTTAGCTTCTAGTGAGTTTGGAGGCTCTAGTTTGTTGTTAGTTGTATGAGCTTTTAGGTGATTTTGCTTTTATGTACCAAGTTTACTAAGAGGATAATTTCAATCTAGATTTTAAATAATGGCAACTTAACATAGAAATGTGACGGTCCATTTTAGCCTAATGATTTAAGAGTTTTGGCTCCTATCATAGACATTCTTGGTTCAAGGTATTACAAAAACACTGGTGTGTCAGTTGGGATGAATATGACTTGAAATTTAGATAGACATACAATTTGACTAATGAGTTTAGGGTCTGATTGAGCTAGCATGATATCGAGTCTAAATGTATATGTAGATATGTAAAAAATGAATATGCATAAATTTCTACATATTAATTCAAATTTAAATGTGTATTCTTTAATGGATTTATATTATATTATTCTATGCATGTATATTTAGCTAGAAGGTCATGAATTACTAAATATAAATCATGAAAGTAGATTATTTTTATGATTCAATTACACATTTGCATAAGTAAAAAAGTAGCAGATATTTAAGGATACTTTTTAGCTATGAGAAGATTGATCAAGTTATAGAGAGTGTCTTATCCTAATTTAACGAAATGGAAGTTGAAACATACAAAGGAGCAAGGTCAATTTTGAGCATGCTCTTAGGTTTGACAATCAATGCATGGTCTTTTAACAAGAAAAATTATTCTTATAGAAAGAGGTGACTATTAAATAAAGGTGATGCTTGAGCCATCATAAAGTTAGAATTACTAAATATAATGTAGAATAATTGAGTTTGATGTGTTTTATATGTTAAAAAGTTTATAGATGTTTGATTATGATACATTCTAAGTGTCATTAGTTAAAGGCAATTTAGAGTCCCATATTAGCCAAGAGTTTAATGCAGCTTTGATCTAATAATTAATGTGCATTCTGAGTTCAAGAACCAAACAACTGTGATTAACAAAGACCTAACCTAAATCATTTGACCAATGACAAAGTAAGAGGAGGGCATCCCGATTAAAAGTGAGATGGATGTGGTTGTGATGAATGGCTATATCATTGTTGTAAATATGGTGAGAGACTACGGTCTACCATTAAGTGCAAGGAATATAATCTGGATACTCTTTGTTTTGTCTTTAATTTTTGAGGTGTGACATGACTAGTAAATAGTGAGTAGATCAAGAGTAGATTCGAAGTGTTTCGGATAGATGACCGATATTGATTACCTTGATCATGAACTACTTATCAAACATTTGAGAATCTTAATGATGTTAGAATTCAACGATCTTAGGTTAGTTGAATTTAAGCATGCCACATTTGGAAGTCATTTGGTCATTTAACTTATGCTTTGCGACTTCTAAATGTGTTTCAGCTCCTTGATTTGGACCCATTTGGGCACAAATTGGATTGAATTTGGTATCGTTGGATAAGTCTAATTGAGATATTTAATTCAACTATAAGTTTGCTGAAATTCGAGTTTGGATGGTCCTGGAATTAATTTCAAAAGTTTGCAATTCAAAATTACCTGGAGATTTGTGCCCGATCAAGATTTCTTGATGATATATCACATATATTCAGTATTCTAATATGTGGTGGTTTTATTTATTCTCTATCATCTTTGTATGGTCAATCAAATTAAATTTCTCTTTGATTATTATCAAACAGAATGCTTTGAGCCCCTTCTCTGCAACATAATTCTACTTCTCTTTAATTCTTGTCAAAGAGAATGATTTGGGCCCCATTGCTACACCATAATGGCCACATTTATCCCATGAAATCTCTCTGACGATGTCATGATCAGGCTTTATAAACTCCGTGTTTAGTTATCATGGGGTGATTGCAACTGCTTGTGCCTTTGTGGTTCAACGTTAAAGAACCCTTATTCAACATTTGTGACCCAAATCATTGGATAATTAGTTGGTGAGACAACTGCTGAGCAGCAACATGGGTCAACTAACAAGAGCGACCAAAGTACCTATGGCGAGCAGCTGCCAATTGACTTTATTTTATATTTCATCATAAACGGATTGTTGAAGATCCAATAGTATTGATGGAAAATCATTCAAGGACAATTTTTTGGGGTATTTAAGTCAATTAAGATAAATTTTGAACCCATGACCTATTAGTTGATAGCCAAAAGTCCTAACCAATATATCAAGATGACCTAAATGTGACTAACAAAGTTGAATGAGTTTCATTCTCCTGTAGGTTGCTGTTGTAGCCTGGCGTTGGGCCGTGGTTCGTTTCTTCTGCCTATTATGCTCAAGGTTTCTTTGCAGGTTGCTCGTGCCTGACATTCTATTGAATTCGGTTGTATACTATTGCTCTTCATCAGTGATTGTCGTGGTTTTATTTTTATTTGTTTTCTTATTATATTAATTTAGAACAATTGCTCTTAGATTTTATTTTAAATGATATATTTGTAGTGAATTTTTGTTATATTAAGTACTTGTAATTTGTTCCGGTGGGTTTTATCCTTAGAAAAAAATTAATTCAGCTAATTAATCCCCATTTGTAGCTAATTTTGTTGGCTATCACTTCAATATCTTAATTTTAGCACGATATGAAAAAAATTATATAAAGGTATTACAATGACTTCAAAATTTTTTAATTTAGAATATGATTAATATAATCTTCACATATCATAAAACTAATCTCAATTATAATTCTAAAAATTCTAAAACTAATTCAATTGTAAAATAGAAATCACATAAAAATAATCTCACGTAATTTCATTTCCTTTTTAAGTGTCTCAAATAGGGCTACAAGCGAACCAAACGTTCGACGAGCTACTCGTTGTTCGGTTCAATTAAAGCTCGTTTGTGATCGTTTAATTAACTAAACAAACAAACTTGAACAATATTTTAAATGCTTGATTCTTAAATAAACAAACTTGAACACTAATGCGTTCAGCTCATTAATGTTCGTGAACAACATCATTTGAAGTTCGTGAACAAGCTCGACATTAAGCTCGATAAAAGCTCGATTCGTGTTTGATTTTGAACTCTTGAATAAGCTCGATAAAAATAATTAATATTTGACTATAGAATTAATAAATATAAATAATCATCGCCTTTGTTACATAGACAATTGCTTTTATTATAAATGTGTTTGTTCATAGATATGTTCATGAACGTGTTTGTTTGATAGTTAAAAAAAATTCGTTAAATATGTTCGTGAACAAGCTCGATAAGCACTAAACGAACGAACATGAACCGAACATGAACACTCATTAATTTAAATGAACCAAACATGAACACAAACAATAAAGCTCGAACAAACATGAACCAAACTTGAACAAGCTGATATTAAATGAACACAAACATGAACACTCACATACTCGGCTCGGCTCGGTTCATTTGCAGTCCTAGTCTCAAACGTAATTTCTAACAGCTTTCTATGGGAACTCACAGGCAATGATAGGTATTTAAGCGTGTTATGCACCGTCTTTATATCCTGTCGTGGCCTCCAGCAAATACTCACAAAAAATAAGTAGTTGAGTGGCGAAGTCAACAAATTCTCCGGGCATGCAGTGGCGTCGTCAGAAAACAAGGATGCTTAACTAAGGTGGATGTTTCACCCACCGCTGTTTGTTCGGGTGGTGAAGAGCCGGTTGGGCAAAGCCTAGGTTCCTAGTTCGAATCCCTTAGCAAGCAGTGAAAGCCTTAAGTGTTGGCCTGTGTAAATTGGTGTGGGTTGCATGCTAGGTCGATCAGGATTTTCACTGGCCTAAGAACAGTGCTTCCTCGTCACAAAAAAGGTGGATGCTTCTTTTCAAGTAAAATATTTTGATGCTCCACTGTTTTTTTCCCTAAAAGCTACATTTACAGAAAGGATTGCAAAATCTGATTGTACTCTTCCATTGTGGAGAAAATATTATAATAACTCAAATTAAATATATGCTAGAGAAATTTAACACTACTTCAGGTTCTCTCTAGACAAAATACATATCATTGTTCATTATTTTTATATAAAAAAAAACACTGCAAAATCAGGCTCTCTCTAGACAAAATAATTATCCTTGTTCATTAATTAAAAAAAAAAAAAAACACTGCAAAACAGGAGCAAAAATATTAATTATTTTTTGCTTTCGTACAGCTGAGAACTATTTAATATAACAATGTATTTTCAATAGCGAGCATCAAACAAATTTGGAGATTTGATTACATTTCATTTTTTTCCATGATGATAAATTTTGACGGAAATTATACACATCACAGAGAATTATATAATTTATATATTTAATATTTAAATATCAATATCTATTAAGACTCAAAACTTTTTATGATGACATTCCATTGCAACTTTCTTCATCAATGAAAACTTTTCCCAATGGAAAAAGAATGGAAAAAGAAGAGGATGACGGTTGATGCTTCTTCCCAACAAGACCCTACTATGGCTTTCTCATATTTGACAAGATCCATCACAATCTCATCTTCATCGAGAAGATTTCATTACCTTCATTTCCTACGCTAACACAATGTTATATTAATTAATCAAATTTAAGAGTTAATAGAAGTTGTATAATTTTGTCATGTAAATTTTTATATGTAGTAGATACTTACCGTGCAACATTTAAAATTTTTGAGATTAAAAATGTTCACATCACTTTTATGAGAATTATTTCATAATTTTTTTATAAGTTATCCTAAGCTTTTCACTTGTTCATAAGCCTAAGAGTTATTTTAATATAGAAATTTATCGCAGACATTTAATAATGATAACACGACTAAATTTTTTTTTTTAACATAATCCAATAGTAAATCCACGCAGGGTTAAAATAATCCTCCATATAACAACCACTAGGTTTTAAACCTAAGATTTCTGCCCAAAAAATAAGCTGAAGGACACCACTACATCGAATAAATAAAGCCATCTCATTAATACTACAAAAATACTTAATCTGCAATTATTATCCTTTGCATCAACTTCTCATCCATAAAATGAACCTATACACCATTCTTACGTTTTTTTTTAATCAGATAAAAAAAAAATCCAAAAACGACTGTCAGATCAGATCAAATTACCAGAATAAGTTAGCTGACGAAAATTACCAGAATAAGTTAGCTGACGATGCTTCCTAGTCAAAACAATAATTCAGAGAACTTTAGGATGACTTATTATTTCTTTAAACAATTTTTTAGAACAAATTTTTTTAAATTAAAAGACTACTTTAAAAAATAATAAGAAAGCTGTTACAAATGAAGCCTTAATGAGAAAAACAGTAGATGAGAATTTTAAGTTTAATACAACAACAAACCTTTATCCCACTATGAGGAGTCAACTACATGAATCTTTTAATTGTGTCCTCTCAAGGGTCAAATTCTCATCTAAATCAAATAAATGTCATTTCTAATATTTTCTAACCATGTCTTTTTAAGTCTACCTCTACATTTCTTAATATGAGTCAAATCTAATACATCTAATTTCCTAACCGGGTCATCGGAAGGCTGCCATTTTATGTGACCAAACCATCTAAGGAGACCTCTCTAATCTTATCTTCCACTGGAGCTACTCCAAACTTTTCACGTATATGCTCATTTCATATGTTGTCTTTAAGAGTAAAGCCACTCATCCACCTAAGCATCCTCATCTCTGCAATTGTGCAAAACTTAAATTAATATTATGCTTCTCTTTTAATGGCCAACATTCTAAACCATAAAGCATTGCAGGTCTCATTATATACCATCTTATAGAATTAAGTTTGAGAGAAACTTTTCTATCAAGTAACAAGCCTGATGCATTCCTCCACTTCAACTATCTAACTTGAATTCTACTAATAATATCCCCATCTATTTCACCATCACTCTGAACAATAGATCCAAGATATCTAAAACGTGTACTCTTATTAATGACTTGATCGCCAAAGTCACAATCCCCCCACTAGATCCATTATTACTAAAATTACACTCCATATATTCATTTTTAGACCTAGTCAAACGAAAGCCTTTAGACTCTAAGGTTGACCCCCATAATTCAAGTTTACCTTCAACTCGCTGTCTATTCTTATCAACAAGAAGAATATCATCAGCAAAAAGCATACACCAAGGTATAACCTCTTGCAAATGTTTAGTGAGAACATCCATGACTAAAGCAAAAAGATATGGGCTTAAGGTTAATCCCTGATGTAATCCAATTTAAATAGGAAAAAACTTGGTCAAATCATCTTGTGTTTGAGCACAAATAACAGCTCCTGCATATATGTCCTTAATGACTAAGTATTCAGAATTTAAGTTTAATATACAGCAATAAACAATGCGCTAGAAATAACTATAATGAGACCAAGAAAAATTATATATAAATTTCACAATATCTATGTTTACAATAGTTTTGTTAAGTGATTGATAAATTTACCAATTTTCACTTTCCAAGCGGCAGCAGCAGTGCAGCAGTCAAATCACCATCTACGGCACCGCTACAATAACCTAAACAAAGTGAGAGCTCAAAATAAAACTATGAAATCAAAAGCATATATATATGATCAAGATCAATGTTCTTATATATTATTACAATTTGTCATTCAAACACTCATAGCAGATGCATAGTATAAACAGGACTTTAAAATGAGGGGTAAATAAATGCAATTTATAAAAAGTAAGAAAATGCATAAACACCGTATAGAGTAAATTAATATCATATTTTCCATTTGGAATCAATAATTACCCGAAACTTACAGCACGCTATTCAGGATTGCCCCTGCTGCTGCTGGTGGAACTAACCGCATGCATGCCTTCCTCGGAGTCCCCCTCCTCGCCAGCCTCCAACTCCTTCACTTTCTCAAGTTGTCTCAAGAGATCTAGCCTATCTCGGGCGTAGGTGGATGGAATCTACCAAGAATCAACCACATGGTTTGCAGAACAGAGAGTTAGGAAGCATTTGGGATAAAAGACGATGGAGTTCACATTTTTCACTCCATACCAGAGAAGGCACGTATCTCTGAATTGCAGCAAGCATGGCTGCATGGCCCACTGCTGTGACCTACAATTAAATGAGAAAAAAATACATCAGAAAGCTTGTTTACAAAAAAAAAATAAAAAGAATTCAAGATGATAATCTACATCCATTGCATGGCAATTTCTGTAGTAGTCGGCTGGAACATTTCAGTCGAATCAGTTCAGTTGAACCACAATGAAGCATGCGCGTGGGGGAGCAAATCGCAGCGAACGCCGAGAACGTCATTTGGGGCAGAATCGAATGCGACTCCTCACGTGAGGAAAGTCCGGTTCGCTCAATTAGGAAGAGTTCAAGGTACAGGAGAGGAAGGAGAAGTTTTCGTGCCAACTTGTGTGTTGTTTGTGGGTTCCAGCTACAAAGACAGAGACGCACCGTGCGATCCAAGACTATTGTTGAAAAAGAGAAAATGACTTTGTGCATCTCGACAGGAAGGAATTGTTTAGTTTATTTTATTATTATTATTTTCGTTAGTCTGACTTTAGCTTAAAGTGATTTGGTGAAGTCGGAGGCGAAGGAGGTGCAAGAACTTGCAATCGTTTTATTACTATTCGAAAAAGATGGAGGGTCTGCAGTCCGTTGAAACTTCGATCGATAGAGAAAAATAAATAGGAGTCGGTTTGACTGTTTGGATGAAATTGAAATAAAAAAGAAAAAGAAGTGCCATGCAATCTGATTCGAATGGAGTAGGAGGCAGTGAGAAAGAGATCTAGGATATTTAAATTCCTTATTTGAGAAGGAAATTATAATTCAAATTTGTTAATTTAATTTATAAAATTTTATTCAACAGCAAAGAAGAATAATATCTGAATATGTATTGATATGTGCGATCTTGACTCGAAGAGAAGAGGAAATAATTGGAGAAATGCAATTCAATTAATCATTTCAATTTTCTTTTATATAATATAATATACAATGCAATTAGGAGTATGACTCAATAATTGGATACATTCAACGTTGTGTTTGGCAATGTTTGATGTTGTCATTGATAATGTTCACTGCGTTCCATGTTGCCCTTAGCAACGTTCAACACCTCTGGCATTATTTTTTATGATGGTTAAGACTGCTAATACTGTTTTAGGCAGTTACAAACTGAGCAGAACAGTCAAGGAAAAGCATTGAAATCAAGCGAGTTCTAGAAAAATTTAAGGGTTGAAAATGTTATTGACAATTAATTGAAAATTTTCATCTAGATATATTTCTAACTTAGCTGGCTTAACCATGTACCTAATAATTAGGTTGTGCATTTCGGAAGAACAATTAAGAACTTAAGAAAACATAAAAGTGGAAAGCTCAATGTCAAAAACAAAGTCAGGTGGGTGATTACATTTTTATTTTATAACAATTGCATTTAAATTATTAATTCAATGCATTTCGTGATGCAATATCTGATATGTATAGTTGCTAAATTTAGTAATATTGTATTACATTAAAATGATGAAAAAAGGTGTTTGAATACAATGCACATAAAATGTGATGAAAATATATTGATATTCAAATGTATGTATAAATTTTATTGGAAAGAATAAATCATGATATTAAAATAATGTAATGAAACAAATAGAGAAATTAAACATGTACGGAATTAGATGGGAAAGTAATGTACTTGTGCACGAAAACTAAAAAATGTTGTAAAGAAAAATGAAAATGAACCTTATTGATACAAAATTTTAGATGCTGCTCTTGAATAGATGACTTATTAAAAATTTAAAGTTGAAAATTTTAAAATTAAAGAGTATTTATGTAAAATAAAGATTACAAGTGCAAATGTTCATGTTTATTTTTAATATGAAAAGTAAATTGAAGAGGTATACTGAGGAAGAAGCAGGTTCACAAGGGATAAACAGTAATGAAGGCAATGGAACAGTAATGGCTAAGGCCAAAGAGTATATTTCATCAACTGCTGGTATCATCTTCTACCGGAGATGATATACAAAGCTATTACTAAAATTAGATACTAGATAAAAGGAGCTGCCTGCACATATAGCTAAATAAGGGAAAACTAATGAGTGGAAAACTAGTGAGTGGAGCAACAGTACTACTAACAGAAAGCTGCAAAAATAACGGTAAGGTAAAAAGGAGTGTGAGCACCCGTGGTGCTGGCTGTAATGCTCCGCATCATAAACAATAAATCATAACTACAAAATACATTTTACTATAAGCAACCACTGAATTTGATGATGGAAACTCAACTGACTAAATTAAATATTTCAGGTAAATCATCAATTAAGTAAATGACTAATTGAAAAGAATTTGTGTACAAAAGAAGAGGTTCAAACGAAAATAGATAAGACTTGCATTACACATGTTCAACTAGAAATTGATGATTAGTGACTTTTTCTAAGATTTTGGATGGCATTTTATTTGATTGTTTTAGTTAATGTTGAAAGAATTAGTCTGATTGTTGTTCCCGACTTAGCATTCGAAGCACTCAGAGTCGAGTGATGACAATTTTAGAATCAAAATAGAGTTATCCAAATGCATCCACCAATAAAATGATTTCATGTCATAAATTGCTTATACATGCCACGTTGTTAAATTATGTTTTAATGACGTAGTTAAATTACATGGTTTATCAATCTTATCTAGATGTGAGATTCATGTTATTTCTAAAAAATTCTATGAAAAAAAAGAAGAAACGCAATTTAAATTTTAAATTGCTTATCATTTTCAAAATTATTTGGAACTCAATTGGTAATCATATGCTTGATAGGTCTATGACATTGTTTAATAAAAGACAATGCCTTTTGTGGGGTTTGATATTGCTCACGACAACTAAGTTTGCAAGCAACTAATTTGTCATAGGGCCATTAAGTCCAATTGAAACTATCATAGAGTATCAGCCTAGAGAACTTATAGAACTTATTGAAATTCCTGTAGAACCTAGGCTGAGCATATTTGCACTATATATATATATATATATATATATAAGGATATTCGTAGAGAACTATCTACTAATTATGACTAACAAGATTTTATCGATGTGAATAGGAGAGATGCAGAATTTAAGCCAAGTGATAAAATGATGATACATTTAAGCTCAGAAACAATTTCATCTATAATCTTTGATTGTAAAAAAGTTTAAGTATTTAAAATTATGCATCGCACTTGCTCTAATATCTACAAACTGAAATTTCAATGTCTTATTTAACCTGATTTTATAAGCAAACAATTTATTCAATGGATTCTACTCTCTTTCCATTTAAACATTAGTATAACTTTTTTCTTTAATTGATTATTGTAAAATTGCTTTCTCAAATTAACTGATTACTGGTGATTTGTGATTGCCTTAATTTCCTCACAAAAAGGCCCACCATGCTTCTTAGTTGCGTTATCAAATCTAATCCTCAATCATCCTGCATCAGTGTAATTCCAAAATTCTAAGCAAAAGAAAAAAAGTTCAAGCATTGGAAATCACAGCAAAACTTAAGCCTTCAAATTATCCAGGAAAAAACTCACAGGATGAAGTTTTGAAAAACTCACAGGTAGAAGCATGAGAAAACCGATAGGGACAACAGATGCCAAGTCAGTCAAAGTCCTTCGGAGAGCCTTCTTTTCCTTCTCTGTGAGTTCATCTCCTGTTATTGTTCTTTTCAATAAAACCAAGGCAGCTACTACATCAATGGCTAACAACTGAGTTCCCTGCCACACATCCTGAATACAAGAAATCCAAATTATTCACTTCTAATAAATATTCCAAAATCCATAATAAATGACCTTACATTTCCCGATATGTGCATATAAAAAATAACTAAAAAAACTGGAAGTGCAGACTGCATAAAATACAAAATTCATGGTAAAAGCAAGAATTTTTTTAACATTATAATCAAAAGAAAGCAAAAAAAATTATATACACCAGATGAATGGAGGAGTGTGTTGATTCCTTAGACATCTTAAGAGCAATATTTTCCTTTTCTATGTATGTAATTGTGATATTTCGTTAAATAAATAAATAATTATGATATGACTATATATTCTATTCTATATACAAATTATATAGATAGTAATAGTTAGTAATAGTAAATTATAAATCTCAATTTAGTATTTCTTTAGTAAAAGATCCAAAACGAATAGGTGTAGAAACTATAATTATAAATCATGATCGAATCTATGGAAGCACAGGTTTATAAATTCCTCTTAATTATGACTTTAGGGATAATTTTTTTCGCTATCTTTTTTCAAGAACCACATAAAGTTCCAACTAAAAAAATGAAATGATTTTTCATTATTTCCTATGTTATGCTATATAGAGCATGGGCCACTTTCCTTAAGGGTTAGGAAAGGAAAATCTACTTATTTACGTGGGTTTTCCCAAAGAGATAAACAAATTAATAAGTTATCATTTAATAATATTGGCTTACAGGTGCTGCTTATATGCTAAAGCTCTAAGTAGGCATGAACAACTTAAAAATAACAATTTGTCACCATGAGTGCCAGACAAATTTGTGCATGATGCGATGTATACGACATTACATGCTTCCTAATTCTCATTGTGCAGAGAAGAGTTTCATTTTTTACTTTATAAATGTAATTCATTTATAATTTTAGAAAGTTATATAGGTTTGTGGGATACAATAACGATGAGATAAACTAGAAGAATAAACTCTAAAGTAAATCCCTAGATGTATTGCTATGTTGCACCGATACACCTATTTATGAAGGCGTGCTGTATCCGATACACAGATACGCCTCTGATACTCCATCGATACGTGTCGGATACGCCAAAGCCATATCCAATTAAAATACTATTTAATTTCAAAAGGACACGCGTATCCGATATGCGTGTCCATTGAAAAACAAAAAGAAATCTGAAAATAAGACGTGTCGTATTTACTTCCGCGGTTGCGAGCAAGATTCTCTCATTTCCGAGATGGATTTGAGTCTCTTGATGATATGAAAATATTAAAAATTATTAATCTTTCACTTGATGAGCCTGAATTAGAAGCTATGATATTTATTGAAGATGATATGGAAGTTCAAAGACAAACCAATGAAGAAGATAATTATATCATTCCTTCTATTGAATAGTTGAAACTTCATGTGCTAGATAATTTATGTTTATGCTTTTGTTGTTGTACTAGACATTTAATACTTACTTATATTTTGATATTATAAGCTACAATGCTACAAATGATGTTGTTGCCATTTTTTTTGTAATTTCAAATATTATGTTTTGATTGCTTTCTTAATTTTTATGTATGATTTATAAATTATAATGCCGTGTCCGCGCCGTACCCGTATCCTGTATTTTTAAGAATTGACGTGTCTCTTATCCATATCGTATCGTATCCGTGTCGTCGTATCTGTGTCGGTGCAACATAGATGTATTGGAACCTGTTGACCTCTAAGTATTAACCAACAGAACAAAAAAAAGCAGCTCATCTCGTATACGATCCCGCAAATCCCGCAAGGAATCCCGCCGAGGCACTGTTCCTTCGGCGCCGCTTACGTCGCCTCCCGTGAATCTCACGAATCCAGCCTAGATCGCACCTCCCTTAGAGTCGTTAAATATCGACTCAAATGAAGCATTCGGCTCTCCCATTCTATTCCACCGATACGAGCATCTCTCTCCCGATACCTCTGTTCTTCCCACTCGACTCCAGCCGGACTCCAACCGAACTCCTCCCGCGATCGAGCTCCCCATTCGCTGCTCTATCACTCCTCTCCCGCAAATCTACACAAGCCGACCGCAAACCCAAAGCCACGGCCGAACTCCCACTCCCGTCACTACTTCCCTGATCCCGATCTCCCCTCTTGCAACCGAACTTCGTCGAGCTCCCTCCATCCCGATCCTCTCGGTTCCTTCAGTCCAACAGAGAGAGAGAGAGAGAGAGAGAGAGAGAGATTCCCCTACCTCCCTCGTTGCCGCTTGGCTACGCTCCATCTCCGACGTTCCCTTCTCTGTTGAATCAGAAATAACAATAGGAGCTCACGGGTTGTGAAGGTAACTCTCTCCCTTTCGTTCGCTTTTGGTCAAATCCCCTGAAAATGCCAAAGGGGGGAGAGAAGGATTTTTTTAAATAATATTATAATTAATTATAATTATTAATATTTATAATTAATTATTAATTAATTATAATTATTAGTATTTATGATTAATTATAATTATTTATCCCCGGTGCGGCACATACGGCGAGGCGGATTCACTTATAAGTACCCCCGAGCGGGGGGAAAGCAAATTGTGTCTTTTAAACATGTATCGTCAAAGACCCCATACGCGCCTTTATTGCGCATGGTGGGAAGAAAGATCACGGCCGTAGTGTCCTCGTCCGAGGACACCTACCATACACGCCTTTATTGCGCGTGGTGGGAAAGGTCTAGTTTTCTCGTAGTTTTCCCCTAAACGGGAGAGACGTTAGGAGGCTGCCGAAATCTTGGGTGAACGCGAGACTGTACCTGGACTCATTTGAACTCAAAAGAACAATGATGAACTCGGACTTGTGAACTTTAATGCAATAAACTCAAATCTAAAACAAATCCAAGCTTAAATAAATCACAAGGACTTGAATGAAAACTTGGATTCAAGCTTAAATAAAGACTCAAACTTGAAGTTAAAATTGAACTTAACATACAAGTTGACCATTTGGAACTATACTCAGAACTTGAATCAAGTTGACAACACTTGGACTTGAACTCAAATGATGGAGAACTTGAATTTGAACTCGGACTCAGATTTGAACAAAATTCGAATAACATTTGGAAAGCAGGGGACGTAGAACTTAAGCTTGCTACTTGAACTCAAGCAAGAACTTGATTTAGACAACAAGAATTGAACTTTCAGGACCCCATGGAATTAAAATTTAGAATCAACAAATATAAGATCAAAAATGAAAGTACTAAAATCAAAGTGATAATGTTGATCAACTATAAGCAAGCAAATACATAGAATCTTCAATGAACATTGCAAGTCATCCATAAATGGTGGTAACTAGTATGCAACACTCACAATATTCATGCTAATGGAAAGGATTTGATAGTTGCAACAGTTATGAAGATATGCATGCAAGTGATGAGCTCATAATTGAGTACAAGTAAATAAACATAGAATTTGTATTGAATGACAAAGAATTTTCAATATGGCATGCTCACAATCAACATGGCAAAGTCTTCAATCAACATCAAGGTGCTATCATACCAACAAATGTCCAAACTAAATACAAAGGAATACATATGAAATTTGTGGTGAAAAGGAAGACTTGCAATGACTATAGAATCTACAAACATCATTTACTCACAAATGATGATGAAGACTCATGCAATCAAATGTATCCAAGCTTGCAAACAATGAAATTGATAAGAGCATGTAAGAAGATTGTAGTAATCTTTTCTACGTCCACCTAGGGACACTAACGAAGAGATATAAATAGTATAAGACAATACAACTTGCCCACGAATGAGTATAGAAGACATGTTTACAATCAAGTACATGAAGAATGGTGCAAGAGACATCATGTCCGTAGCACATTCAAGTTATCTACCAATTGTTGTGATAAAGACACTATAACATCTCCATGGTCAATAATTGTCCAACATCAGTCAAATGCACCAACCCTCTATAAGCAAGGATAGATGATATATAGTGAAGTATAAATATCCAAAGGGTTGTAGAGTACTCGTTATACATACTACATGCTATTTGCAAGCAGAAGCAAATGAGATACGACAAGTGCAAAATATTTACAAGTCGTTATAAAAGAGCTGTCGTACACCTGATATGTTACCTGCAGGGTAAATACAAAAGAGAACTGTAGCAGATAAGAGCATTTACAAAATGTCGTATAAGACCTACTATATACCACATAATATCTACAAGCATCTACAAATGTAAGACAGGAGATTAGTTAGTGCACTACAATCTACCTGCATAAATCATACAAGTAGTGCACGATAGTCTACCTGTACAAAGTAGCAAACAACTCAATCCAGAAGCTGCTACAAAACGCCACTGAATCCGCAACTTCTATGCAAACGGACAAAAGGTGTATACAAATACTTTCAAAGTACCCCCGCACGTGCACCATAGTTTGTATACACATAGGTACACTAAAAGGGGTAAAAGAAATCATAGAACCCACATAGGCCCCGGCGAGCGTGTTATTAGTACACACGTGACGTCTAGGGATGTTGCGCGGGTCGATAAGTGCATTCAAGTTTGAATCCGATCCTTTTATATGAATCAATAGGAGTTGACAGGTTGCGAACCATCAAACAAATATACGATCACGACAACTGATATACTTGTTTTAATACATTCATATTAGTCCTTCAAGGCCTATAATAAAAAAAATTCACTAATAAAGGCACAAAGCCTACGAGAAACCCGATCCTCGATCAACAGCTTGGTCGAGTTGACAAAGTTCAGTCTAAAAATAAAAATACCACCAAACACCCGCATGGGCCCCGACGAGCGTGTTATTGGTATACACGTGACGTCCAGGGATGCTGCACGGGTCGATAAGTGAATTCAAGTTCGAACCCGATCCTTCTATACGGGTCAATATGAGTCGACAAGGTTCGAACCATTAAACAAATAAATGGTTGAGGGGTCCATTTTAAATATTCCAAAATGCTATCAAAAAAATCCAAAATATTTAAAAATTGAAATAAAATCATCCAAATACTTAAAGCAAAATCCATCCACCATCCGCAACAGTTTATCGAGGTGGACAAATTAAAATTTACTTCAGCTCACAAAGAGTTAATGCCTGATTGAAAATATCACTAGAATCCATTCTCAAATAATCTCCTGCTAGTAAGAACGTGGTACGTGTCCTCTAACCGATGGTTTTGCCGCCAAATGGCACCGCAGGATAAACGGTTATGACACTGGGCCCTCTGAACCGAGTGGTTTTGCCGCCAAATGGCACCACGAAATACCGGTTATGGCTATAGCCAATGCGTTTCTTAATGACATCAAATTCTTGAGATATAAATCAATAAGATATGATCGATAGGGCACAAAGCCCTTTGTTAGCTAAGGTGGATTCAAATTTGTCCCTTTAGACAAGCATTCCCCCCAGATCTACAAGGTCCCCTTGGACGAAGCAACCCATGGCTGCCGACAAGGATCCTTCTGTCAGGTTGGATCGACTACCTCCTCTGTGTAGAAACTATAATTATAAATCATGATCGAATCTATGGAAGCACTGGTTTATAAATTCCTCTTAATTATGACTTTAGGGATAATTTTTTTCGCTATCTTTTTTCAAGAACCACATAAAGTTCCAACTAAAAAAATGAAATGATTTTTCATTATTTCCTATGTTATGCTCTATAGAGCATGGGCCACTTCCCTTAAGGGTTAGGAAAGGAAAATCTACTTATTTACGTGGGTTTTCCCAAAAGAGATAAACAAATTAATAAGTTATCATTTAATAATATTGGCTTACAGGTGCTGCTTATATGCTAAAGCTCTAATAGGCATGAAAAACATTAAAATAACAATTTGTCACCATCAGTGCCAGACAAATTTGTGCATGATGCGATGTATACGACATTACATGCTTCCTAATTCTCATTGTGCAGAGAAGAGTTTCATTTTTTACTTTATAAATGTAATTCATTTATAATTTTAGAAAGTTATATAGGTTTGTGGGATACAATAACGAAGTGATAAACTAGAAGAATGAACTCTAAAGTAAATCCCTAGATGTATTGGAACCAAAACTTGAAAACTCATAAGCTGAGCCTGTAAATTCAACTGAATTGTATAAGACAGCAACCCTGCTGCCCTTAATATTTTCTTGGTTGCATATAAAATGTTTCTATATTATTTTGTGATTGATTTTCTAGGATCAAGTACTTATTTATTTTTAAGTGCGCATTAAAAATATATGTTTTTTCTTAGATTTATTATAATGTTTTGCTTAGGGGTAGCCTGGATATGCTTTTAGAGAATTAAATTTTCTACACAGTAAAATATTAAAATCAACCATTGAGTAATATTTTGTAATAAACATGCATATCAAAAAATAAGATGACTTTTTCAAAACTAAAATAAAATACGAAGTCTTCTTATGAATTTTAGTAGACAATCCAATATTTGACTAATTGTTTATCCAATGGTGTGTTAATTCAAAATCAACTTCAAACCCATGTATTCACTGATGAACAACGAATGCATAGCCTCATAAGTCATATATATAAAAATAAAAGCCCTCCCATTAAGGACTAAGAAAAAAATTGTATTATGAGTTAGCCTATACATTACCCTAATGATTAGTCATATCTTAGTTTAAATGGCTTAATCATAACTTCTCTTTCCTAAAAATTAAAATAGTCTTGCCAATTTTATATATGCTTTGAGATCAAGATTGTATGATTTTAAAAGTGCTAAAGTGAATTTAACTAGCTATCATCCATGATTGGAAGACCAGAGGTCGAGCTGACATAATCTCAAATGAGATTTCATGTTTGTAAGTTTCATTCATTTTGGTAGATTTAGGTTTGCTACTACATGTCGGCGGTTCCATCCAAGATCTATAGTCTTAGGCTAATACTCTTTTTAATTACGTCACAAGTCCTCACCTTCCTGGACATTTTCTCAATTTTGTGTTATTGGAATGTAAACCCTAACTTCCTCAACAAAATTAGTCAACTTTAACACAAATTTAATTTCAATATATAAGGACCAACATAGAATAGTTTTACGTATTTAGTTTCTTAGAATAAAGTACTCTTACTTTTCTTACTTTGGCTTCTACTCATCAATTATAAGCTGATATTCTTGGTTGCAAACTATTCTGTTAAAATAAACACTACTTAAAATATTTCTGGCATCTAGCAATGTCTAGAGACAAGCATTGCTAACTGTTACACAATAAGTTGATTAAAACAGTGTAGTCGCTGAAAAATTATGTTATGAACGGAATATGTCATTGGAAAAGTTGCTCAAAAAAATGTTTTATATATTGTACTTACCGCACTAGTTTCCTTGATCTTTTGAAATGATTTGGCAAGGCCAGTGTCCTTCTTTTGTAATGGAACTAAGTTGTATTTCCTTTTGCCTGACGTGGTAGCATCTCCAGCTACAGCCGATTCAGGCTCCTGCAAACAATGCAAAGTAATTTTGAACAAGTGGAATTAAGATGTAAATTTCCTGAAGATATCATAACTGTAACGTACAAGGACTGTTTCGACTGCACCTGAACTACTTGAATTACAGTTTAATAGCTGAAATTAAAAAAGAAACCAATAAATAGTTGCCAAGGACATAGAATATAAGCATAAAAAACAAAAATATATATAATTGAACGGAACCCTGTCAAAGGAGCCAATTAAGTACAACTTGCAGCAGTACAAGCGACGGGCCCTTGATCAAACATATTTAAATACAACTCAACCAAACATCAGAGCATAGTTAACTTTTATCGATTATAATTAGCTTCAACTATAACCTTTTGTGATCAGCACAATTTAGAAGATTTATTCATACAAGCTTCAACAACTTTAATGACAAAATCCAAAAATAATGCTGACCAATAGAAAGCACTCACATTCTACCACAAAAAGAGAACAGAATGATCCACATCCAAAGTTTTTCAATTGTTTAATTATCAATATGGAACAGATGCATTTCTAAAAAGCCTTGACCAGAGAGAAATTTATAATCCAAAAATATAAAAATAAAAACTCAATTTAGTGACATATATATAGAAGGGGAAGTGGGGAA
This sequence comes from Dendrobium catenatum, assembly GCF_001605985.2. Taxonomy (NCBI): domain Eukaryota; kingdom Viridiplantae; phylum Streptophyta; class Magnoliopsida; order Asparagales; family Orchidaceae; genus Dendrobium; species Dendrobium catenatum. The sequence continues at coordinate 339,854 of NW_021318724.1, forward strand.
TAAGTCATAGGTAACATGAACCGTGGGAAAGTTTCTTTAGGATAGACAATCAGAGACGACTATAGAAATAACCAGAACAAAAACATTATTAAAGATGATGTTGACCTCATGAGTTCATGTGACTCGTGTAGTCATTATTCATTTGATGATTACAAACAAATTATGATGTGTCATCTAATGTAGTTTTGTTAAATATTTCTACCGGTTACAAGTTACTTTTAAAATCTCAACCATGGGGATGATGATATTATATGATAGATTACCTTGGAGATTTATTCACTTAGAGATCGAACGAGTTGGACTTCTGATTACTTAGAGCTGGACCAAATTGAGCTTTGTTTATTGGGAGAAAGATAACAAAAAAATTATCATGAATATTCAAGTACAAAGTGCACAGATCAAAGGTGCCAAATGTAGTGTCTAAGAATTACATTTCAAGGTAAAGATATTTAAGATAATATTTACAAAGCATGCCAAAGAGAAATGAACACAATTAATTAAAATATACCAAAATAATTATTACAAAGATTTAATTTTAATATTATTTAAAATGATAAATTTTTTTCAAAATATCAGATTTTTTTAAGTATTATGTTAGACCGGTCCAACCGATCCATCCTGAATCGGCCTTGGTTTACCAACGGCGGAACAGAGGTTATGCCCCAGCCATTGTCGTCCCCTTTGAGGATGGGGTCCAGCATCCACATTAATGAGAAATTAAAGAGAGTTTAGAAGGGAAAATTTCAAATTGAGGGGCCATTTTGGAATTGGGGGGAATTTTTGTATCTTTTACTAGGTTTGTCTCATAGGATTTGTTTTATCGAATATTTTGCTGAGTTTTGTTTTCCTAAGGAGAAAGAGGGGATCTAGTGGGCAGCTAGGGTTTGGGAGAGCTGAATTTTCCTCTCAAGTTGATGATTCATTGTATCTTATTTGTTTTCTTCTTCCTACCACCAATTAAAACATCCTTTTGTGAGTTTCTACCTAAATCTTTTCTCTTTTTACTGTTTGGGGTTTGTTAAAATTCAAATTCAACCAAGAGTTCACTTACTATTAGAGTATTTTCTATCAAATTGATATCATAGCCCTCGACTCAAGGCCCCTATGGCCGGAAGAAAAAATGAAGAATTGGAAGGAGAGATAGGCCAATTAAAATCATATTTTGTGGAGAAGATTTTAAAATTTGAAAATCAATTTTTATCTGTCCATGAAAAAATGGATGGTAAGTTCGCCATTGAGGAAGAAATGTTAAGTTGCTTGAGGCCCAACCCAAAACGATGTCATCGAAGGCGAGGAGAGCAACCGACGACCAAGGAAGTGGTAGAAATCCGAATCAAATAAGGAGAGGAGAAATCAAGAGGTAGAAATATTGGAGGGATAGGATTGGATGCCTCCCCTAGAACCTATTTCTACAGAGGAGATGAATAGTGGGTATGAGTAGAGGGATGTTGATTTTGTAGGAAGAATGACTGATTTTGAGCGAAGGGGTACTGATTTTGAAAGAAGGGGAAATTTAGCGAAGGGGTACTGATTTTGAAAGAAGGGGAAATTTTGAAGGGTTTGGGAATGAGTATAGAAGAGAGGATCGGGACACTTGGGGGGGATGACCCCCTCGGGGAATAGGAGGTTATGGAGGAATCAGGGGAAACAGAGATGACCGAGGGTAAGGAAGTTGAAGATACCTATCTTTGAATGAGAGGATACACACGGGTGGATCTACAAGGTGGAGAGGTACTTCAACGTCAATGGGTTGATGGAGTAAAAAGACTGACGACAACTGGCCTGTGTTTGGAGGGGAAGGAATTGACCTTGTACCAGTGGAGAGACATAAGGTGGCCTATACAGAAATGGAGGGAGTTCAAGGACTGCTTGTTGGAATGTTTTACCGAAGTTATGAAGGTGTGAAATGAAAGATTGTCAATCAATAAATGGGGAAGAAAACAGAATAAAAAAATATAATTATTGCACGTTGATATAATTGATTCTATTTACCATTGTAATTTTGAAATTGGAGGTGCATCACACATGTGCTATACAGTATAGCATAGCACATTATCCAACAATCAACCTATAAGATCCCCTTGATAGAAAAATAAATAAAAATATGAACATGCTCCTGTTTTCATCAACTACTGTTAAATAAAAGAATTGTCCAAAATGATCCCAAATTAGTGTCAATTACTTAGACATCACATACTCCACTATTACCATCATCATCATTAGCCTAACACTATGTTGCACCGATACGGATATGGCGACACGGATACGACACGATACGGATACGGGACACGTCAATTCTTAAAAATACAGGATACGGTTACGGCGTGGACACGGCATTATAATTTATAAATCATACATAAAAATTAAGAAAGCAAACAAAGCATAATATTTGAAATTACAAAAAAAAAAAATGACAACAACATCATTTGTAGCCTTGTAGCTTATAATATCAAAATATAAGCAAGCATTAAATGCCTAGTACAACAACAAAAGCATAAACATAAATTATCTAGCACTTGAAGTTTCAACTATTCAATAGAGGGAATTATATAATTATCTTCTTCATTGGTTTGTCTTTGAACTTCTATATCATCTTCAATAAATATCATAGCTTCTAATTCAGGCAGATCAAGTGAAAGATTAGTAAATTTTAATATTTTCATATCATCAAGAGACTCAAATCCATCTCGAAAATGAGAGAATCTTGCTCGCAACTGTGGAAGTAAATACGACACATCTTTTTTTTCAGATTTCTTTTTGTTTTTCAACGGACACGTGTATCGGATACACATGTCCTTTTGAAATTAAATAGTATTTTAATTGGATACGGCTTTGGCGTATCCGACACGTATCGGTGGAGTATCGGAGGCGTATCCGTGTATCGGTGTATCGGATACAGCACGCCTTCATAAATAGGTGTATCAGTGCAACATAGGCCTAACATTAGCTATTTAGAGTCAACTTTGTGAATCCTCATTTTGCATTACAATTAGATCTATTATTTGCAAATCATTTTGCAAAACTTCTACCCATGAAATCTTAAGTAAATTAAATATAATTTAGGTGATGAGGTCATCGATAGGAGATTTCGGCGCGCTTATCAGAGACGACCACGGAGATCGACGGCCGAGATTGCTAGCCTTTATTTTTGATCTCACTTGTATTTTCAGTTTTCATTTTATGATTGTATTTTCGTAGTTTCCCATTTTACCCCTGAGGGTAATAGTTGCTTGTGTAGCCCCAAGGGGCATTTTAGACTTTGCGCATTATTTTCTGTTGGGCCTATTTATATGGCCATTGTATCTTGTATTTGGGTCTATTATTATATATTTATTAAATTAATTTTTATTTAATTATTTTTTATATATATAATTATTTAAATAAGATTAATTTAAATATATTTAAAAATTTATTATTTTTTTTTTATTTTATATATATATAATTTTTTTAATTATTTTTATTTTATTATATTTATTTTTATTAATTTAAAATATAAATTTTTTTTTTTATTATTTTTTTTTTTTTTTTTTTTTTAATTTTTTATTTATTGAATTTTTTATTTTATTTTTTTTTTTTTTTTTGTTTTTTTTATTTTTTTTATTATTTTTTTATATTTTTTTTTTTTTTTTTTTTTATTTTTTTTTATTTTTTTTTTTATTTTTATTTATTGAATTTTTTTATATATTTTTCAGTATATTATATATTTATTTTAATTTAATTATTTATTATTAAAATTTTATCAATTTATAATCAAATATTAATAATAATTAAATTTATTTTTTAATTCATTAATTTTTTTTTTATTTAACTTATTATTTTTATTATTTTTTTTTTTTTTTTTATTTAATTTTTTTTTATATATTATAATTTAAAATTAAAAATATATTAATATATTTATTTAAATAAATTAATAAATTATTAATAATTTTTTATTTTTTTTATAAATATTTATTTTATTTTTTTTTTTTTTTTTTTTTATATTTATTTTTATTTTAAATTTTTTTTTAATTATATTTTTATAAAATTATTAAAAATGTAAAAATTTTTAATTTTTTATTATAATTTATTAATAATTAATAATTTTTAATTTTATTATTTCTTTTTTAATAATAATTAATTATTTTAAATGTGACATTCCCTGAATTGGTTTGAAAGGCTTAAGGAAGATCTAAATTTGAGTTTAGTATTAATGATTTGATATTGATTTTAAGGTTGATTTAATGATTTTTGGAGTTTTAAGACATATATTCAAATTTTAGGAATTTTCTGGATTATTTTAATCATTTAAATTAAGAGGGTCAAAAGTTGACCTTTTGATTAAGAATGTTTTCTGAAACAAATTAATATTTTATTAAAATACTAGACCTTAATACGATCAGTTAGACTGTCAGTAACGCTAAAATGGATTTTCTATTAATTAGTTATGAAGGTTTGAAAGTTTTGAATCTAGGTTTGACCAGTTTGTTGACTTTTGACTTTGATGATTTTAAAAGGTTTGAAAATTTTGATAAATACTTAGACTTGTTTTGAGTTGAATGCCATTGAGTTTGGTCACATTTGGAGTTTTCTAGAGTTAGTTATGATTTTTTCAAAGTTTGATGTATTTATTGAATTTTTTAAAATTTGTTTAATTAGAAGGGTTCTATGATTTTTGCTCCAAATTTAAATTCCAAACTCTGAAATCAACTCAAATGTCAGGATAACCTAAGCAATAGATTCTCAAGTGTTTGAAAATTTTTTGAAATTTTTTAATTATTATTAATTATTTATTTAATTAAATATTAGTTTTCAATTAAAATAAACTAAGGTTTGATTTGATGTCTGATCAAGAGGTTTTATATTTAATTGATTAAGGACATTGATTCTAGTCAATTAGAGATCTTGTTTGTATTTTGGATTTAAATTGATTTATTGTAATTTTTGGAAGTTTTAAAAGCCTAATTAAAGGGTTAACATTGACTTATTTAATTATCTGACCTAATGAACTCCAAATTGGATGAAATTTGAACCTAAGGTGTAAAATGTCACTAGGTTTACTGTGTTCAAGTTTCACCTCTATGGGTGTGTGTACAATGCCCTAGGAATTTTCTAAGTTTTCTAAACATTTTCTTTAAATATTTTCCTAGGTTCTATACTGTTCAAATTGCTTAAACTTTTGGTGTGTCCAAGGTTTAAAATTGCGAAATAAGCCTCGAGGCGGTTTTTGTCCGTGAGGCGAGGAAGCCTCGAGGAGGTCTGAGGCGTAAGCCTCACGGACACAGAATTGCGTAAATAAAAAATAAGGGTTTTAGCAGGAAAATAATAGCAATATTATACCTTACAATAAAAACATCTAAAAGATATATGAAAATCGAAATTCACACAAAATAACCATGATCCCTAATGAAAGAATCGAAAATCACACAAAATAATTCAAAAAATCTAAAACCTTAGAATTTCTTTCACTTCAAAAATCTAACCAAAAACTAAAAAAAAAATATCTAAAATCGTTTGTGGACTTCTCCTACAAGGCGCCGGACACTTCAAGTC
>NW_021318724.1:345482-499822 GCF_001605985.2 Dendrobium catenatum
GCCGGAGAGAGGCGGCGCCGGCGGGATAGGCGGCGGGAAGGGTGGTCGACCATGCGGGAGGGGCTTTGTTTCGCGAACAGGAGCTTGCGGGCGGAGCTTTATCGGGAAAAGCCTAGGCCGAACGAGTGTAGGGAAAAAAATGAGTCATTTTAAGTAGGGTGGGGCCAACGGGTGAGGCGTATGCCTCACCCATTATTGTGCAATTGCGCCATTGAGGCGCGCCTCACACAGGTTGAGGCATACGCCTCATTCAAGCTCCAAATTGTGTGCGCCTCGAGGCGCCTTTGGGAAGAATTGCGCAAAGGCGCGCCTCAAGGCGCGCCTCTCGTTGCGCAATTTTAAATAGAGGGTGTGTCTAACCCTGGAATACATGCATCCACACCACAGAAATTTTACAGCAAAATACTAATAATTTAGGGAGTTATGAATTTTCAAACTTTAGGGTCCAAAATGGACCCTTCAACTTAAAAATTCACATCACAGAAATCCATTGGGTATCTGACCCTAGAAAAATCAGTGAACATGCCTAAGATACCCAATAATCTCTTACCAAAATTTGGACTCCATTTGAAAATTGTATTGTGAGAAAATTGTAAAAAACATAATTCAAACAAATTCAAATAACTCACAATACAGAGGTCAAATCAACTTAATTTTAATTTGAAGAAATGCTACATTAAATTCCCTTTCCAACGAGCCCATGAATGTCCAATTTGGTGAAAAATTAGATTTTCTATGAATTTTAGAAGATCTGAGCTTTTTTCTGATTTTTTTTTTATTTTCTAGTCAAGTTGACCGCAGAATGGCGGCGCCCAATGGGAACGCGCCATGTGGCGGGCTGGAGCCCACCACTTAACCACGTTAGCACCCGCATTCGAATCGGGAGCAAGTCGCGCGGTATGGCCAGATCTGGGCCGTCTGAGCTTTGATCGGACGGTCTAGATGTCCCTAGTTCATTTTATCTAGGAAATTTCAAATGCTCATATCTCCTAAAATATTCAACTACATTGCACGAAATTTGAACTGTAGCAAGAGGATCTAACAATGCCTAAAGTTTGGAGGCTCCATGCATTGTAGATTCGATACAGTTTTAATTTGAAATTTAAACTAAAAACTCAAATAACTTACAATCCAACCGTCGAATTTTTGTGTTCTTGGGCTCTTTGAAAATCTGCAGTGATCCTCTACAACTCTTATGAAGACACCAAGAGCTGGATCTTGTTGGATCGAAAGTTATATTTAAAACTCCTCTTTCTCTCTCTAGGTTCCTCTCTCTTCACCAATGAGGCTTTGGAAACTTGGAATCAGTGGGGGAAGGCTTGGAAATGCTAGGGGAAGGCCTGAAGAATGTTTTTGAGAGTTTTTGAGGGCTAGAATAGCTATGGATGAGAGAGATCAAGTGAGAGAGGGTTTTTTGATTAAGATAAGCTTAATTAGGATATTTTGCCCTCTTGAATTATTCCTAAAACAAATGGGTGGCTGTGATTAACTTGGAAGCCTCCTTGATGCATGCCATCTGGCCTAGAAATTGGTGAGAGCAGGAGCCAAGGACAAATGCAAGGACACCTACATAGAAAGGTGGTCTTGCCCTCATTTGCCCATGTGGAAGTCATCCAAACCATTGGATATTGATCCAAAGGTTAATATATGGCCTAGAAAGTCTCTAGAATAGACTAGAGCTGCTGGAATAGAAATGAGTGGATTGGTGGGGTTTGAGCTAGCTTGAGTCAAGCCAAATGGGCATTTAAGCCTATTTCAAGTGAACTTGTTGACTAGTCAACCAGTCAAATTGACTGATGACATGACAAGTGAGGGTGTTTGAACTAATGGAAGTGATTTGAGGATTGAAAGGGATTGAATGGTTTGAATATGTTAAAACAACCTATTTAAACATTAAAGGGCATTTAGGTCAACCTAGGTTGACTAGTCAACCAGGTTGGCCCGGGACTCGAGTTTGGGTTCAACAAGTTTGGTTCGATGTTTTGAATCTATTGGAGGTGGTTCTATGGTTTGGAAAGGTCAATCTGGTCAAAATGCCTATTTTGACCCTAAAGGGCCTGGTTGGTCAACGTAGGTTGAATTGGTCAACTAGGTTGACCCAGGGTCTGGGATCAGGCCCGAAAAGTTTGAAATGACATTTGAAAATCAATAAAAGTGATTTCATGGCTTAGATAGGTCGTTCCAGTCAAATCACCTATTTGGACCCTTAAAAGGCCTTTTAGGTCAACCAGGTTGACCTAGAGTCTGGAAATGAATCTAATGGGTTTGTTTTGACATTTGAAACTTGATGAAGGTGGTTGCATTCAATTTGGAGCTCATTTGATCCAAAACGACTATTCATACCCCAAAGGGGTATTTTGGTCATTTTGACCTCATGACCACTAGGGACTGAAATGAGTCCAAAAAAATGCAGTTTATTGCATGGTTTTCAAAACCGGACCGGACCGGCCGGTTCGACCGGTTTAACCGCGAACCGGTCTGGCGGGCGGTCCGGGTTGCCAAATGAACCGGCTGCAAGCGAAACCAGCAAAAAACCGGTCAAGAACCCGGTTGAACCGGTGAACCGCCGAACCGGGCGGGTTTTGAAGAACCGGCCGGTTCTAAAATTGGCGAATCTCAGCCGTCCAAAAATGATCACACGCGTGTAACACTCCTGATGCTCCTCTACCCTAAATAGCGATTCAAATATTCGATGGATTTCATTTTTCGGCTCTTCCTCTACACCCGCTCGAAGTCGATGGAGATGACATTATTGACTTCAATGATTTAGGTGCATTTGTGGCTGCAGATTTTGATGAAGCGGGACATGAAGACTTAAATAATGAGGATAGCTTTCACGATGCAACATTAGGAGATATATGATTTTCCTTTTGTGGAATTAATTAAGAGAAACATTAGTAACTCTATATATGTATTATGAATGTGTTTTTCTTTTTCTTTCACAATGCACCCATGTTTTGAATGTTTTTGTGCTTGGCATATCAGTGCTAGATTGTAGTTTTATACTTTCATTCAAGGTTATAAATTCATGTTGGCATATATTTAAAGATTAATTAAAGATTTTGTTGAATGTTGTAATTATTCTTTCATAAAAATTCAAATTTTGATATTGGCAGAACGAATATGAAATTGCTTCTGGCAATACCATCACAAACACTCGAAAAACCAAATCATACTATAAGGAAGGTGTTCTTTCTAAAACCTAACACTTGACAAAGGATGCATATCAAAAATGTCTTATCATTCGTTAGTTATCTTCAACATAGTTTATTGATAGTATGCCAAAGGGGGAGTCAACACAAGTTGAGTTTTCTTGTATTTTCGGCTTGTGTCTTTTCATCTTCCCCCTCTCCTTCTCTTCATTATCTTGTCTTTTCATCTTTCCCCTCTTCTTTTTGTTCCTTTGGATGGTTTGCTTAATTTCATGTGGCTTTGGCTATTTTGGTTTGAGCTTAAGAAGTTAAAACTTTAGTTGTGACAAGCTCATATATATCTAGTGGAGAAGTAGCTCATTATGAGCTAATGGCTTGATAAATTTATGAAATGGAACTAGATTTGGTGGGTGGATTTTGCTCTTTCACATTCCTTTGAAGTAAAAATTCATGCAGCCAATTTTTTGCTCTGCGAATGTTCTCTCACAGGCTGGCTGCTTTGGGGTTGTGAATTGCCTCTTCGGGTGCTGTCTTATTCCGCCTTGGCATTCCCTCTGTGACCGACATTAAACTGCCGCTGGCTTCCTGCTGATTCCACGGTGTATGCTGTCCCTGGCTGGTTCCGTGTGCCTTGTTCTTTGGCTCTTGGGATTTAGCAAATGTGCCGCCTCTTGGCTTTTCATTTCTATCTAAAAAGTTGGAACTTTTGGCTGTTAAGTTCCCCCTCTTGGCCTATATATATCAGATGTTTGGGTTATGTTTAAAATGAGGAATGATTGAGTTATTTTTGGGATAAAACCTGAGTGGTTTTGGCTTAGAAACCCTGCGGGCTCTTTCTAAGCTTCTTCCCCTCCTCCTCCGGAAATCCTGCGGGCTCTTTTCCAATCTTCGTCTCGTCTCCTAATCTCTTTCTTCTCTACCTAGATATCCATTCCATGTATCCTTCTTCTCAAGTGAAGCAATTTTTAGGTGTCATTTTATTGTTGTGTTAAAGTTTGAACGTTCCAAATTGTAAGTGTCTTGCAAGAGTCGTTCTGTAAGTTCTTGTCTAATTGTAATAGTTTATATTTATGAAGTAAAGTTGTTGTTTTTTAGTTTATTTGTCTATTCTATGATCTTTATTTCTTTGTTCTTAGAAAGGCTAAATGTCTTTTGTGATCAAAAATTTAGGGTCACTCTCCCAAATTTTTGATTGCATCATTTATGAAAATTATCTTGCTTATATTTTATTATTTTATTGACTTATTTGATGCCACATTTATTATGTTTGTTATGTTTTTTATGCTTTTATGAATTTAAATTGAATGCTATACTTATTGTTTTTGATGACTTTGAGATATTGAAAAATGAAATGTCAGCTACATTGAATATTTAGAGGAAAAATTGTCTAATTCATTTTTATAAATTTCTAATATATAATTTTATTATTATTAATTACGTCATCCGGTTCGACCCCGGGTTCGCCGGTCGAATCCGTCGAAACCTGAACCTCTCCTTTTTCCGGTTCGTTGTCCGGTCCAGGTTTCAAAACTTAGTTTATTGTTCAATAGCGGTCTGGATTAATGTTGGAAAGTGACTTAGAGACTTTGGCTGAAGTTCTCTTAGGATCAAAAATCTTCTTAATGGCAAGATCCAGTGCATGGGCTGTAAAATATTTGCAAGTTTACAGCCTTTGAATTTTTGATTTAAGATTCTGAGTTAGAGACCTCAAAATGAGGCCCAAATTTGGAGGGTAGCCTCTAGAGACATGTCCCATCAGTATGCAACTGACAGATCCTGAATTAGAGGTCATTTGATTGGGTTTTGAAGTGTTAAAAAAAATCCCTGAAAAAGGTCTTTAGGATAGAGCCTTTGGATTTAGGATTTGGGTTTGAATTTTGTATTTGATCTGGATTTTGAGTTTGATTAATTAAGTTTGAGTTATCTAAATCATTTATGATCATTTGGAGGATCATAATCGATTGGATAAGGTTAAAGTTTGATTAGAAACAAGATTAAGGTTTGAACTGGAGATTAAGATCTTGAACTGGACTGGAGTCTGAATTCTGATTGAGGTTTGATTTGAATTGAGATCTAGGTTAGCTTAAGGCCAAGATTGGTTTGAAGTCTAGATTGATCCTAGAATCTAAAGGGATTCCAGGGTCTAGGACTTAGAGGAGTCATAGGTTCTAGATAAGTCCTATGATCTAGGCTCCTGAAGAATCCTAAGACCTAAATAGATCTTAAGGTCTGGATCTAAGAGAATCCTAAAATTTAAATTGACTTGGAAGAATCCTAGAGTTTAGGATAAATCTTAAAGTTTGAAATCTAAAAGAGTCCTAAGATCTGAAATAAATCTTAAGATATAGATTTATCTGGAGGAATCCTAGGATCTATCGTAGAACCTAGGATCTAAAATCTAGAAGGATCTTAGGATTCAGGAAAATCCTAGGGTGGATTAATCTGGGATCAGGATTAATCTAGGGTCAAGATTGGCCCAAGTGACCTCATACAAAAATGAGGTCAACACCATTGAGGAAGAAATGTTAAGTTGCTTGAGGCCCAACCCAAAACGATGTCATCGAAGGCGAGGAGAGAACCCGACGACCAAGGAAGTGGTAGAAATCCTAATCAAATAAGGAGAGGAGAAATCAAGAGGTAAAAATTTTGGAGGGATAGGATTGGATGCCTCCCCTAGAACCTATTTCTACAGAGGAGATGAATACTGGGTATGAGTAGAGGGGTGTTGATTTTGTAGGAAGAAGGACTGATTTTGAGCGAAGGGGTACTGATTTTGAAAGAAGGGGAAATTTTGAAGGGTTTGAGAATGAGTATATAAGAGAGGATCGGGACACTTGGGGGGGATCACCCCCTCGGGTAATAGGAGGTTATGGAGGAATCAGGGGAAACGAAGATGATCGAGGTTAAGGAAGTTGAAGATACCTATCTTTGAATGAGAGGATACACACGGGTGGATCTACAAGGTGGAGAGGTACTTCACCGTCAATGAGTTGATGGAGTAAGAAGACTGACGACAACTGGCCTGTGTTTGGAGGGTAAGGCATTGACCTTGTACCAGTGGAGAGACATAAGGTGGCCTATACAGAAATGGAGGGAGTTCAAGGACTGCTTGTTGGAATGTTTTACCGAAGTTGTGAAGGTGTGAAAATGAAAGATTGTCAATCAATAAATGGGGAAGAAAACATAATAAAAAATATATAATTATTGCACATTGATATAATTGATTCTATTTACCATTGTAATTTTGAAATTGGAGGTGCATCACACATGTGCTATACATTATAGCATAGCACATTATCCAACAATCAACCTACAAGATCCCCTTGATAGAAAAATAAATAAAAATATGAACATGTTCCTGTTTTCATCAACTACTGTTAAATAAAAAAATTGTCCAAAATGATCCCAAATTAGTGTCAATCACTTAGACATCACATACTCCACTATTACCATCATCATCATTAGCCTAACATTAGCTATTTGGAGTCAACTTTGTGAATCCTCATTTTGCATTACAATTAGACCTATTATTTGCAAATCATTTTGCAAAACTTCTACCCATGAAATCTTAAGTGAATTAAATATAATTTAGGTCTATCTCTTTTTTCAAATCCTCTAACACATTTTTATTATTCTTGAGTTTATCATGCTCAACTTAAATATCAATAAATATTTTATTGTTCAACATTCCAATATATATAATATTATACACTTAATTGTATATTTATTAAATTTATATTTAAGTCTCAATAATATTCTCATAGCACGCAAAACTCATGGAACACTTCTTCATTTTAACCATTCAATCTTCGCTCTAGAAGTTATCTCCATTTTTCTAGACAATCGAATCAAGGTACCTAAATCTATCACATTTAGGTATCATTTTATCTTCTAATAATATGGAATGATACATGTTAATATCACACCACCAAATTATCTATCATATAATCATTTTTTATTCGACTAATTATAATTTCTCCGTCTTCTAAACATTTCCTTCATTGTTCTAATTTTTCACTTATTTCAATGGATGTCTAACAAATTAAAATTACAGCATCTTCAAAAATTGCTTTTAATATCCTTTCTAAGCATCTCCATAACCGATATAAAAATAAATAAACTCAATGATGATATTTGAGGTAAATCCATTATATTAGAAACTCTAGTCTCACTCCATCGCTACTTCAATGCTAGCCAATGCCTTATCAAACACACTTTTAATAATATCAACATAAATTTGAAATAAATGTTTGCCTTAATGCACACTAAATCAACTCTAGTTGTGCTAAAACATATCACTTCTCAAGGTCAATAAAAATTTTATGAAGACTCTTTCTTGGCTCTTAATACTTCTCCATTAATTATCTTAACATAAAAATTGCTTTTATTAGAACTTTCTAGCATGAAGCTAAATCATCTCTCGTAAATTGACGTAATTTTTCAAAGCCTATGTTCCATTACTCTCACACAACTTATTTGTATGATTCATAAACTTGATTCCCTTATGGTTACATTAACCTAGAAAATCACCTAGTTTTAAATGTAGCTATCAAAATACTTCTCATATTATTTGTCAAGCTCTTAGTCTTCAAAATTCTATAAATAAAATTAGTTATCAAAGTACAACAATTTCCCCAGTAACTCTCCAAATCTCAAGTATCGTATCTAGATATAAAGCCTTACCTCTATGCATCTTATTCAGATATAACTTCACTTTCTTAAATCAATCTATAATATAATGTATTATATAGTTATGTAAAAGAATAACTGTGTAAAAGAAACATTTTAATCATTCTTTGATGTATTCATCTTTAAATGATATTTTATTATCTTCACTTCTAATGCCTCATATAACTTGATGTGTTATCTCTTTCCATAACTATTCTATACATCTATTTTTTCTCCATCCTTAATACCAGGCCTATTATACAAATCATCAAAAAAATTTGCACATATATTACTCGCTACAATCTTTACAAAACTTCTAGCTTTTTTATAATAAATATGAGCATCAATAGCATTTAATTTTTGCCACCTTTTAAAAGCGCATTTTTTCCTTAAATAACCCTTTGCAGTTTGCACCTCCTCACTCCTCCACCAAATCACTAAAGCATGTATGATTTAGTTATTAAATCTCCTAAAACTTCTACAGCAATTTTTTTAGTGGAACTAAAATCAAATCCCACATTATGACTGTTCAACGAAAAAATTCTGATTTGTCTCCCTTATCAACATATCTTGAAAGATTAATAATTTCTCATCTTTCAAAGTCCACCTTATCCAAGGGAAATAACTTCTTTGGATTGTTCACCTTATAATCATTTGATTGTTTTCACGTGTTTTTATTGCAAAATCATAAGCTACTGTTAAATCTTCTCCCATTGAATTTTTATCTACTATTTCATAACAACCATGAATACTCTCCTAGCCCATCTTAGAATTTATATGCCCATTTAAATCATCTCTAATAAATATCCTTTCTTCACTATGTATGCATCAAATATAAACTATCTTCTAATCAACTTGAGAGGTGAATTAGCACTAACCACATTCATAATATCCTCACTGATAATTATTTCAATAGCAATCACCTAATCACTAACCTTATCCATCTCAACAAACTCATTATTATAATAATTTCTATAATTAACTTTTTCAACATACAATAGCTAAAACATAGGCCAATGTCATTGATTTTTCTCCTTTACATTTAATTTTTTTATAAGGAGGCAATATTTATTCTTCCTTTAATTTTTTGTGTAGAATAATTCTCTTATCTTTAAAATTCAAAATTCTTAGATTTCATGAAGCAAATCTAATCTTATATATAGGATCTTTCTTACTTCTCTACACAATCAAGTAAAGTTATAGCACATCACTTTAAGGTGACGTCTCAACCTATCCTCACTACTTTTCACCACAGACATGCAAGATATTTTGCATCACTTAAGAGTGACATCTGTCCTACCCTTGCCTACTCACCATAATTGTGTTATATTTTAGCGGGTCTCTTCTAAGCAACATCCAAGCACTAATAAAATTTAAATTTGGATTCATTTTATTAGTTTTGATGCTACTGGATACTTACCTATAGCCTTAATCTTTGTTTCTTATTCAGGGGCTAGAGATCAGAAATAGCTATTATCAAAAATCGAAAATGTTATATAATAATAATAATAATAATAATTTTTTATGTTGAATAAAAAAAGTGTTGGCAGATGAATAAAAAGATTACAACAACTACGAGTGGTCACACAAAGAGATCCACCAATCAGCAAAAGTCAAACCTGACACAACTCAAGTATTACAAGCAGATGAAAGAGAGCAGCCAAGGTAATCACAAAAAGGGAGAAGAGAGAGAGAAAAAACTGTATTTTGTATATCAAGTAAATGAGAGTACAGGAGGTTATATAAATGTACAAGAGGTAAAGCCATAAATAACATGGCACGTTAGCAGGTACATGTAATTGTTCGCTAACAGCCCCCCTCAAATTAATCATTCGTTGGACTAATGGTTAATTTGCAACGAAGGTCATGGAAGCGAACAAGAGAGAAAGCTTTGGTTAGAATGTCGGCTATCTGATCATTTCAGGAGATGTGGGTGAGAATGATGTCATCGAAGCTGAGATGCTGACGAATGAAGTGTAAATCAAACTCGATATGTTTGGTTCGTGCGTGAAAGATTGAATTCTTCGCAAATGCTATGGCTAAGATGTTGTCATAATGTATAATTGTTGGAGATGTTTGTGGTATATGAAGTTCGACCACTAGTCGGCGAAGCCAGATGACGTCGGAAGTGGTAGCGGAGAGCGACCTATATTCAACTTCTGTAGATGATTTGGCAACTGTTACATGTTTCTTGACGGACCAGGAAATGAGATTTCGACCCAAGAATGTGCAAAACCTGGAGATGGACTTTCGATCCATTGAGTCGGATGCCTAGTTGGCGTCGGTGTAGGTACAGAGTTGTAGATCCCCCGTAGTTAGAGGTCGATCGAAAGACAACGTGGCTTTTATGTAGCAGAGAAGACGCTTGAGAGATTGAAAGTCTTGCACTGTAGGTTTTTGCATGTGTTGACATATTGAATTGGTAGCGAAAGCTATATCCGGTCTAGTAATTGAGAGATGTTGAAGTAATCCGGCAAGTTTCTGATAAACCGTATAGGATCGTGGAACAATTGATTGTTGTCGGATTGGAGTTTATATTTTGGAGTGATTTGTGTGGGTGTCGGCTTGCAGTCCTTGAATCCAGCGTCTTGAAGAAGTTTGGTTGCGTAATGTTGTTGAGTGAGAATGACGCCTGCTGGTGTTTGGAGAACTTGTATTCTGAGGAAGAGAGATATCTGGCCTAGCTGCTTGAGAGTGAAGTTGCTTGAGAAGTGATTGAATTGCGGCAGAGTCATTCCCTGTGACAAGAATATCGTCAACATAAATTAGAGAATAAATCTGAATACGATTGCGATGAAATATAAGTAGTGAGGGATCGGAACGATTGAACCCGAATTCATAAGATTGTAGAAAACTTGTTAGCATCTGGAACCATTGGCGAGGTGCCTATTTAAGCCTGCATAGAGATTTCTGTAATTTGCAGTCTGAATTCGGAAGATTTGGATCAACGAATCCTGGAGGTTGTCACATGTAAATGTTGTCCGGAAGATCACCGTGTAAAAAGGCGCTGGAGGCGTCTAGTTGGAGCATAGGCCATTTCTGATTTATGGCTAGAGTGAGAAGAATGCATATAGTGGGCATTTTTGCAACCGGGCTGAACGTTTCGGTGTAATTAATGCCAAATTTCTGACTGTAACCTTGAGCAACTAGGCAGGCTTTGTAGCGTTCCACTTGACCACTAGGAAGTATTTTGGTTTTAAACATCCATTTACAACCTAGAATCGGTTTGTTTGGAGGAGCGGGCACTAGAGATCAAGTCCCTTGTTTTCGAAGAGCGTTGAATTCTTCTGACATGGCAGCACGCCGGTGTTCGAATTTTGCCACTTGGAGTACGTGTTCGGTGTGGAAGGAGAGGGAGTAGTGCTGATAAGTGTGAAAATTTGTTTAGGTTTGGAGATGCCGGATTTCAACCTTGTTTGCATCGGATGATTTGAGTTAGGAGGTGGTAACGGCGGAGTAGGTGAAGTTGTAGTCAGAGGTGTGGGATTGTTGCTTGTTGTGTGTGTGAGAGAGCTAGTTGATGTGCTGGGTGAAGGGGCCGGATGAGAAGGTATGAGCTTAGGTGTGGATGAGTGAAGGTTGTTTGAACCTGAAGCAAGAGAGGTAGGAATTAGCAAGAGAGGGGAGGTGAGATTGTTGGTTGACGGTGGAGTAGTAGTAGAGATGGAGATAGGGTTTTGATAAGGGTGGAGTAGTAGTAGAGATGGAGATAGGGTTTTGATAAGGAAAGATATGCTTGTGAAAAACGACATGTCTGGATTTATGTATCTTCCTGGAGGTTAAATTAAAACATTTGTATCCTTTGTGGAGAAAGGAAATAACCTAGAAAGATACATTCTTGTGAGCGTGGTGAGAATTTGTTGGATGTGTATGGTTGGAGCCACGGGAAGCAGAGAGAGCCGAAAGCGCGAAGTGAGAATAGGAAGGATGTTTGCCATTGAGACGATGGAATGGTGTTTGGAAATGAATCATGTTGGATGGAAGTCTATTAATGAGATAGTTAGTTGTTGAGAGAGCTTCGGCCCAAAACTGGTGTGGAAGATTTGAGGCATGTAACATTGTGCGAGTGAGATCGAGTAGATGTCTGTGTTTGCGCTCGGCTAGACGGTTTTATTCAGGAGTGTGATGACAGCTAATTTGATGTTGTGCCTTGTTCTTGTAAAAATGATTCGAATGCGTTACTCGTGAATTTTCGCCGCCGCCGTCAAAGAAGAAGATTTTGTAGTTTAAATTTTGCAAATGTTTCATTTTTGGAGTGCATCAGATACAACCATGATAAACGAGTACAATAATCAATGAAAATGACATAGTAGCAGAAGTTATCCAAAGACTGTTGTAGGGCCGGTCCCCAGACGTCGGAATGAATGAGATCAAAAGGAAAAGATGATACTGAAATGCTTTTATTAAACAAGATCTTGTGACTCTTGACCACTTTACATGAAGTGCAAGTAAAAGACGAAGATACAGAGGTTATTTCATGTATTCGGTTAGCAAGAATTGAAAGAAGACAGCTGTGCAGGAGTCCGAGACGAGCATGCCAAAGATGAGCAGATGTGGTGTTGGCGTGAAGGGCTGTAGGAGAGGTACCTGGGGATAGTCGAATCTGATAAAGACCGCCATGAAGATGCCCACGAAGAAGCGGTTGATGGTCTTGTAGATCCTTGATTTCAAAACTGTTAGTGTCAAAGCATTTGGAGACAGAGTTATCTTAAATAAGTTTAGAGACATATAAGAGATTGTGTGTAAGAGATGGTACATGGAGAAGGTTACGCAGGCGAAGCTTACGAGGTGTATCCAGTAGAGGGAGCAGACCTTGACCGGAGTTGTGAATGGGTAAAGAATTCCCATTAGCGATGGATACCGCATCCGATCCTTGATAAGGGACAGGTTGGTGAAGATTAGTGCTGTCCAGAGTTATGTGAGATGACGCGCCAGAGTCCAAAATCCAATTTTGCATGATGGTAGAGGACGGTTGAGCTAGCAGCGGTGAGATGTCCGACATAGCCATTTGCCGAGACATGTTGAAGAACTTGAATTCGCCAGATCGCGTAACTTTCGGTGGTGATAGGATTTGGTAGGAGATTCATGATGTTGGCAATGAGAAACGTTAGAGAAGTTGGGATGGAGAGATCTGAGGGAGATTCGGAAATGGTAGAAGAAGGGGGAGTGAGGGAGGCGGCTAATTCTTGATCCCCATGGTTGGCTCTTGATACCATGAAAGAGAGCAGCCAAGGTAATCGCAGAAAGGGAGAAGACAGAGAGAAAACTGTATATTGTATATCATGTAAATGAGAGTACAGGAGGTTATATAGATGTACAAGAGGTAAAACCGTAAATAACATGACACGTCAGCAGGTACAGGTAATTGTTCGCTAACAGCATACTCTAACCTAGTCACAAGACAATCCCAACGACACATATAGCTAGAGTACAAATTAACATTAATAACAAGGACATTCCACTAGTACCATGAAATACATTTGATTGTAAATTTCAGAGAATAAATATAATTTGCATGAGACACCCGGTTTCTATTTAAAATTTTTTTAAAAAAAAATCAATGTGTCAACCGTGAATTAGACCTGTTACTCTGTTAGTATATGACACACTGGTTAATCTTACGGGAACTTGCCTTTAATGTGAAAAAACATCTATTTGTTTTGCATGTGTGCCCTCTCATAGATGTCCAATGGCATATTATGTGTCCGTGTTTTTATCCAACTTTTTATGATCTGTGCATTATGTGATTCATAGAAAGAAAGATTTCATCATAAGAGATAAATTAACCTAGAAAACCCAAGAAGAGATTTTGCATGTACTCATTCGTAATTTATATAGGAAAAATGTCATCAAAACTTACCTCCACATTTTGAGCATCATCGGTGCTTCGTTGTACCCTCCTCTCAAGTTCAATTAATTCATTCCTCAAATGCTCAAATCTGTGCCTCTCATTTGAATTAGACTCGTCAGTCCCCAATTTAGATGAATCAACCTGAATGAATTATGCAAACTATAGCAACATGATCAGAAAAAAAAATACAACAAAAAATAAACCTTTGACATCGTTAAACTACTGCTAACATTTCTATTATTATTCAGATGGCCAAAATGAACTCAAAATTTGAATGTGGCTCATATTTGTATTATAATAGACAAACATTTGTAAAACTATTCAATCACCAACGGCAGCAACTCCAATATGATAGAAGAATTTATCTTGCAACAAAATAATTTAACATGGAATAGCAGCTAGTGAGATTTTGTTCCTCGGGTGCCATACATTTTGATCTCGTGTTGCTATTGTAGGCTCTCTCCTGCTTAAATTACGTGTCATGAAATTCCAGAACCCGCGAGGTTTATTGGCCAACCTGCCATAGGAAAGCTTCATCAACCACTCAAAAGGAATAGAGGAATGAAGATTGCAACCCTTTTAGCAAAACTTAAACATTTCAATACAGTGCAGCAGTTCAGTCCAACGTGCATTACAGATTTGAAGAAAATCCTAAGAAATAACCTAAATACGTGTGTACCTGTTACCAGATTTTTCAGCTTTTTTACTAGAAATAGATGCTTCCACATCCATTTCTGGAAAACTTTTCTGGCGAACTGAGAGTGAATCATCGTCAGTGCCCCCCTAAAACATGTAAAACTGATAACTAAGTCCAAACTTCCAAATATTATAGGTGAGTCAATTTAATAGCTGTACAGCATAAGATGCATCAGCGAACAGATAGGTGGGCAGGTGGACCAAAACTCATTAGACCTTATGGTTGGATGAAGTTAAAATGTGCCATACAAAAATGTCTCTGAAATTGGTTATTGTTGCCCAAACTCATAAGACTAAGGTTTCATGAGTCAATTTCAATGACAAACAGAGAAAAAATATGAACATTAGATACGAAGAATTTATGATAAGATTCTAAAGGAAAAGTGAAAAATGAGAAAGAATAGTGGTCAACAACTCCAGAAGACAAGATAGCTGCGCTACTTGCTTCGACTTACATATTTGTTGCTTTGTTTAATTGAAATGAATTATATGTCGTAAATCTCAAAAAAAAAAAAAAACAACAATAAAAATGGAAGGTGAAGAAAAGTCCGCTAGCATAAACTAATAGTAAGGAGTAGGCAGTGTCTGCCCAAAATATTCACACATTCAACATGCTATCAAGTTATAACGGTGAATTTAACATAACTTCAAATTGAAACATACAACAATATCAAGTTTTTATTCCACTAAGGGATCGGCTACATGAATCATTTTTCTCCATTATGTCCTGTTAAGAGTCAAATTCTCATTTAATTCTAAAGAACTTCAAATTGAAATTACAGGAACAAAAAAAATAAACTATCAAAAGAAAATACAAAAAAAATGATGATGATAAAAGAAAGTTGCATAAAACCTTTGAATCCATAACATGCTTTCTAAGTCTTAATAAAACTTTGGTTTCTAGAGAATGGGCTTGGGGAATTTTACCTGCTCTAGCGAATCCGCCTTAGCTCTGAAAGAAGCCTCAAGAAATTCAGTCTCTTTCTTGAGCTTCCTGATTTTCTCAAGATCAGAACAAGCAGCTTTTAGATGCTCTTTTCCAGTGTTTGAGCTACAAACATGTAGCTCTTGCAGCAAATTCTCTAACCGAACCAAAGCTTCCTCAACACTTTCAAGGGTCTGCAATCACAAACCAAATATTTTTCCCAAAACGGGAATTAAAAGATCCAATTGGAAATTTAGGAAAAATGAGCTTGCAACTCACGAGAGTGACTAAATTGTTCTAGCTAACAAAATGTTGACTTAAAGCAAACATTTCAAAGCATGGACAAAATTAAATCTTAAAATGTTATCCATATGAATTCTAGGTAATCATCCAATCAAAGGAAAGGAAAACCATTTTTTTTATAATTTTGAAAAACGATATACTTGGTATATGGGACGTTGCAACAATCTTACTGAGACCCTGTTGTTAACCAAATAAGCATGAATGATATAACTATCCACTTTGAGTTTTAAATTTCAGTTTAAGCCAGGATAATCAATACTACTTAAGCAAATGTTCTCTCTTTCTCTTGGGGACTTACTAATTCAAGTGATGGGAATGAGTTTTGAGGTAGCCACGCAATTCATAAAGACTCTTGGAAGGCTGGAACTAAATTTGGTTTGAACCAAAAACACTTCATGGGAAAGATTAAAGGAAATGCTTTCAAATCTTTCTTTATGAGATGGATAATATGAAAGATACGCTTCCAATTATTCAAATTTACCAAGATTCAGTGATTAGTAAAAAACCTTCCTACACTCCCTCTTCCCCCTGTTGCCACTGAAAGCCCTACTTCTAGCTAAAATGAGGAAGATATGAAACACTTCGTAAAATAAGATTATTGAATGTCCCGTCAAGCATTGCACAAAACAGGACTACTTGTTCATTGCCATGGAAAATAGCAAATAAACAAAAAATAGAGGTATTCATTAACCAAAACTTTGAGGAACACCTTATCAAAAGTATCCTTCTCTTTCTCAATAGACAAAAGCTCAGTTTGTTGTTGACCTTGATGTTCTACAGCAACCTTCTTCTTTCTGTTCCTGCAGCTTATATTAAAATTGTTCAATAATCAACATTATCTGTGAGAATCAACATGTCTAGATAGAGGAAGATGAAAAGTAAAGAATCTAAAGGTTCTAATTACCTTAACACCCCTAGTTCATTCATATGTTCAATTAGCATGTTGTGCCTAAAAATAAGAGAAAGCATGAAGGTAACTAACATATCATAACTTTGTCAATAAAAAGGACCAAAGGATTGAAGCATGTGGCACAAAAAAACATTAATCTTATAGTAATAGTTTAAATATTAACATAGTAGCACAAAAAATCAAGAAATCCAAGCTTAAAGATGATGTACCCTCTAGCAAGAAATCTTGCTGCTTTAATGTTAGATGGGTTCTCAAGCCATGAACTATATTTGATAAAGCTTGTCATCCAATATGAGCACACATCCAAGACATGGGAAATTGCTTCTTCTTGAGAAATTCTTTCTTGTTTGACCATATTTTCATGAATCTGTTTTATGTTAGATAAGTTACTGCCATAAAAGGGGACCCACTCCAATTCTTCACAAACAACCTGTGGTGGAAAAAGGAATGCATATAAAGTTTTAAAAAATTACTAGACTAGTGAGAAAGATAATAGGATTAATGAAGATGCTGATGATGGTATAATGATGATAACATGGAAATGGTTGATTACGTACTTCCACATACAGCTGATATGAACTTATGGATGACAACTGAGGATAGAATAACACACTGCCCCCTATAAGATACCTACGAAGTAACGAAACATAAAATCAAAGCACATAAAGAGTAGTGCCTAATCATAGCTAGTTTAACTTAAAATAAATAAAAAGTGCTAGATTTCCTACAACTGCACCTTATGATTCCTTCAATTGGGTTCTCCGTCATGGTAAAGCCGTTAGATGATAAGAATGACTGAGATCTTCTGCCCAAAGCAATAAAAAACCCAAAAATTGCCAAATCCTTTTCCAATACCTGTTGATTACCCGTCAGCATATTTTATTATGAATAAAAAACACTCATAAAATAATACTTCAGGAAATGATTGAAAAAGAGTAATCATTGCCATTCCCCATAAAACAATCTTTCTGACATTTTGAAGAAAAAGATGTGCACTGATAAATGCTAAATTTAGTACGAAGATTGATGGGCATAGAAGTTAATGTCCCAACACAATACAGTAAAAAAACCATAAATAAAAAGTAGAATAAGCATAATTGGAGCTCATCATTCAATGCAGACGATAAGTACTTAGTTCTTACCATCAAACAACAAAAGAAGCATATATGAGACAAAAATAGTGGATCGGACTACAAAAACTAATCGAGCAATGGACCATAACTACTCTACCCCTTATGAAGCCACAAAAAATTATTGAGATATGAGCCTATCTACTAAGCCCCCATATTTAGAGGACTGGGCCTACAAATGAAATTTACATCTCCAATAATAAAGAAAACCAAAGATTGAAACCTATGACCCTGCTTTGTAAAGAAGGTGCCAAATTGAGTTTGTTTATTTTTAAATAAATTTTCAAAGAAAAAGAGCGTGAAGGCCTTATGCAAATACATTAAAAAAAAAAATATTCAAGTGGGAGTGGGATTTGAGTTAGAATAAATTACCCCTAGTTCACAATGAGACAACCTAGATATTTATGACCATTCTTTTATCACAAGCATTTGTCGAGATACGGGTTTTGTCAACTCCACTCATAGCATATAAAATATCTGGCCTAATTATTAGAACATATGATCTAGCCATGTAGTAAATTGGCCCAGCATTTATTTTTGTATTCTTTTTAAAATTTTGTCTATCATCAAGATATTGCCCTTACTCGACCCCTGGCACATCTCATGCAAGAGAAACCCATATTTTTTCGATGTTATCTCCCTCCTTTATCATTTTTAGAATTGTGATGGTCTATCATTACATTTAAAGTAGAAATACTTTAAACATTTTTTTAAAATTTCCAAACTTTTTCTAATACTTTTCTTTTTTTTTCTAGATTTGTCTTTATTTCTTTTTCACTCTTATTGTTCACCTTTTAATCCATTTTTATTCAAAAATATCATAAATATAAAGGCATTTATCAACCCAACAACTTACTCAAGCATGCATGCGCACAATGCGGTAAGAAGTTGCTCAAGGACATAATTAATTGCATCATTTTATAGTATTTGCACATTCTTCAAGGAAGTTTCATTTGACTCATATTTTCCAAAATAAGCATGCACATCATTTATGAAGTCACTGTAATTTCAATTTTCATTTTTTTGCTAGGACATTTATGTTTATTGAGATTTGTAAACCTACATAGCAATTAGGACAAGATGTGAAACTATAAAATTTTTGGGGTCAAACAAGTTTATCATGTGCATGGGACATCCAAGTATGGTGTTGCACGAGCTCCTGCTATGCTATGGACATCCAAGCATGGAAATGTTTAAGATTTTGCTTAACACGTCAGAGCTTTGTCAATATCTTCAAGCTGCAGATGAACATTTTAATCACTGGTATAATTGTAAATGTGGGTAATATGTCCTGTTTTGCATTTTGGTGGGTTAGTAAGTTTTTCGGATCACATGCATGACTTCTCGTGATATCCATTTTGAACTGAATTTTACTTTGTGAAGTATGTCCGCAACTTCAAGTTATACTAGTTCAACTTTTTCATGCCTTTGTTAACTGCACCATCGTTGTTAAATTGCAAATACTTTCCCATTTGTGTATATTTAGCTGCATTTTGTTCAATTGTCAACCTTTTAGTGTACATTTTTTTGTTTGCACGAGCGGTTAATTTTTGTTCGCTTAAGTTTTGGAGAATACTTGAAATAATATCGTTTAACTAATATTTTGTTTGTGTTAATGCCGAGATAGGTCCCATGAAGGAAGCATCCACACCTATTAAATAGGAGTATTTTGCATGCAATTTTCATGTTCAATTTCAAGTTCATAGTGTTCTAAGGGAATAGTAAGGTAATCATGATCACGATCATTGGCGAGACACCAAAGTCCATGCAAGTCCATTTGGTTAATATTTTATTATTTTTATAGGACTTCTTGTGAGTTTTGAGTGCTTCTTTTTTGCTATTGTTTGTAAGTTGATTTTGACTGAATTTTAACATTTTTGTGACACCAAGCTTAGTAGGTACCAGAAAATACAACCAGCCAACCATTAAAAAAGCGGACGAGGCATCCGCATTGAGTCGCGCCTGCTGTGGACAGCAGTCCAGTCGCTATTTGTTCACCGATTTGGGTTAGGTTTGCTTGCGAACTCAAGTATTACCTTAGGGTTACTTGCGAACTCAAGTATTTCCTACTAAATTGGTATCAGAGCGCCGATTTGGGACCGTCGGAGGCTGAATCCTGAAATTTAGGCGGAAATTTTTTTACCGGAAGAAGATCTTCGTGTTTCTTGGGAAGAGATGGCCGGGAAGAAGGTCGAGGTCTTGGAAGGCGAGATTGGTCAACTAAAATCAGATTTGGAGGGAAAGTTTTTTGACTTTCAAACTCAAATCACCTCCAACAATAAAAGGATAGAGGGAAGTTCATGGTGATGGAAGAAAGGCTGAAGAAACTATTAGAGTTGAAGATAAATCTTACGACATCGGAGAAAGAGAGACCACCGGAGGCCATGGTGTAGGAGGGAATCCGAACCCGTTTAGGCCGTTTAGGGAGAGGAGAAATCCGGAAGTGGAGGTCATTGAGGGGGAGGATGACATGCCACCTCTAGAGCAACTCTTTAGAGAGGAGATGAGTTTGGGAAATGACCAGAGGGGTACTAATTTCGTCGGGAGAATGGAAGAATTTCATTGCCGAGACGCTGATTTTGAAGGGAGAAGAAGGGAATACGATGAAGGGTTCGGGTATAATCACCGGAGAGAAGATCGTGACAGTTGGGGAGCACCTCCTTTTTGAGAAATGGGAGGTTATGGAGGATTCAGGGGACACGGGGGAGACCCACGGGTGAGGAAACTGAAGATGCGCCTTTGAGGGTGAAGACGGCCATGGTTGGATTTACAAGGAGGAGCATTACTTTGTTGTCAACGGTTTGACAGAGGAAGAGAAGCTGACGGCGACGGGATTGTGTTTGGAAGGAAAAGTCTTGGCATGGTATCAGTGGCGTGACAGGGGGAGCCCATCCAGAGCTAGCGAGAGTTCAAATATTGCTTATTAGAGCGTTTCCGAGCCGATGGGGGAGGAGACTTCTATGAGCAATTCTTTGCCTTAACTCAAGAGGGGACTGTGGCAGATTACCAGGACAAGTTTGAGTACTTGGCTAGCAGATTGGAGCACATTTCAGAGTCAGCCCTAGAAGGGAACTTCATGAAGGGGCTTAAACCTGAGATACGAACAGCAGTTAGGGTGCTAGAGCCGAGGAACCTAGGGAAGGCTATGGAGCTGGCGCAGTTGATGGAAGATCTGAAGAAATCAAAAAGAGGAGCTCGGGGGAACTATTGAGGGGGATCATACAAGATGACTACCACCTTCCTACCATCAAAAGAGCGTCAGGGAGTCTGAAAGAAGCGCCAAAGGAAAAAACTTGAGGGGGGGATGGGGGACAATTCAAAAAGCTGACAGAGAAGTAGATGCAGGACAAGAGGGCAAAGGGGTTGTGCTTCAGATGTGATGAGAAGTACATGCCGGAGCATCGGTGTAAGGACCGAACTCTTCAAGTTCTCCTTATCTGTGAAGACGAGGAAGACGAGGAGGGAGGTGGGAGCAAATCTGAAGAGGAGGAGAAGCTGCTCCTGGATGTGACAGAAGTCTCTCTGAACTCTGTAGTGGGATTCACTCTGAGCCACACTATGAAAGTGAAGGAGAGATAGCTGACCGTGAGGTGATGGTGTTGATTGACAGTGGGGCAACCCACAATTTTATTTCCAACCAGATCGTTGAGCGGTTGGGGATGGAGTTGGTGGATACAAGAGCCTATGGGGTGATGATGGGCACGGGAAAGGTGGAAATGGGTAGAGGAGTTTGTAGAGGGGTAGTGCTGAAGATTCAGGGGATCCAGATAAGGGAGGATTTCCTTCCCTTGGAATTGGGGAGTGCTGACGTCATTCTAGGGATGAAGTGGTTGCAAACATTTGGGGAGACCAAGATCAATTAGGGGACATTGAGGATGGAACTTGTGATGGGAGGAAGAAGGAGAACGATTCAAGGTGATGCTGGCCTGACCAAGGCTGGGGTATCTCTCAAATCCATGATCATATCCATACAAGAGGTGGGAGGTGGGAGGTGGATATCTGGTTGAGCTGCAGCGCTTGGAGAGGGTGAGTGTGGGCGATGAAGGAGACATTCCACTGGTGGTGTAACCGCTCATACAGCAATTCAGGGAGGTGTTACAGCCACCTCAGGGCTTACCACCACCCAGAGAGCCAGAGCATGCAATCATCTAAAGGATGGGGTGTCACCAATTAGTGTTCGACCTTACCGCTACCCTCAAATTCAAAAAGATGAAATCGAGAAGCTGATCAGGGAGATGTTGGAGGAAGAAATAGTCAGACCTGTCCTACTAGTCAAGAAGAAGGATGGGAGTTGGAGGTTTTGCGTGGATTACAGGGCGTTGAACAAGGAGACAGTGCCGGATAAGTTCCCTATTCCGGTGATTGACGAGTTACTAGATGAGTTGCACGGAGCAGTAGTGTTTTTTAAGATGGACCTGAAGTAAGGCTACCACCAAATCAGAATGAAGTAGATGAATATTCAGAAGACGGCCTTCAGAACGCATGAGGGGCATTACGAGTTCTTGATGATGTCTTTCGGGCTCACTAACGCCCCTGCTACTTTTCAATCTTTAATGAATAGGGTGTTCCGGCAACATCTCAGGAAGTTTGTGCTAGTTTTTTTTATGACATTTTGGTGTACAGCCAAACGAAGGAGGAGCACTTGGAGCATTTGAAGGAGATTATGAAGATCCTACAGGAGCATCAACTGAAAGCTAACCAAAAGAAGTGCAGTTTTGCCCAGTCTATGGTGGAATATTTAAGACATGTGGTGTCTTAAGAGGGAGTGGCAGCCAACCAATCCAAGATTTAGGCCATGCAGAACTGGCCAAGGCCTAGCAACATAAGGGAGTTGAGGGGTTTCCTAGGTCTGACTGGTTACTACCGGAGATTTGTGAAGGGCTACAATACCAATGCGTGGCCTTTGACTGAGCAACTGAAGAAGGACAATTTCTTGTGGGGAGAGGCGGCAACTCAGGCTTTTGAAAGATTAAAAAAAGCCATGACAACGGTTCCAGTGTTAGCTCTTCTAGATTTCAGCCAGACCTTTGTAGTGGAGACTGATGCATCAGGGTATGGCTTGAGAGCAGTGTTGATGCAGGATCACAAGCTTATAGCCTACTTCAGTCAGGTGCTATCGATCAGGGCTAGATTTAAGTCAGTATATAAGAGAGAGCTGATGGCCATCGTCCTAGCCATTCAGAAATGTCACCCTTATCTTTTGGGAAGGCACTTCATTATTCGTACGGACCAAATGAGTTTGAAATACTTATTGGAACAATGGATGGTGACCGAGGAACATTAGAGGTGGCTGTCAAAGCTTTTCGGCTATGACTTTGAGATCCAGTATCGACCAAGGGTGGAAAATAAGGCAGCCGACGCCTTATCCATATGTGTTGGGGAACTTCAGGAGTTGACAGTCTCAGTACCACTGATGGTTAACAGGGGGCAATCAAAGAAGAAAGCCTACAGAGTGAGGAGCTGAAGAAAATCAAGGAAGACTTGAGGAAGGATAGTAGTAGCCATTCGGGGTACTATTTGGAGGGGGAGAAGTTGATACATTATGGGAGGTTCGTGATGCCACGAACATCAGCACACATTCCCCACTTACTACAGGAATTTCACAGCAGTGTTGTTGGGGCACATTCAGGGATATAGAAGACATATAAAAGGCTGGCAGAGGAGCTTTACTGGAAGGGGATGTATAAGGATATTGAAGAGATGGTGGCAAGGCGTGAGGTGTGTCAGAGAAATAAATATATGACGATGGCACCAGGAGGGCTACTTCAACTATTAGCATTTCCTAACAAAGTGTGGGAGGAAGTATCTATGGACTTCATTGACGGCCTCCCCCGCTCAGAGGGATTCACAATCATTTTTATAGTGGTGGACCGACTTAGCAAGTATGCTCATTTTGTTCTCTTACGACATCCTTACACCGTAGTATCAGTAGCGTCAGCATTTATCATGGAAGTGGTGAGATTACATGGGGTTCCTAAGTCAATTGTGTCTGACAGAGACAGTATTCCTTATCTAGTTTTGGAAGGAGCTTTTCAAAATGCAGGGCACGATTCTCAAGAGAAGTACTGCCTACCATCCATGGACAGACGGACATACGGAGGTGGTAAACCGGAGCTTGGAAACATATTTGAGGTGTTTTGCCTCTGAAACACCGCGGATGTGGGTGAAGTGGTTACGTTGGGCCAAGTATTGGTACAAATCTCATACTATTCTGCTTCTCAAATGACGCATTTCAAGGTGATGTATGGCAGAGACCCCCCACACCTAGTGCACTAAGGGAAGGGAAGCACACCCGTTTCGTTAGTGGAGCAGTACTTGGAGGAAAGGGACAATGTGCTAGAAGAATTGAAGAAACATCTACAGATAGCACAACAAATTATGAAGAGACAGGCGGATTCACACAGGAGGGACATGCAGTTTGAAGTGGGGGAGAAGGTGTTCTTGAAGCTAAGCCCCTACAGACAGAAATCAGTGGCTAACAAGCGGAACGACAAACTGGCTCCGAGGTATTTTGATCCCTAAAAGATCTTGGGGAAGATTGGCGCTGTGGCGTCTGAAGTTACCCGCCTCCGCTACCACACACCCATTGTTCCATGTGTCACAGCTGAGGAGAACTCTGGGAGAGCATGCATTTAGTTCAGAGTTACCAGCATCAATGACGAAGGAGTTAGAAGTGACTTTAGAACCCCTGGAGCTTATAGGGGTAAGATCTGATAAAGAGGGCAATAAGGAAGTGTTGATTCGATGTAAGGATCTACCTGATTTCGACGCTACTTGGGAACCATTTGAAAGAGTGAAAGAGCAATTTCCCTCTTTTCACCTTGAGGACAAGGTGAGTTTTTGAGAGGGGAGTAATGTTATGCCGGCCCAGGAGGGGCCGGCTGGATCGGTCCGGTTCTACACCCGGCGGCCCAAGCCCCAGGCGGAACAAAGCAGAGGGGGGGCGGGATGCATAGTGGGCCCAAGCATGAGTAAAAATTAATATGGGAGAAAAATTTTGAATGGGGAGGGCTGTTTTGGTAATTTGTATTCCTCCTTTATGGTTAATTAGGTGCTTAGGAGGGAATTATGGATTATCTTGAATTTGAATTGTAATTTGAGATCTAGGGTTCTTTTGCTTTGGGCTCTTGGCATTGCTAGAGATTGGAGAGTTGTTCTTCCTCTCGGATTGAAGAACAATTGTATCTTTGCTATTTTACGCATTGTCTAGTGGAATACAAGTCTTGCTTTGAGTTTTCCTTCAGTTTTCCTCTGAATTTCTGCTGTTTTGCTGCTGTAAACAGCAGTTTGCTGTTGTTTTCCTGCTGTGGACAGCAGTCCAGTCGTTGTTTGTTCACCAATTTGGATTAGGTTTGCTTGCGAACTCAAGTATTACCTTAGGGTTACTTGCGAACTCAAGTATTTTCTATCACCTTCTCATCACAACAAAAAGGTATGTACAAGTGATGCAAGAGACACCATAACCAATTTTCTCCCCCATTGCTTCAAAGGCACACATGGATGGTTTGTAAAACACCTGCAAACAGTCTTTATGTCAACCACATCAAGAAAGATAAGTATGGATGTTTTGGCATAGTACCTACACAAAAAGATAATATAATATTATATAGTTTCTCTTAAGGGTGTAAGTGAGCCGAGCCGGCTCGAGCTTGACTCATTTATGGGCTCGCGAGTCGAGCATATCGAGTTCGAGCTCAAACTCGATCTCTTTTCGTAAATGAGCTCGAGTTCGAGCTTGATGAAGCTCGGCTCGTGAGCTCGCGAGCCAGCTCGAATGATTATTAATAGTTTTTAAAATAATTTTATTATATTTATTAAATTTAAATATTTTATAAAAATTAATAATAAATGTTGTTAGGGAAGAATGAGGCGTTTGGCGATTCAGTTGAGTTCGAAGCGGAATGAGGCGGGCAAAACTAGGCGGGCGACCCGAGTTCGAAAGGAACAAGGCGGCCATAACGAGGCGGGAGGTGGGGGCAGGCGGAACGAAGTCGAAAGCGGGCGGAAGGTGATTGAGTGGTCCGTTGTTTGCGGGAAGAATGAAACGAAATGAAGCAGTTCGCTGTTCGTGGCAGGATCAACAAGGCTCGCCAGCCGGCTCGAGCTAATTTACAATGGGACGAGTTCGAGCTTGCTTTCCAACTGACGAGCCAAGCTCAATAATACCATTACTCGACTCGACTTATTTAGACCCCTAATTTCTCTATTATGTCAAGAAAGACACGTACAAGGGCATAGAAAAAAAAGTGAAGTTGTTATGTACACCTACGATGGCTTGATGGATAAAGTTAGAGAGATTGAGAAATTGGTGGAGAGCGCGCGCAAGAGAGAGAGAGAGAGAGAGAGAGAGAGAGAGAGAGAGAGAGAGAGAGAGAGAGAGAGAGAGAGAGGAATAAAAATAAGAGGTTTGGCCTCTTGAAGGAGAGGTTTTTTCATGCCTTTATGCTTGGAAGGAGCAGCACAGAGGTATAAGAGTGAGGAAAAAGAACCCTAAAGCTAGGCTTCAAGCAAGCAGCTTTATAAGAAAGATTTATTTTTAAAATTATGTAATTGTATGTATGTGCAAACAGATTTTTACTAAACAAAACTTATATAAAAATTTAAAAAAAATGAATTTAATTTAATTTAATTTAATTTAAACTTTATCTTGGGTCTCAATGCACATAATTTGTGTTTTCAACGATTATAGACTTCAGAGTTTTGTATCAATTATGCCCAATTTGAAAAATATAATTTCTATGAATTATTTGATTGATTTTAATATATTAGATTTGGGCATAATTTGTGTACTTCTCATAGAAAAATTCATTACTCATCGTATGCAAGAATTTCCCACCAATGCATATGATGCATTTAATATCAACCATCAACAATCCATACAATTTGATTATTTATTATAGTTTATGATACAAAAATAACATTTAGGAAAGCACTCACAAGTAAAAGGATGTATAAGATCTATTTTCCCATTGACCCAAATAAAGATCCATTTTCCCCCCAAATAAGATCATTTTTCATATCTTCAAGTAAGTCCAAAGTGACTACTCCAAAATAATCAACCATTTTAAGCAATCCTACGAGTGTGGTGATGGTGAAGGCAATAGAATAGTGATGGTATGGAGTGTTAATTTCAGTGACAGAACATGAGGAACAGAGAGACAAGGCATGATTTTCGTGCAATGGATGAGTGTTATGCACAATGAGAAACCACAATGGTCAACACTGAATGAGCCGTGTCAACCACAAATCAAGTTGTGGGCAAAAACTGTGCTGCACGCAATATATGAGCGATGGATTAAAATGAGAATATTATAGAACAAGAGGAGTACAATCAGAGAACACGCTCAAGAACAGATGGGGTTTTGGCACAACATATATGCATAGGGGGGTTCAATTTTTAATTTCACTGTACCGATAGCTAAGCAGTCACAACATTCATACAACTTCTGTTGTGTATGATAGCTTACAAAATTATCGTCATGCTTAAAATAAATTTGCAATATAAGAATCCTTTTCCAATCAAATCCGCATATATATAGCAATAACAAATCTTAAAGAAAATTCAAATAAAAAATCTTCAAAATCACTAAATTTTGTATCAAATTATTGAAAATCGTGCCCCTCATTAATTTCCTTATCCTTCTCTTCTTCTACATCAACATGTAAATTTTTACATGGGCATTCTAATACAATAAAACGTAGTAATTAAGTCAGCGTAGCTCTCTCAAAAGCCCAATTGGCCATAGGCAATTACAAGGAGTTAAAGCCAGCCACAATAAACTTAAAACAGGCATGTTTTGTTGCATTTTAGGCCCATTTTTAATTTCGGCCAAAATTTCATATATTTTTATTTAATTTACTTTATCATGTTGCTTGATTTTCTTTGGATAATATTAAATTTGATTTCGAATGTTTGGTAGAATAGAATTTGATTTTTAGACAAAATTTTATATATGAATTTTGAAGTTATATTATATGGTCTTATCATTCTAACCTCATTTGTACGAATAGATATTGACCGCCTATAATTGAACATGCTATTCTTTATTATTTTTTAACCTAAAGAGTATTGCTTTAAGATTTTTTCACTATTTCAGGATGCATCAAAAACTCTTCAAATTTATTCATATTTAATAACATTTTTGTTCCTCATTTTATAAGCATTAAATACATCAAGCAAACAATTATGACATTAATATAGGAGTAATTTTTCTTCAATTCAATCTTTTATTTAAGCACGTCTTTGTAGGATCTCTTTGAGACTTTCTCTTTGTTTTTTCACATTTAATTAATCTAACTTACCTTGCCCAATTAATTTTAATTACTTGACATTCAACAAACATAATTTGTTATTCAATGAAATTATCCACATCCGTTATCTCATAACAAAAAACTTAGGATAAATTCTCCCATAAGATAGCTTCGATTGTCTTACCTCTATACTTTCACACGTTGTAAGCTTTGCCCATATTCTTTCCCTGCCAATAGCCAGCTGCAGTTGTTTCTGAAGAAGATTAATCCAAAATGAGATTTCTTCAACAGTACGCCCACCTTTAATTTTAAGACTAGCAGCTCGAGGAGCAAAATGTGATAGGAATTCTCTGCGTAGACCAATATCTTTCATAGAATCATAAGCCTTCTGTATTGGGAGAAAATCAAGAAGCGTGTCCATCAATCTACCAGTGGCATCAGGAAGCATAGACACGAATTGAGAACAAGAAATTTTCGCTGATCCTAGCATTGTAACAGCAGCAAGGCAGCTCAAAGCAAGCATAAGTAGTGAGAGGTCATTTGTAGCGCCTGATCTGGATGTCTTTCCTGTCGAGCATCTGGAGTGGGGGTTGGTGGTTAAAATTTAGCAAATCTTCTATTAAACAAACCTCAACATAAAAAGCATAAGAACATACAGTGTGGTTGCTGCTGTAAAGCAAGGATCCTTTTCAAAGATGTTCACAAAAGTAGTCACAACCATCGGATGTTGATGTGACCAAAACCATTCAGAAGTTGAAGGCTGCTTGGCAGACAATTCCTCATGAATTACACTCTCCAATGGAGCACACAGCCGGATCAAGCTGAAAGTTAAAATGTTCTGTCAAATTGATTAATATGATACTTTTTTTGTTTAGATTCAATTCAAGGATGATGTTCGACCAACTTTTATAAATGTGAGCAAAGTCGCCAGAGAACTTGGATTTTGCGGGAATTTTTATATACGCTATAAAAAATTGGAGCCCAGTGTAATGAAGACTGTCATAACCATGGGAAAAGTTCAAACATAATTTCTAAATATTTAAGTCAGACATACGAAAAAGTCATCTCCTTTACAGAAAAAGCACAAGATTCAGAACAACGGAATAATGACATCCCCGTGAAGAATTCTTCCAAGGAAAATTTAAAAAAGAAAAACATGGGCTCAACATTAGATAATACTCGGTTTACACTGCTCCAGCACTTAATACTCTCTACTATTGCCCCCTGTTGAAGACAACTTAATGATTTATATACAGGTTTTCTCACATGCTTATTTGCATTGAAGTAACACAATAACCATAAATTACTACCATCTTAAGATAATACCCTCGTTAATTTCCTAAAATAGGAAAGAAATATTTTCATTCCTTCTAAAGACCTATGGGCTGGCGGAAATTGCATAAAAGAAAACTGGCGGAGTACCAAGAGGCATAAATCTTGGGTTCCTGCAGCTGGAGAATAGCAAAGGATGGCAAATCCGCTGCAGCAGCAATGGTGGCTCCCTAGGTGGCTGGCTTGGCCCATGGATCGCTGGGGCAGCTTTCACCGCCCATGGATTAACAAAATAAGGCCAGTAGGTTGAGCAGATTTAACATACAGCTTTTGTATTTCTTTTGAGGGATCATATTCCAATGTTAGAAGTTTTTTACGTGCTATTACCATCATATTGTTTATTTTCTTTTCTCATTAGGCTATGGTTTATTTCGTCCTGCTTTTTACCCATTGCAAATCTGTGTATATAGAGCCAAGTTTGGGCAAAATAAGAAGTTTAGAGTATTCCTCTTTCTTCTCTCTCAGTTCTCTTTTGTTTCCTTTTTTCCATAGTGTGAAAGCAAGTATCTTTTTAAGCTATGGCCAACAATTACAATAGGTCCCTAATTCGTTATATAGCAAAAAAAGAGAAAAAATAAGTTCTCCCTCCACCTTACCAAGCCACATCATCATTCTGAAAGTCTTCATAGAGCATCTCTTTAAAATTATTTTCTAAAAACAAAATAGAAAGAAATTCTTAAAAATGATCTTGCTTGATCCAAATGGTGATTCGAGGAAGATAAAAGAATGGATTAGCTAAATAGTAGAGCTGTCAATACTGGACCCGACCAGAAAACCCGACCTGAAAATTTCGGGTTTGGGTTGACCCGAACCCGAAGCGGGTCAGTTTTGGGTCCGAAAAACCGACCAGTTTGCAAAATCGGGTCAGGTTCGGGTTGACCCGAAAACTCGGGAATGACCCGAAAAATCCATCTGCCCCTGCTGCCCGCTGCCCCGCGTTGCCTGCCTTACTGCCCCGGCTGCCCACGTGACCGCGTCCGCGCGTCGAATCGCATCGGAAGAAGGTTCGACCGTTAGAGACATCGAGCTGCGCGTCACCTGCGAGGACAATGGCCAGCTAACACAACATCATGCAAAATGGTTCCAAGCGCATCAACTATGATCGTAATCACTTGAATATCGCACATTCATGATATTATGTCGACATAGTTGGAACGTGAAAATTACCAAATAGGCACCTCCCATACTCAAATCGACCAAACATGAAGGAAACAGAGAACAATGAATATGGTGTCACGCAACTTAGGTTCGAAATGCCTTGGCCACAATCGATGTCCTCAAACATCGTCCGTTTTCAAAATGGATAGCACCAACGGTTCCAGAACATCGAAATTAACTAAAAAGTACGCTCATGTTGCTTGAGTTTCCCAACAAAAGGAAAACGAAAAATTTATCAACGCATGAGGCAACAACACAAAATCTGAGAAGTGTGCGAGAAATAAAAAATTTAGCCAAAATATCCATACATATTTCAATTTCAATATTTTAATTTCTTCATTGAGCATGTTTATTTCTTGTTGTAATTCAGAAATAGAGGAATGAAAAGATGTATATCCAGATTTTTTTGTCATTGGTTAGTATACTTCTTTTGTGGCGTGTATATAGAATAATCATTATTTAATGGTGTCATTTTTTATTTCTTTTTTTTTATATTTTATCTTTGGTCTAAAATTCAAATATTTGATCAAGAAATTTTATGAGTTATTCCTTTTGATATATATATATATATATATATATATATATATGTATATATGATAAAAAAATCTCACCAAATCTCATATCATTTGAATTACTTGTCGCATACTACAGCGTTGAACTCGTCCACTCAGTCTCTCAATTGCATCCTCATTATGCCCATCCCATATATAAATAAAATTTGAAATCCTAGACTAAACTTTGCCCCACTATCTCCCACAATCAATCCTCATTCCCCCTCTGGTTCTCATTGCCTTGCATGAGTCGAGCTTACAGCTCATTGCACGCCTCCACTTTGCCTCCCTTATCTTCGCACAAGCTCGTGAGCCCCCTCGCCTTCTCTATGAAAGTTATTGGTCTCACCTCCCAAACGCCAAACCTCTCCGCTCATCCTCTCTTCTCTCTAATATGGCATCCCAACCTATTCCGACCAACCAGTCACCTTCTCCTCCTTCCTAGCCATAGAAGCTGCCTACATCTCCCCTTCCCCCTTGCTATACGATCCAATCCTCACGAAACTACAGCCACCATGATCAGCATAACCCCCTCAATCCCTTCTCTCTTTGAACAGAGAGAAAAATCTCTCTCTCTCTCTCTCTAGCTTCTCCCCCTCTATTTTCCACTATAACTTTCTATCTCTAAATAGAGAAAGAAAATCTTTCTTTCTTTTTCTCTCTTTTATTATCACTCTCTCATTATCTTTATCTCTCTAAGCAAAGAGATAACTCACTCACTCCAACACTCTGTATCTCTCTTCCAGTCCCCTTTGTCACTTTCTCACTCTCATTTCATTTTCCAAAAAAAAAAAATGAAATGAAATTTTTTATGTATTTGATCTCGTCGCAAGTTCTCGTATCTATCTTGTGATGCGACGGGTGAGCCCTATGAGCGCTTCCGTTAACACGATGAGAAAAAATATATTGTTTTGAAAATTTCTCATAAATGTATCTCATGCACGTCTTTCTTTAAACTATGAGGTTTTTAAAATTCCGACCAAAATGTCTTCGGACCAACCATGCATGTTTTTCTTGGCTTATTGGGCAAGCCTAGACTCCCCATAGATACCCCTCCTATGTAGGGAGATACCAAGAGGCTACAGGACTTTAGATTGAAAGAACTTGAAATAACAACACACATAGGACTTCTGAACATGAATGCATTTAAATTAAAATAAAAAAAAAATATAAAAGAGGGCGGCAAAATGAAATTTCAAAATGAGAAAAAAAATGCCATTAATAATAAATTGAGCAAGCCTTACAAGGGACTTATAATGAATGTTGCATCGTACCTACATGCATAACTAGAACCTCACTCCTAGGAACAATTATTACGTCCTCTGATCGGACGTAGAGCTACGTTCGGCCGCCAATAACATGTCGCCACGTGCTCTTACTCTAAACCGCGCGGCCCGACGACTTGACCCGGAGCGGTACCCGGGAATGCTATGTTCGCGATTTTCTCGGTATTGCTCGGTATTTGCTAGGTATTGCTTTGCAAAAATGAGAAATACCGCTCTGTGAAGACCAATACCATGCAAATACCGAGTAGTACCGAGTTTTTACAACTCGGTACAACTCAGTATTTGCTATGTATTGCTAGGGATTTGCTCGGTATTGCTAGGTATTTGCTCGGTATTGCTAGAAAAAACTCAGTACAACTCGGTACAACTCAGTATTTGCTCGGTATTGCTAGGTATTTGCTCGGTATTGCTAGGGATTTGCTCGGTATTGCTAGAAAAAACTAGGTACAACTTGGTATTTGCTCAGTATTGCTAGGTATTTGAAATATATCCAAAAGGTGATGGGATGTTGTTCGGCTCGTCAAGGATTTAAAAAAACGCACGCGCGAGAACCCAAAAAACAGCGGGTCGGGTCGGCGATTTTTCTTCATGCTACGTGGCGCTAAAATATTGGTGGCCGAACGTAGATGAGCGTACGTTCACCGGACCGAATAAAAGTTCCACTCCTAGGGCCATCAAGAACAGCTCAAAACTTTCAAAAATCCACAAAATGAGCTTGAATGGCCAAAATAAATAAGGAAATCCCCCTATATATAACAAGAAATTTGATTAAGTGTAAGACCTACTACATTAAAGTCCAACCACGCAAAACTAAAAAATTGACAATATGAAAAGATTCTAATTCATCACAAATGCCACTGAATACACAACACATACAAGCAAGTGGATGGAGGGCATTTTTTAAAACTTCAATATGAAATTTTGCATGCATTTCAACGACAAATATTTACAAAAGTAATTAAAATTCGAGTATTTTCAAATCATACACACATCATAACATAACTTTCAAATTCAAGTGTAACCACCTCAAGAAGCTTGCCACTACATCAAGAATCATGTAACTGCCTCGAGAAGCATGACATAATCTTAAGAAGTATGCAGTTGACTCAAGAAGTATATAATCACTCTGAGAAGCGTGCCAATGTGGTAAAATCATGCAAATACATCATGTAAATGTGATCAAAAGATGTGCTAACGCACAAAAAAGGTGCACTGAAAAACAAGCAAGTGCGCTAGGCAAATATGTCAAAAATGTATAAAATGTGAAAATGCACAACATACACTGTACAAATGCACCATCTATATGTATCAAAAAGCACGCAAATGTATCGTGAAATATTCAAGTGTGCCTTACAAATGCATCAAAAAGAGAGCACGATTTATCAAATCACCAAAAAAATTTCAACCTCGTGTGCTCTGATAAGTATTTTAAAAAGCTAAACACAATGTGTAAAGTACAACACAGACCAAAATTAAGCAGGAGGCAAGTTCAACCCACTCCAAGAATCATGTAACCTTTTTTGAAAAATGATCAACTATTTTAAAAAATTCACAAACTCTCTTTCAAGGGCAAATTCAAGCTCTCATTTTATGCAATGTTCTTGAACAGGTCGCCTTGCCTATAAGATAAGATTGTAAGTCTCATTTTTTTTAAGTTTGATACTTCATCTCCCTAAGAATGGAATAGACAAAACTCCCACCTCTCAAAAAATTACTGCAATACTAATTGAAATAAAATTTTCTAATCGAGCAAATTTGCAATTAAACATTTGAGCGTGATGCTCACAATGATATTTTGTCCTACAAATGCAACTTCAAATATTGATCACTAAGCCGACCCTCTGCAAGCAAGCTAACAAAGTTGAAAAAATCAAAAAAGCAATAAAATTAAATTATTCAATCACACCAATTATGGCAGCACTAATAGAAAATATCAATCAGATGGAGTTATTTCTTTCAAAATGCCCCAATCTCAATACAAATCACTTTGAGAACACATCTAGATAAAAATCTAAAAATTTCAAAAAATAATAATAAAATCTAAAAATCCATAAGTGAATTTTATACCCTAAAACTTATGGAAAAATGTATTCACCCTCTACAACTGCATGTCGAGGTTGATAAAATTAAGAATGATCTTAACTTGCAAAGAGCCACTATCTTGACAAGCATACTATTATGCTCATAAACTATCTCTCGCCAATAAAGATATGGCATATAACATCTAACCGATATATTGCCAACAAATGATACCGTAGATAAATGTTTAAGACTGAGGCATTCTGAACAAATTGTTTCATCACAAAATAACAACATTATACTAGTGTCACATCCGGAGCATGTAAATTCCACGATAGCTTATAAATTCTTAAGTTATAAATCATAGGGTACATATAATTGAGAATAAAGTCCCCTATTATCTAGGATCAACCTAAATTCATCTCCATAGACAAACTTTCACCTTATGTTTATACGATTCACTTGGATGACTCAAATCATCGTTGCTGACAAGAATCATTCGGTCATATATAATTGACAACCTGCTCTGACTAAATAGACCAAGGATCATAACAACTTAGGATGATGAAATCATGGGATCTTGCTCAGGTTCATAATCATTTTTCCCACCATCCGCTTGAAGTTTTCGATGACAAAATTCCTCATCCTAAGCCAATTTCCTTATATTCTATGCTAAGCACTAAGCATCTAACAAGTAACCTAAATTGAAAGCTCCCACTTATCATCGGAAGAGATAATATTTAACCATAAGAACTTGTGCCTATGAGAAAATTAGAACTAAATCATAAATTCCTTTCAAAATGAGCCTGAAATCTCTAGATAATATTTTATCTTCAACCAATTTTGTTTTCTAAAAAATTTACATGGAAAACATTAAACTCTCTCAACAAAGGTGGGGTGTGAATTTTTTAAGCCCACAACACAAGTAATTGAGAGAAAGTCAACATGGCATACTCTAATTTTGAAAATTCAGCTCACTTGTATTAATTATGAGACAATGCTCTTCGACTCGAGAAAGAAAACATGAATATTACAAAATAGTTCACCACAAACACAAAATATTTGGTAAGAATTGGATATCTTTTAGCCTAATGAATGGTGTGTAGATAGGCCTCAATAAAGATCTAGATGAAGTTTGTGGTAGAATCCTTAGGATTCATCCCCTTCCCAAAATTCAATAAACATTTGAAGAAGTTAAAAGGGAAGAAAGTAAGCGGAGATTACTACTTGGAGGAACCAAAAACAATCTCATAATTGAAGAAAATGGCCTTTGCCATAAAAAGCATGAAGTAAAACCCAAGACATGACTCAAGAAGTGGAAAGAGAAGTAATAGTAGGAATGAGCTTTGTAAAAAAAAATTTATTACACAAGAGAAAATTGTTAGAAACTTCATGGCAAGCCAGCAAATCGGATCAATCATAGAAATCATCATAAAGTTACACATTTTTTAAAGATGAGAAATGGCAAAAACATCGGCAACAAAAAGCAATTGGACCTTTTAAAAAATTTGCTCACTCTGGAAAAAAACTATAAAGTCCTCCCTTTTAAGCCAAAAAAAGAAAGTAATTTTTTTCTTGCTCTTAATTGTACTAAGGGAGACCAGGAATCTTGAATTATTACCTAGAGAGCTTCCAAATACATGATAGGTTATACTCGCCTATTCTCATCTCATACTTCCGATGACATGGAAGGTTTTCCTATACCACCAATACCTTCCTAGAGCTGTGATAGGAAACACTTGAATATTTCAAATAAATCCTATCAAGAGAGCAAAAATAGCGAGAAATCTCTACGATTCCAATGAAAAACCAATGAAAAACAGTAATTTTATTGCAAGAAAGTAAACTACGGAAGAAAATAACAAGATACAATTGAGAATATTACTAGAATTTCATAAACAAAATGCATTCTGCTATAGCTATCCAAACAAAGTACCAAAGAAATGGATTTCGATTACTTTAAATTTTGAATTTATCAGTATCTGTCCATTTGATAAGGTTTTCAAACACAGCAAATGTGATTCACAAAATACTTGTTCCCGCCATCCCATCATGCCCAACTTGAGTGTGTTTGCATTCAACATTCGTATCAGTATTCAACAACTAAACAACTGTTGAAATGGTATTTACGTACATTCCATGCATTTAGATATCACTAGATTAAAATTTATCCAGTAAGGAAAAATATGAAATCAGCATACGAGTTTTTACTGCTTTTTTTATATTTTAGAATTAAATGACTTAGGTTGTGTCAAATAAAAAGCCATAAAAATCTAGTTATAAAAGAAATGACAAGAATCAAAGGAAAATCTAAGGACCTTCTGTGGACAAAAAGATTGATATCTCTATCTCTTCCATCTCCTCGAGATGAAATTTCAATTGCCGCCTGCAATAGAGAGTGGACTGCAGCCTGGAAAATTTGAGAGATTAGAAAGTTGCTAATAAGGTGTATAAGTAATT
The DNA here is from genome assembly GCF_001605985.2 of Dendrobium catenatum. Lineage (NCBI taxonomy): Eukaryota > Viridiplantae > Streptophyta > Magnoliopsida > Asparagales > Orchidaceae > Dendrobium > Dendrobium catenatum. Next base: position 382,175 of record NW_021318724.1, read on the forward strand.
CATATAGAATTTACAAGAGAAAAGTCCCATCAGTGTATGATTAAAAATTATAAATGCAGAAGGATGATAGAAAATTTATTTTTAGGTAAATTGCATAGAAACAGTTGAGTTTGTGATGTAAAACAAACATGCGAAGAGTTGCTTTGGGATTGTAACAATAAAGATTGAATTTGCGCATTGCTAATTAGTAACTCATGCTTCAATCAAGTTAAATTCTTAGAACTTTTCGTTTGAAGATTAGATAATGGTAAGCCGTTACAAGAGGTTAGTAATACAATTGCAATAATAACAAAAATTAAATAGTAGTACTAATAGCAAGTAATCAAGAATCCACAGTGTAACATCAAGACGTGATCACTTAGAGTTCATACTCACTCAATCACTCTTAGGCTTTAGTGGATGGTAGTTAAAAACAGGTTAAGGCTTAAGTAGTAGCAGAAAACATTAAAGAATATGACTTAAAAGGAAAGGAAAAAAATTTTATGAAATGAGAAAAAGTGCAATTAAGATTGTATACAAGAGGAAAGGAAGACAAAGTCTAGGATAACAAATTCCTAGCAATATGAGATACTCAAATAAGGTTATAAGAATTAGTAAATATTTTATTATTACACTTCATCTTTATTATGCTTATAACCACATGTATTTCAGCTTATTTTAGTTATTTTGTATGAACATGGACAAATATGTATGAAATTGTTTATGTAGAGAGTGATCTATATCGATGTTAATAATTTCGTCAACATAAAAGGATAATATTCATAAACTAATGAATGAGCAAAAGGACAGCAAAATGACATCTAAAGGACAGCTAAAACGCAACTAAAGCGCAGTTAAAGCTCAACTAAGGCACAATTAAAGCTCAACTAAGGCACAGTTAAAGCTCAACTAAGGCACAGTTAAAGCTCAACTAAAGCGCAGCTAAATGACAGCTAAATGGCAGCTAAAAGGTAGCAAAAGGGCAGCTAAAAGGCATCGAAAGGGCAGAAAAATGATAGCTAAAGGGCAATTAAAGCGCAACTATGTCATCAAAAGCATATGTCATCATGGCTAAAAAGGATAACTATATATGGGGGATAAGTTATATATGGGGGATAAGTTATATATGGGGGATAGGCCAGCACAAGTAAAGGTAAAAGATCTGACGAGGTAAACCTACACTCTCAATTCTAGAATTTGGAAAATTTGACTCAACTTTGAATAAGAGAATAGCTTCCATTCTAAAAGTTGAGAAGTTGGACCCAACCTTGAATTGGAAAATTGAAAAGGTACAAAAGCATATAAACATTATATGACTTGTTTAAAGGTGTTGAACAGTTTTGGCAAGATGAATAATACTGCTAAGCACTTTTAGGCTCAATCTGACATTTCAATGTGTGTTTTAACTATGTTAGTATTGTTAAGCATTTCTTAAATGTTTATTATTATTTCTTATAAATTGCTAGTGTATTTCATTGAGCTTAGCTCATTAGTAGTGGTTGTACTGCAAGAAAGGATGAGCCATTGGGACAATAAAAAGAGGTGACCGTTCTTTTGGTGTAAATACATTTTGGGTGTACAAAGATATCTAAAACAAGATTTGAATGCTAGATGTACAGACTTTTGGGTATGTGAGTGAATTTAAAAGTTTTAATAGAGCTATGCATTTACTTCAATTATATTTGATGTTCATTAAGAGACATTATATGCTTCCCATTATTAATAATGAAATTTGATATGTTGGAAAGTTATGAGAGTCTAAATAGATTTCTTTTACTCACTCAATTCTGAAAGTAGTGGCTCGGAATGAGTGTTAGTAAGAAGGATCCGGTTTAGATTTTTCTTCTCTGTTATACTACAGATTGACCGTTAAAGGATAGGCCAAACTGGCGTGTGACACCATCAAATCAGGATGAAGGGGGGAAGATATTCAGAAGACGGCCTTCAGGACGTACGAAGGGCACTACAAGTTATTGTTGATGTCATTTGGGCTCACAAACGCCCCTGCTACCTTCCAACCATTGATGAATAGGATGTTCAGGCCGTACGTCTAGAGGTTTGTCTTAATTTCTTTGATGACATACTTGTGTATAGCAGAACCGAAGAGGAGCACCTGGAGCATTTAAGGATGGTCTTTGGAGTTCTACAGGAGCATCAGATCAAAGCCAACCTGAAGAAATGCAGCCTCGCACAGACTAGTGTGTAGTACTTGGGACATGTATTATCTCAGGAGGGTGTGACAGCAGATCTAGCTAAAATATTAGTCATGCAGAGGTGGCCTCTACCTAAGAAATTGAAAGAGCTGAGGGGTTTCCTAGGATTGACGGGTTACTACCAGAGGTTTGTGAAGGGTACAACAACATAGCCTTGCCTTTGACAGAACAGTTAAAGACGGATAGCTTCTTGTAGGGAGAAGCGGCTACCCAGGCTTTTGAGAAACTTAAGAAGTCCATGACCACACAATACCCGCTTTGACTTTACCAGACTTCAATCAGACTTTTATGGTGGAGACAGATGCGTCTGGATATAGGTTGGGGGCAGTGTTGATGTAGAATTATAGACCCATAGTCTACTTCAGTCAGGTGTTATCAGCTAGAGCTAGACTGAAGTCTGTATATGAACAAGAATTGATCGTCAACGTGTTGGTTATTCAGAAGTGGCAACCATACCTGCTGGGAGCCTGGGATGACACTTCATCGTCAAGACAGATCAAATGAGCTTGAAATATATGTCGGAGCAAAGAATGGTGACAGAGGAACATCAGAGGTGGCTATCTAGATTATTGTGATACGATTTTGAGATCCAGTCCGACCAGGGTTGGAGAATAAGGCGGCTAATGCCTTATTTAGGTGTGGAGGAGAGCTCCAGGATATGACCATTTCAGTACCCTTAATGGTGGATTGGGGGGCTATCTAGGAAGAAAGCGTGCAGGATGAAGAGTTGAAGAAGATTCGGATGGATCTGCTGAAGGATAGGAGCAGCCACCCCAGGCTACACCCTCGAAGGGGAGAGGTTGTTGTACAATGGGAGGTTTGTGATGCCACAAACCTCCATCCATATTCCCCATCTATTGCAGGAGTTTCATGGGAGTGCAATTGGAGGTCACTCTGGAGTAGAAAATACATACATGAAACTTACTCTTGAATTATATTGGAAAGGAATGCGTAAGGATGTGCAGGAGATGGTGGAGAGGTGTGAAGTGTGTCAGAGAAACAAGTATATGGCTATGGCTCCAGGTGGGTTACTACAATCATTATCACTTCTAAAAAGAGTATGAGAGGAAGTATCCATGAATTTTATAGATGGCCTACCACGATCAGAGGGGTTTACAGTTATTATGGTGTTGGTTGATATGCTAAGTAAGTATGCATATTTCATTTCCTTACGATACCCCTACACCGCAGTGATAATGGCAACAGCGTTTATCAGGAGGAGATTAGACTACATGGGATTCCAGAGTCGATAGTGTATAATCAAAACAAAGTGTTCCTCGGCCAATTTTGGAGGAAGATGTTTAGGTTACAGGGCACTATTTTCAAGAGAAGCACCGCCTACCATCCTCAAACGGACGGGCAAACAAAGATAGTAAACAGGAGTTTGGAGACTTAAGGTGTTTTGTTTCTGAAATATCGATGTGGGAAAAAAGATTAGCATGGGCCGAGCATTGGTACAATACATCATACAATTCTACTTCCCAGATGACCCCTTTCAAAGTGAGTACTTGGGGGAAGGGGATAAGGTGTTAGAAGAGTTGAAGAAACATCTGTTGAAGGCACAACAAATCATGAAGAAACAAGCATATACACATAGGAGAGACATACAGGTTGAAGTGGGAGAGAAAGTGTTCTTAAAACTGTAAACTTACTGGCAAATGACAGTTGGAAATATGAGGATCGAGAAATTGGCCCTAAGGTACTTCGGCCCCTACGAGATTTTGCACAAGATCGAAGCAGTTGCATACCGTTTGAAGTTACCCCCATCCGCCGTCATACACCCAGTCTTCCATGTGTCCAAGTTGAGCAGAGCTCTAGAGGAGCATACAATTAGTGCGGGGTTACCAGCTACACTAACAGAGGAGTTGAAAGTGATCATAGAAACACTGGATCTGAGAGGGGTAAGATCATATAAAGATGGGAATAAAGAAGTGCTTATTAGATGGAGAGACCTGCCCGATTTCAATGCCACTTGGGAGCCCAATGAGAGGGTGAAAGATCAGTTCCCTTCATTTCACCTTGAGGACAATGTGAATCTTTGGGAGGGGGTAATGTTAGGCCGGCTCTAGGGCCAGTTGAACCGGTCCAACCTGGACCGATTCTTTGCTACAGGAGGAGGGGATGGAACCAAGGGGAAGAAAGAGAGAGAGAGAGAGAGAGAGAGAGAGGCTGGTTAGAGAGATGGGGCCCACAACTTAATTAAACGTGCTTTGGGAGGGAAATTTTGAATTAGGGATTGTTTAGGGAATTTGTCATTGTCCTCTTTGTTTTAATTAGTTTCCTTGGGAAGATTAGGGTTTCATCTTGAATTGGAAGAAAGATTTGAGATCTAGAGTTTGTTCTTTTGGGCTCTAGGCATTGCTAGAGATTTGGAGAATTTTTTCTTCCTCTCGAATTGAAGAAACTTGTATCTAGTGTTGTTTTCTTGTTCGTGGATTGAATAGAAGAAGTTTACTTGTGTTTTCTCTCCAATTTTCTGAAATTTCTGCATCGTAATTGTTGATTTCTCTCTGAAATCAGCAGATTTCTCGCTGTTTTCACCAATTATTGTTAGGTTTGCTTGCGAACTCAAGTATTTCCCCTTAGGGTTACTTGCGACTCAAGTATTTCCTATCAAATTCATGCTCAATCATTGACCTTGTATTGAATGTGAGACAGTTAGGGATCATAGATTGTTGATGAAGTATCTAAGCGGATGAAAAAAAATTCGGGTGATTTAGTAGTTCCTGGGTAAAAGTGTAAAACCGTATATTCCAATCGGAATGATTACTGTAATTTGAAAAATTATTCAGCTAGAGCTTTTTAACGCAAAATCACTTAGGAAACACGTGTAAGGTTCCAATTTGATCATCTGAGAATAAATTTCAATTTGGTTTACATTTTCCCCTAATTTTAAAACCTGATGGTGCATTTCGTACACAAGAAGGCAAGCACAGTTTGGAATATGCAAGTTACTTAAACTCAAACCTAACTGCTCTAAGCAATCAAACAACCAAGAATTACATGATAAAAATATATATGTTTCAAACATTTCATGAACCTATAGTCTGCTTTGTACTCAAACAATTCAGAATTGAAACTTTACAGAAACATGCTCGTATAGCATTATGATGCTGAAGCTTCCATGCCTTGTATGATTATAAAAATTCCAAACAGCAGCTTTGCTCTTAAAATTTAGCAAAAATGTTTCTTGTCCAAGTATTCAGCATAATCTTAGTGTTTAATATTTCAATTAAATGCTTTTTTAATCATGTAAATATCACAATATCTATTATAACTCTCCAAAACTTGATAAATTTCTCATTTAGACTTAAAATCCTACCTTTAAAGTTTTAATCTTCTTAAAAGCTAACTTCGCCGCCTTTTTTTTTTGTTTACAACAGTAAAAATCGTGATTATAGCACTCAAAAAATTTTCCTTCTAACTCTCATTTAGTAAATCTAGAAAAAAAAATTCTAAAAATCAGTAATGACTTCATCTTTGATTAAGGTCCTATTATCTTCACTCTTAATACTTACAAGATATTATTTGTCTGGCATAAGCAATTTAATCTCTCTCCTGCCACTCCTTGGTAAATACCCTATAATAAGGCATTAACAACTGAGCCTTGGGCTTAGTTTCAAAATATATTATTCTTTAAAAGCAATCTTTTTTTAACTTGTTCTGTCACCAATTTTTCTTATATTTAAAATCTTTTGCACAATCCTGGAACTAATTTGCCAAACTTCTTAACACAGCAAGTCTCATCTTGCATCAAATTTGATTTAACTTCAATGTTTCAATTGACTCTCTACTCAATCTATCTTGAAAGATTAACCTAAATTAACAACTCATCTTGTAAATGCTATCCTCTTATCCTATGGAAAGTTGGAAACCACGACTTTTGATTACTTCATTTATACTTCTGACATAAACATTTCATAATGACTACTTCATGTCGAGGGTTTAAGCCTTTTTACAATCTTTACAAAAAGTTCTTTTCTTTTTTTTTTAAACAAAATTAAAGTTTAATATTAAAATAGCTCCTTTAGAAAGTAGGTGCTCCTCTCGTATCTTCATTTATGTGTAAACTATTGCCAGGTACCGACTTCAAAAATCTCTTTGTAATTTAAATCTTCACTACTGCAAATTAAAGATATAGACTATTTTTCTCATCATTTGATTTAGTATGTACATCATAACTTCGTAAGAAACAGAAATTACGGTTATATGGTAATAAACAAGTAAAAAAACTTTTTAAAAAAATGCTTCGAGAAACTGGTAAACACACTTTTGCGAACCTGATAGGACAGTATTTTAATCCAAGCACTTTTGTCAACACCAAGCCATGTCTTCGAGAACCAAGGGGATTTTGATGATGAGGTATGTTCAAGAAAGGCCAACTCTATAGCCCGCGCTGCGTCGTGTAAGGCTTGCACTAGTACACTGCTAAGATTTTCACTTTGCAAAGAATGATCGGACTTAAATCTCATATCTTCTGTATCACTAGCAGGACTTTTTTGTGGGGTTCCATTAACTGCTACACTATCATCACTATAAGCTAATAAAGTAAATGGTGCAATCCATCTTTCTTTCCCTAAATAAGGCGAATATTTTCTGAATTCCAACCATCTATTTATGATGTTACGCTTCTCAAGTTCTGATGAGTAATGCCTCAAGTTAAGGCTCCTCCTTAAACCATTGTGATAGGACATCCAATATTTTGGACCTATGGCTTTGCGTGACAAATAAGTTTCCGACATTCTGCAAAACAAACACATTGAATGAGAAAGATGCAATAACCGTAATCTCATTATTATGTGAGTAGGAAAAACCGGATACATAAAATTCATCAGGTTCTCCCAGAGCAACTAATATCACTGTTGATATAGGGATGAAAATAGAACTCCGAATATCCAAATTCACCCGATCAAAGACTAGTACATAACCAGAAATTATCAATTCCAAATGCCCCATTGCTACGCATAAACTTAACTGATATTACCTCAATCAGATTAAGGTCACAAGCCATCAAGCGATTACAGACAAAAATATTCAAAAAAACAGTAAAGAAGACCAAGGACATTGAATTGAAGTGATCTACCCGCTGATCCCTGTTACCGTCCCCCAGGACGCGGCGGTCGCCGCCTCCATTGTACCTCAGTTATGCCTCTGAAGAATTTCCTAAATGAAGGATTTGCCAAAAGAGAAGCGATTCAACTGCGATAAACTTGTCATGACGTCCTCTTGGATTCTTGAGTAACTGTACTGAGAAAAAAAAATGCAGCAGATAACATCGAAGCGAGAGAAGGGAAACCGAGTCGCGTGTCAGAACGAAGAAATGACAGCCGGCATCGGTAGAGTCGCTGTCTAATTATAATGGGATATTTACGCAAATATATATTGTCATAAATTAAAATAAATAAATCATTTTCTCCAAAATAAAAAAAAATAAAAAAAAAATATCGTGATTCTGATATTTTGATAATTATATAGAAATATCATATTTATGTCTTTTAATTTTATTTTCATTCATAAACTTTTGGCTCTGTTTTAAGAAAAATTTTGTTATCTCATATAATTCATAATGGTTTTCCTAATTAACCTTTTTGTCAGGTGGATAAAAGCATGTATTCAGATGTGAACTTCTCTATAGTCATCAATGGGGCCTTGGAGGGCTATTTACCTTCGACTGCTGGGCTTAGACAAGATTGTCCACTTAGTCCATATTTTTTTTGTCTGGTTATGGACGCCTTCTCAAATCTTCTTGAGGAGAGAGGTTTTAAAGGTATCTCTACAGATAATTATACTCTTTCACATCTCTTTTATACGGATGATGTGTTGGTTTTTGGGGAAGCTAGTTTAGAGAACTGGCACAAGCTAGCTAGTATTCTTAGAGATTTTGCTAACGCTTTTGGCTACATATAAATTTTGATAAATGCTCTATCATGTTTCCTAAGAATCAGAGGAACCAAGAAGATATATGTCAAGCTCTCTCTCTATACATAACATAAGCTCAAAGATTACATATCTTGGTATTCCATTATCCTTCTACAGGCACAAAGTAGAAGACTTCCTGCCTCTTATGGACATTATTTTGATACAAGCTCAAATTTTGATAAATGCTCGATCATCTATCTAAACCTTTGTTGAGATCTTACATTAAGGATTTGCACTAGAACTTTCCTGTTAATGCTCCTCTACAGCTGAGTAGTATTGTTGGTAGCATTCCTATCATTGATAGTGTAGGTCCCTGTCTACTTTGGAATAATCAGAACAATGTTAAATTTAGGGGCTTTATTGAGGAATTTTACAAAGATCTGCCTCCCTACACTTGGTACAAGATGGTTTGGCACAAAAAACATATCCTGAAACACTTTGTTTATGTTTGGCTTGCTTTAGTCGGAGGCTTGAAAACTGCATATGCTTTGCACATTAGAAATATACATATCCCAGTCACAAGCAGTTTATGCCACTCAAATTCTGAAAGTGTTAATCACTTGTTCTTTGAATGTTCATTCTCATTTTCTATTATGGTTGGTCTCATTTTTGAGACGAGAGCTTTTCTTCTTATGCCTTAGGTGCTGCATCTTTTACAATGGCTGGAATATGATTTATTTGAGTCACCCTCTGTTAAAAACTTTTACATGCTGATAATTTTGCTACACTATATATCAAATTTGGAAATAATAGAAATAATCAGATATTTGGGGTTGTTATTCATAACAGCTCTTCCTTGTTGATCAGTATTAAAAGAGTGGTATATGGTAAAGTTTTAAAGTGGAAAAACTCGATCAATCTGATGGAAAAGCTTTGTGATGGCAGGCGTTTCTATGCACTCGGTTCTCTGTCCCTTTAATTCGACTGCTTGATATGTTAGCCTGGACGATGATGAAGTTTCATATGTTGGTTTATGATAGCCTGACCCCTTGGATGATATTCGGGCAACCGGGGGTTAGTAACTGTCTATGATTTCGATCTAAATCCCAAGTCCTGACTTTATTGTTTTGGAGCCCTATTTTGGCATATTTGACGTGCGATATTTTTGTTGATGCAACATCTAATGAGCTCTTCTGAGCTTTTACCCATTTTTTGCTGGGCTTATTTTGTCTTTTTTACAAATTTGTAATCTCTTGTTAATAATATACGGGCTTTGCCCAAATTTAAAAAAAAAAAAACAACACATTCTTGTAATTAGGTTGAGTTACTTGAGAATATCATTAAACTTTTTATATAAAATTAGCACAAAGAATTTTTTATAGATAATAATATTATTTAAATATGAAAATACTACTAATTTATTAGATTTCATTCACAATGATTTATTAAAATATTAATTTAATTATAACATGTTCAAATAGATAAATTTATCTGTTTATTTAAAATGTTTAGTAACAATTATTTAAAGAATGACTATTTTGATGTTGCAAATGCACCTAAATATTCATTAATTGTGTTTTAGAAAGTTAACTTAGTATGACTTAAATGCATATAATTAGAAAATTATTAATTTAGTTGATTTTAGACAAATATGCTAAAAGTTTTTTATACAAAAATTACCCCTCTTATATTTACAAACTATTTATTAAAGTTCATCATGAGTTAAATTGATTGGAAACTAATTCATTTTGAACATTCATCCCAAAGTGGTTCAACCTAGTTCAAACCAAGGTTTGAACTTTTGTTCAAACCCTATTATTCAACCCTATGCATGTCTTCTGATGCCTTCCCCAACAAGCTTTGTTGCATGCCACTGGTTCCGCAATGCCTTCCCAGGTGAGATCTATACCTAAGGTCTCTTATCTTATACATAATTAGTCTCGTTGTTGGCTTCCATGATGAACCCATCACATGCCACCGATCCAACAATGTGTCCCTAATGAGGTCTATTGGCAGAATTCCGACGGTGGTCGAGGAGCCCTCTCTCAAGAGAAATGAGGGATCTATTTATAGATTTCTGGAGTGGCATAGCCCGTAAATAGGTGAGAGATCAGGGGTAAATGGGGAGTGGTTGGATGGACGGCCGATATTGAATCCCTTGGTCGTGGACCGTTCGTCAGATATTTGAAGTTCTTAATGATATTGGAATTCGGCAATCTTAGGCTCGTTGGATTCTTCTCGTCGAGATGCTCGATTCGATTATAAGCGTGTCATATTTGGAAACTGATTGGTAATCCAAATTATGGATTGAACCTTTCAAATGTGCTTCGGCCTTCGATTCAGACACATTTGGGCTCGGATTGAGCTGAATTTGGTGTCGTTGGGTTCGTATTTCTGAGAACGATCATGCTCGACTGTTAAGTTTGCTGAAATCAGAGTTCAGCATGATCCCAGGATTAATTTTGAAGTTTTTTTTTAACTTGATTGTTGAGATTGTGCCTGATCAAAGATAATTTTTCAGTGAATATATCAATATCATAATTTATGATCTCTTGAATTTTAATTTCATTTATAACTAATCATCACTGAAGAAAATGACACATTCTTGTAATAGGTTGAGTTACCTGTTGAGAAGATCATGAAAACTTTTTCTTTATAAGATTTAGCACTAAAAATATTTTTATATAATATTATTATTTAAATTTGGAAAACCACAAACTATTTATTCGATATTCATTCCATTGATTTATTAATTATTATTAATTTAATATAACATATTCAAATATATAAATTTATCATTTATTTAAAAAGTTTAGTTACACAATTAATTTAATAGACATGATATCATTTGATGTCGCAAATGTACATAAATAGTTTCATTGCTGTTTGGGAAGTTAAAATTAATATGACTCTATACTGTATATAATTTAGATAAATATAAACTTGGTTTATTTTTTAGACAAATAATGACCTAAAAGTTTTTTTATACAAAAAATTATCCCTACTTATATTTACAGAACTACTTATTAAAGTTCATTCATGAAGTTAAATTAAATGGAAACTAATTCATTTGAACATTCATCCCCAAGTGGCTTCAACCTATAGGTTTTTTTTTTCGGGAACCAAGGTTTGAACTATTTGTTTCAATCCTATTATTTAGGGGCTGCAACGCGAACCAACGTTTGACGAGCTATTCGTTGTTCTCGGTCGATTAGAAGCTCTGTTTGTGATCGTTAATTAACTAAACAAACAAAACTTTAACAATATTTTTAACATACTCCCGATTATTAAATAAACAACTCTGAACACTAATGCCGTTCAGCCTTTATGTTCGCGAACAACATATTTTGAACGTTCGGTGAACACAGCTCGAATCTAAGTGATAAGAAGCTCAAAAAAAGCTCGATTCGTGTTCCATTTTGAACCGTGAATAAGCTCGATAAAAATAATTAATAGTTGACAATAAAATTAATAAATATAAATAATCATTGTATTTGTTACATAAATAATTGCTTTTATTATAAATATGTTTGTTCATAGATATGTTCATGAACGTGTTTGTTTGATAGTTAAAAAAAATCGTTAAATATGTTTGCGAACAAGCTCGATAAGCATTAAACGAACGAACATGAACTGAACATGAGCCGTACATGAACACTGATAAATTTAAATGAACCAAATATGAACACAAATAATAAAGCTCGAACAAACATGAATCAAACTTGAACAAGCTGATATTAAATGAACACAAACATGAACACTCACATACTCGGCTCGGCTCGGTTCGTTTGCAGCCCTACTATTATTCTACCCTACGCTTGACTTCTGATGACTTCCCCAACAAGCTTTGTTGCATGCCACTGGTTCCGCAATGCCTTCCGAGGTGAGATCTATACCTAAGGTCTCTTCTCTCATACATAATTAGTCTCATTGTTGCCTTCCTCGATGAACCCATCACATGCCACCGATCCAGCAATGTGTCCCTAATGAGGTCTATTGGTAAAATCATCTTCTTCTCACATATAGCCAATCTCATCATTGCCTTCACTAGTAAGCTCTGGCGCACAACGCCAATTCTATCTTGCTTGACTGGCGAGATTCATTAGCGAACTCATCCTTTACTTCTATGCAATAAGTCCTATCATTGCCTTCCCTAGCAAGCTTCATAATATAGGATAAGGCAATTTATCGGAGATCAACTTTAAGGCATAGTTCTAAAAAAATGAATATTTGCCTAATTATATATATTATGATATATATGCGCATCTAAAGTAAATTTTCCTTCCAGCTTGTTATAAAACAGTTTGGGCTATTTTAAAAATAAAAATTTACTTTTTAACATTTGATAAATTTGAATGTGATCAATGGAATTCTAATTAATTAATGTAAAATATATCAACTTGTACACAATCAACAAATAAAAATTCTAATAATGGTTTATGTCAAAGTTGAAATCAATTTATAAAACAAAATAAAACTATGTCGACCTATTTGATTTTGAATTGTAACATAGTATAAGGTTTTATTTGGGATAACTTTCTTATTGATTTATAAAGCAATTTTTTTATTAAAAAAAATTCTAATTCAAAAATTTTATACTAGAAAATTATTTTAAAAAATAATAAGATAGTTGTTCCAAACGAAACCTAGTTGTTCCAAACAAAACCAAAGTTAATTTTTCTGCTTGATTTATCTTGGTGAACGATAAGGTTCTTATTTCATCTATAACCTTATGAGCACCTTCAAAAAGTTTTAAAGATTGTTTATCCCTTCATTAATTTGTGAGTTGAAGACTCCGTGCACTTTTCATGATAGGAATACTTCAATAAAAAAGTTTTGTATTTGAGCATTCTAAAAAATATATATAAAAAAACATGGATTTTAAAATTTTAAAATTTAATTTAAGATGAATATAATACATGATTAATTAATTTGAATTAATATTATATTGATTTAAAAATACAAAATTTTAAAATAATTCTAATTAAAGTTTTCGTCAGAATATTCTAATTCAATTTTTTTTTTCAATTCTAACTCTTAGCCAATATAGCATATTAATATGGATGCAGTGAGCTTATCTAAAAATACTTCTCCGACAACAACTTCAAACATATTACTACTCTATGATATGCGTGCTTGAGAATTGCCCAACAAATTGCTTCATGTGTTGTTTTAGGTTTTGTTTGTTCTAAAAGTAATTTTTACTGCAAAAATTTATTAATCCAAAAAATTTTTGAACTAAAAAATTATTTTAAAAAACAGTAAAAAAGATGTCCCTACGTTTGGGACAACTTTTGCCCACTGCTTTCTTGTTGTTTACAAAGACAATTTGTGCTAAGAAACTATTATAGAAAATAATAAAAAATATTTCAAATGAAATATAGTATATCAACTTCCTACTTCTATGAAAACTATGCTACTAATGCTTTTATTAATATTAATATTTCATTATGCAGTCTTAGGCTTTGTTTGGGACGGTTTTCTTCCTGCTTCTTAAAATAGCTTTTTAGTACCAAAAAAAAATTTATACTAGAAAACTGCTTTAAGATGCATTAAAAAAACAGTCTCAAATGAAGCCTTAATGACCTTCAAGACAGCTATTAATGCTTGTTAGTTTGATTATATTTATGCATAGCTTTGGATAGCCACATTATGCTCTGAACAGATAATTTAATAAACAAAATTGAGCTTCTATTTGCAAAGGCACGACCGCACGATCATCTCCCCCCATATACAAATATCAGTGACTTCAAGATAATTTTATAAAAGAAGATAGTAATGTGAAACTTAGTGCTGTACAAAGTCAGCAACGCCGAAGGCTCTCTGAGTGAATAGTCTCAATAATCATTTTTCGTAATGTGAAGTCAAGCAATGCCAGAAAAGAAGAAATGCAAAAATATTTACAGTGTATTCAATATAGATTTTGTTTGAGACGATTTTTTTACTGTTTCTTAAAGTAATTTTATTGCGTAAAAATTTTAATTTTTGTACTAAAAAGTCATTTTAAGAAACAGTAAAAAAACCATCCCTGGGACGACTTTCTTACTGCTTCTTAAAGCAATTTTTAGTACAAATATTTTATTTTTTATATTATAAAACTACTTTAAAAAGCAGTAAGAAAGCCGTCCCAAAAGAAGCCATAATTTTATTTATAAAACTAATGGTTAAGATTCAATATAATTTACATGGGCAAGATTTAATATGATTTATGTGAATAAAAAATTGTTAGCAGGAATGAAGCAAGATGAAAGATAAAAAATAAAGGGCCTAAATTTATATATTTAGGGCAAGATTAAATATGATTTACGTAAATAAAAAATTGTTAGCATGAATACAAAGGCTTCGAAGATGAAATGTAAAAATAATGTAGTTATAAGTTAAAAATTGAAGGGCCTAAATTTATAATTTTAAATGAAAGTGGGCAAGTTTTAATATTATTTATTTACCTAAAGTTTTTTTTAGCATGAATACGATCGTTTAGAAGATGAAAGGTCAAAAATAAAATAGTTATAAGATAAAGAATGAAGGGCCTAAATTTATATTATTATGGCAAGATTTAATATGATTTATGTGAAAATTATTAGCATTAATACGAAGGCTAAGAAGATGAAAGATCTAAATTTATATTTTAGATCAAAGTGGATGTGATTTAATATGATTTATGTTGATAAATCAAGAAGCTCAGAACAGAGAAAAGGAAAGTGAAATCTTTATATTATTTCTAAAAGTATTACAAGTAGTCTTATATATAGAAAACTGATAACCCGTGGACGGTCAGGATTAAATGCATCCTAACCGTCTAATACAATATATCTAATATCCCCCCTCAAGCTAACCATGTATGGTTAGCTTGTTTCTAAGAAATAAAAATCTAGAAGTAGATAAAGCCTTGGTAAACACGTCCGCAGGCTGATCTATAGACGCGATGTGATGAACGGTGATATGCCCATTCTTGATGTAATCCCGAATAAAATGGTAGTCCACCTCAATGTGTTTTGTTCGGGCATGAAGACTGAGTTATTTGCAAGAGCCAATGCTGAAACATTGTCGCAATATAGAGGTGTTGGCGTCGGACATGGAATTTGAAAATCTAATAACAACCTTCGAAGCCACATGATGTCACTAGCTGTAGAGGCAAGAGCTCGATACTCGGCTTCCGTCGAGGAGCGAGCAACCGTAGGTTGCTTCTTAACGGACCAAGAAAGAAGATTATCACCCAAAAATTCACAAAAGCCAGAGATTGAACGTCGGTCATTGGGATTGGCAGCCCAATCAGAGTTGGCGAAAGCTTGCAGTTGAAATGTAGATGGACGAATAGGCAGTGAGAATTCTGTCGTGCCCTTGAGATAGCGAAAGACTCGTTTGAGAGGCTGATGATGAACCTGATATGGCTTGTGCATTTGCTGACATAAGTAATTGACTGCAAACATAATGTCCGGGCGAGTGATCATAATATACTGTAAAGAGCCAACCAATTGTTTGTAATCAGTGGGTTTATCGAAAAGTTTGAATTTTTCAGAAATAATAGGCAGTTTTGACGGTAAAGGACTAGTAACCGGTTTGCATTGAGACATACCATTTTTAAAGGAAATTTTAAGGACTTAGCAGATGTCGGAAGTTAGATGAGAGCTGGCACCGAAAACAAGAAACCATTCCGCCGGCGGTGGATCTTCATGTGCCAAGAAAGCTTGAGGAGGTCCAGGTTGGTATTCAAGATTTGTACGATGCCAACAGTGAGCTGCAGAATGGCCAAATTTGCCACAAATCTGACAGTCCACCGGCGTGGAGTTACGACGAGTACCTCTGGGTGTCGAATTTTGAGATCGCATCCCGCGTTGATTTGAATAACGACCTCGCGATCGTCCGCGACCACGGCCTCGAGAAGCCGTAAGAGCAAACGAACTGTCTGTAGTAGTTTGATCAGTATTATCGGGACGAGCATCAACTGCTAAATTTGTCTCTTCACTGCATAACAAGGCGTACAGATCATCAAGACTAATCGGATGCAGTTTTGTCCGAATTGATGTCTTGAAGGCATTGTATGAAGAAGGAAGACCGTTAAGTGTGTATAGGATGATATATTCAGGTTCGATGGTTGATCCAGCAGCTGAAATAGCATCGACACGCTGTTTGATTTCTGAGAGGTATTGAACCATTGAGCGATCCTTCATATGGAGTTGATGAAGTTCGTTTTTAAGTTGCATAATACGAGATCTATTCGCCGATTGAATTCGTCGTTCTAACGTAAACCAGATGTCCAAGCAAGAATCAAGATTGATGACATACGGTAAGATAGAGGCAGAAATAGTCGAAAACAGGGCAGATGTCAGATTTTGGTCGATAAGCTGCCAAGAAGTGTACTGAGGGTTGCTGATGACTACATTGTCCGTATTTAGGCTTTGTTTAGGAGGTTTAGGATTAGATCCATCAAGATAACCAAATAAGTTATTGACATAAAAGAGTTTTGTGATTTGAGAACGCTATATAGGATAGTTGTCGGTGGTAAGGGAGGTATTCAAAACGGTTTTGACATTGGACATCAGAAATTTTAAGGACGTCGGGATGGAGATATCGGTGGTAGGTTGAGACATCGGAGGAATAGAGGAAGTAGACGAGCTTTCTTGAGAAGCCATAGGAAGAAGATAGATCGGAAAAAAAAAATTACCTGGTGAGCTCTGATACCATGTTGATAAATCAAGAAGCTCAGAACAGAGAAAAGGAAAGTGAAATCTTTATATTATTTCTAAAAGTATTACAAGTAGTCCTATATATAGAAAACTGATAACCCGTGGACGATCAGGATTAAATGCATCCTAACTGTCTAATACATTATATCTAATAATTTATGTAAATAAAAAATTGTTAGCATGAATACAAAGGCTTAGAAGATGAAAGGTAAAAAATAATATAGTTATAAGATAAAAAATGAAAGGCCTAAATTTATATTTTTAAATAAAAAATGAATACTTCATCTCATGGCTAAGATTTAAAATAATAAGAGATAAATGCATGGCTATAATTTTATATTGGAAGAATCACAAGCCACTTCATAAAAGTCAAAATTGAATAGTTCATTTCAAGAAGTTTGAATGGTTGAGATTTAAATTAATAAGAGCTAAATGAATGGCTATGATTTTACTTTGGAAGAATCACATGCCACTTTTATAATAGTCAAAATTGAATACTTCATTTCAAGAAGTTTGAATGATTGAGATTTAAATTAATAAGAGCTAAATGAATGACTATGATTTTATGTTGGAAGAATCACAAGCCAATTTTATTATAGTAGTATGGTATGTATATTTTTATGTTTCATATATAATGATTGATATAACATTGTTTGATATCATAATAATATTTAAGTATTTATTATAAATATTTAATATATTGTGTCATGTGTTGTGATATGAATATAAGTGATATTAAATTTTTATGGGAGATGTTGCAAAATATGAATAAAAAGTTATAGGTTCTTAACAAAATATTTACTCGAAGTTGATACATATAAAAAGATAAAAATTGTGTTCCTTTTACAGATAAAACCATCGTTATTTATCTACCAAAACTTTGCATAAAATTTTTAGCTAAAAATCAATTGTTTTACCCTTGAATATTTGCCTTAGTTATAATCCTTTAAGTGGCCATAAATCTCACAAGGTTTCCCTTTAATGGGACATGCCAATTCTTAGAAGATCATGGATGTTTTCAAGTTAATATGTTGACTCGCTATATTTTTTATTTATAGTCCGACGGTTGTGATTTGCTATGTAAAAGTGCAACTGCAAAACGGTGAGGTGGAGGCACATAGTGCAGAAGCAGCAGCTGGATAGAGCAATGATAATTGCTTTTCAGTTCGGCTTATCAGTATTCAACTTTCTTATTATTGTCTCATAGTCGATTGCCCTTACTTTAAAGGAAAATATCTCTCTTTATTATTCCTCAATCATCTGTACAACTATTCTATGCCAATGATAGAGGCCTTCAAACACCCTTATATATTTGCATGAACTTCTCAATGAATTCACCAATGCTTGTGCCAATTTGTTCCTTGACTAAAAGTGGAGCATGAAAATTTAGTCAACTTGGTGTAGGGACCACATCCTAGCACCCTCTTCCCTTATAATCATTTGCTTCTCTAATGGCTAGCCTAACTTCATCACCACCATTGTTAATGTGTCTCTAAGAGCTCTTTCAACGGTGTGACCACCATATTGGTTATAACCTCATTAACCTATATTGATTTTAACTCCATGGCTCTTCCGGCCACTTCCTCTTATATAATTTTTTCCCACTTTTTAAGTATCATCCTTTCATGTTGCCTCCTCCATTGCTTCCTATTATTTGATTATTAGTCACACAACCTCTTCTTCTTGAGTAGCATTTAATGCCACAATTCATTATTTGGTTGCTCATTATGCAGTTTGTGCACTATCTCTTCTACCACCATTATTTTTGTAGATTTTTCCTTTTTAATTCTTTGACTTTTCTATAAGCATTTCTCAAATTTGTCAATATTACGCAATGTCATGATGAGTAATAATTTTTTTTAAATATTTTAGACGTTCGCATTAAGCTCCTTATATAACCAATTCATATTTAACAATGGCTTGATTGAAGTATCTAATTAAATATTATCTCATGTTAAGAAGTGGTATGTCTTCTTGATGAAGGAGTGATAGATAATCAGTGGCTTGACATCTTGAATGATCATGCATATTCAGAAAGAACAAATCATTGGCTCCGTATAAGGGCAAAGTGTAACACATGGTTAATCATACCCTATTCAGAAAAGAACAAATATTAAATTATTAGCAATCAATCTCAAAAGAAGTTCCTACCTGATCCTGCAAATCCAGTTGCTTGTAATGTAGTCATATTTATTCATCAAAATATTATGGGCCAGCTTATATGATTTACTGCCACTCAATCATACCCTTATAGCTTACATAGAAGTATTTTGGCTAATCCCATGTGTGATGCCCCAGAATTCAAACCATAATCCAAATTGAAAGAATTAATGCATCTTTAATCTCTTATTTAATCTACCAAATATTGTATAAGATCATCAATATAAATCAGTCTAGCGGATGTGAATCTAAAAAATCATATACATCAAAATCTTTCACTATATTCATTTGTCAAAATTTGATTTACAATAGTCCGAATATCACTTATAATAATGTAATATAGATATATCTCAACAAGCACTTGATTATAAAAACATAAAATAAAATACATAAATCAAAAGAAAAACTCGAAGATTGTGATAATATCACTCCATAGGGTCCTAAACATTTCCCTAACTTAAAATAAATAAAATTAATATGATGAGCACATAACCCAACAAGTAATCAAAACCTACCAATACATTTAATGCAAGGTATCAAGAACCAATATGCATGCTCAACTCAATCAACATAAAATCAGTGGTCATTTGAAAGGCCATCGTTTTACGTGACCAAACCATCTAAGGCGACTCTGTCTAATCTTATCTTCCATTGGAGCTACTCCAACCTTTTCACATATATGCTCATTTTGTATCCTGTCCCTAAGGGTAAAACCACTAATCCACATGAGCATCCTCATCTCTACAACACTTAACTTAGTATTATGTTTCTCTTTTAATGGCCAACATTCTTCACCACAAAGCACTACAGGTCTCACCACCATCTTATAGAATTTCACCTTAAGTTTGAGAGGGACTTTCTATCACACAACAAGCCAGATGCATTCCTCCACTTCAACCATCCAACTTGAATTCTACTGTTAATATCCTCATCTATTTCACAATCACTTCGAACAATAAATCCAATATATCTAAAACATGTACTCTTATTAATAAGTCATTACTGAATATATTCGATTATTAACTTGAATTCTACTGTTAATATCCTCATCTATTTCCCCCCACTAGGTCTATTACTGTTAAAGTTATATTCTATATATTCGATTTTAGATCTACTCAAGCAAAAATCTTTAGACTCTAAGATTGACCTCCATAATTTGATTTTACCTTTCAACTCCTGCTCTAGTCTTATCAACAAGAAAAATATCATCAGCAAAAAGCATACACCAAGATACACCCTCTTGCAAATATCTAATGAGAACATCCATGACTAAAGTAAAAAGATATGGGCTTAAGGCTGATCCTTAATGTAATCCAATCGAAATAGGAAAATACTTTGTCAGACCACCTTGTGTTTGAACATTTCTCAAATGCACCGGGAAGTCCTCAGGAAAAGCCCAGTTTGAAGAAGAAATGAGGTAATTCAAAAAGCAGTCCGGAATGTCCTCCATATAATTACCCCCTAGAAACTCATAAATAGTAGCATTGTTGCACCAATGATCCCATCTCATAGAGATAGGAGCATTGTGAGTAATTTTAAGTTGAAAGCATGATTTAACTCCTACAGCAGTGTCACAAATAGATTTCCAGAGATTGGAGGCATAAGCAGGTGGTGGCCTCCAAGGGGATCTGTATCTATAAAGGAGCCAAGTAAAAAGAGGAGAAGGGATGTTGTACATTCTATAGATGACAGAAAAGTTGTAAGCAAATTGCAACACAAAAATAGAAGGGATACCCAGACCACCCTTATATTTCGGCCTACATATTTTTTCCCAAGACACCATATGCAACTTTTAGAAATCTGAGAATCTCCAAAAAATAAAAACCTAGAGCTGTTTTTTTTGACATATTTGTAGACAATTTTCGGCAGAATGGACCCCCTTATCCAGTAGGCTATGGTGTTCTGAATAGTGAATTTGATATATTGAAGCCTACCGGCAAAAGACAACAAGTTAGCATTCCAACCATTCATTTTCTTGTTAACACTACCCATAAGAGGGATGCCAATATAAGTGATTTTTGAGACAATGTTGTGAATCGAGAGAGCTTGACAAATCTCCGTAGTGTTACTAAGATATTTAGGAAACATAATAGCACTTTTGTCATAATTAATATGGAGACCTGAAGCATTAGCAAATTCACTTAAAATGTTAGCAAGAAAGTTACAATTTTCAATAGTAGCCTCCCAAAAATTAGCACATCATCTGCATAGAGCAAATGATTTATGGAGTCGGTACCTCATAAAAATTCCAGCGAGACGGCCGCCTCCAGAGAGAGTTCTTGCAAACATAAATCCCATAAAATCTGCCGGGATTTACCGAGTAAATCCGTACAGGATTCACCTAGGATCGAGATTTAAGGAATGCTCAAAAATCTCAAAATAGTTTGACAGGATTTAGCATAAATCTGAGGTAAATCCGAACATAAATCCTAGACCAAACAGCCCCTAAATTTTGATCCACAATGAGCTACTGTTGCCGCCTTGTCCTGGTTGGCTGGCGGCGCTCAGCTGCAAAGTGGCATCTGAAAAGCATATTCTTTACCCACACAACTGAGGACAGGCGAACGAAATTTCTCCGCGGCCGATCGATAGCGCACATGTTGACGGTTGGTAGATGTGATTCCGCGCCGCTGGAATTGACCGGTCCACTGCTTTTCTCATAATAGACCCTCAGATTATAGAGTTTTATGTAGATCACGTACACGGCATCGCTACCTAGTGGACAAAATTGCCAACACTGAGGGACTTTTATAAGAGTTTTCCAGTTTCTTAAAATGGCTAATCCTCTCCCGGGCTCTTGATTTTTCCTTGCCTCTCAAGCCATTCCCTCCAATCTCCATACTCTCGCTCCTTGATCTAAAGTTTTCACTGTCGACCTCGCCGCTTTCGCCGTCCACTGGTTGTGTAAAGTAATATAGCTTTTGCTCGCGGAAATAAAGACGTTGGTAAGTTTATTGCATCTATCTTCTTAATTTGTTTAGACGCATTGGTGGAGATGGGAAGTACGTTTTACGGTTCAATGCATTTAAGAATTAGGTCGATTTAGTAAACCCAGGGATTTGATCATTGGTCCTGTGGCTCGTGGGTGCTAAAAAGCTTGGTTCTTTTATATCTTCTTCTTTAGATCCATCAAATATGATTTTTCTTGATGCACTGAAGCGCATCTTGCTCATTCCGAGGCTCACAAGAAATTTCCTTAACACATATGTCAAACTGCAATTCTTGGAGTTTTCATTGCTTTAAGGCACACAAGAAATTTTCTAAATCGTCAAATCTGAGAAAGCGAACACGGCAAATCTAATTCTTATTCTTTTTGAGATGCTAATTTTTATGCCCCCCTAAATTTTATTATTATTTTTTTAATTTTTGGGTAGACTGGTGAGTCTGGCTTCTTGAAACTCGCAAGTCCCATAAGATTTATTGCTCCTTCGACGACGTTCCCTTCCTGTTGGATTGGAAGTTACGACATTTTTTTGATCGGAAGCAACAACGGGAGCTCGCTTGCTGTGAAGGTAAATTTCTCCCTTTCGCGCGCTTCTTCGGCCAAATCCCGTAAATCCGCCGAACCAAAGGATTTCGTAAATCCGGGATTTAACAGGAAAAGAGGGAATTTTCCGTCAACCGCGGCTTTGATTTACCGTGAGATTTGGTTTTGCATTTTTGGCCGTTTGGCTGGATTTAGCTCAAATCCGCTTCAAATCCAGCCTAAATCCTGCATACAAACAGCCCTTTCGTTTTGGGATTTGTTTTCATGGAAGGTGTGGTTAAGGTGGATCCCGTTGTTTGCCAATTGAAATTTTAATTGTTAGTAACTTCAGAACAGTGGTTTGATTGAGGATTGATTGTCAAACCTCACCTTTTTTCTAATATTGACAGTTTTATTGAATTTTATGATAAGTAGGATAAATTTCATACTGAATCCAATTGTTGTTTTTTGAAGCATAATCTTGTAAAACTGAATTCTTGATAACTTGTGCAGCTTGCCTTGTGACAAAGGGAGGAACGCCATTGAAGAGGTGACATTCCGAATGGCTAATGTTACCTCTTCTTACATTCAGGGTACAACTTTCATCAGGTAGCCTTTCCCACTTTTTCTCTGATGTTGTATCTGTAAATTTTCTAATATGCCACATTTCATGGTTATTGCGAGCAGCAGTGAGAAGTCATAAGGAACCAGTGTATTTTCACTGGAAATGATTATTTTTCTGTTTATGTGCTAATACACATCTCTGTTTCTTGATGTTCGCTTATTGAAAGAAAGTTCCTATGAATCAAGACAGGTTATAATCTTCAACAAGGCCACTGACTGTATTTGTAAAAAAAGTAAATAGGTTAACTAATGTTCTATATACTCTTCACTGTCTCTTTGAATTCTAAACAATACTTTCAACATTTTGAAAATATGTTTTTCCTCTTTCCTTGAAAATATTTTTTATTTTTTTTTATTTCCTTTAAAATATATCTTTGTGCTATAGTGCAAGCTTCAGGTGTACAAGATGCTCCTAGCTTTTGATCATTTTTGTCTCATCTTGGCTATGGACACTACATCTTCCTCATCCTTTCCTTTTTCATCATTAACCTTCTCGAAATAATTTGGGGCAGATTTATTGAACCTTCTTATCGAATATTTATTGTTGAGTATTGCATGAGGTGCTGAATCACTCAACTTCTAGCCTATTATCCTTGGTCTAAACATTTTCTTTTCCAGTTATTTCTTTTAATTCTATTGGCTCAAAAATTGCATCTTCAATTTTCCATTCATAAATTATTAAATATCTTCCACTGCAAGTTTATTAATATTCACCATCTTTTGTAGCCACTACTCTCACAATTTCTCTAGTGCAATGGATTTTCTCTACCCTTTTAGTTTTATGATCAATCTTACAAGTTTCATTCATTTTTGTTCACTTACATTAATTTTAATTAATTTCTACATGTAAGTTCATGAAACAAAATTTGTCTAATTGTAGTTTTATATTTAAATTTTAAGTCTTCATGAAATTCTCTTATCACATAACACATTTGCAGCATTCATTCATTTTAATCCACAAACTTTAACTCTTGAAGTTTTCATGTCATCTATGTGCTTATTCTTTTGCATAATACATCAAAGTTATCTAACCCTTTTTCACCTAAATATAACTTGATTTCATAACAATATTGGCTTATAATTTTGAAATTCATATATGCTAAAGTTGCGCATCTTGCACTCAAATTTTTTTTTGGCTAATTTAATCCTTTTGTATTCCATAATTTCATCCATTGCTCTAAGTTCTACTTAGTTCAAAATGGATTTCAACTATTAGAATTATGATAGGAAACACTTGGGTTCACAAGTTTTCCTATCCCAAACTAGTAAAATTACAGCAGCCAACTGCTGTCCACAGAAGCAAAACAGCAGAAAAACAGGGAAAACGCACCAGGAAATAGGGAAAAAAGGGAGAAAAACACATAGTATAAGAAGATAAGAATTTAATGTTATTTTTTGATGTAATCCTACCCATGATCATGAATGCTTTTGCCGCATAACTACATCATTCCTATTATTGATAAGTAGCATTCCTTTGAGTCTCATTATTTCTCCTTGTGCCTACAACAAATAAATTATCATTGTATTTGGTCATGCTCTTTTTCAAGATCAACACTCATCATATAACAGTCTTTCAGTTTTCTCTATAGTTTTTCTTTAGCTCAAAACTATCCTTTAGAAGTTATTTTAAATACAAACCAAACTTATTTTTTGACGTTGACATGCATTTGATTAGTATATATTAGATTATGCTCTTTTATGAATTCATTGTTGGATTGCTTTAGTTTTATTTCCCTTTCTTTTTTTTTTAGAAATAGGAAAATACCATTTTAGTTTTATTTCCCTAGATTTGTAGTTTCAAGCATCTTTTGTTCTTAAATATAGTGTTAAATGCTTAGTCTCCAATCATTTGGAATCTTGTTAATTTGCAGGATTACAGCATTTTTCAAACCAAATACTACACCTCGCTCATAATTAAAAAAAAAATTCTCAAATGACATCCTACAAGAATTTCAAGCCAAAACTAAATTAAGGTTGCTTTTTGAAGTTATTTATAGTATATTCCATGATTTTTTTATTATCTTATTTTAATAAATTTATTTCTTAAAAACTATTTTACTAATTTCTTAAAATAACATTTTTCATCTCAGTAAATGCCTTATTCTTTAACTTAATATTGTTATGTTAACTCAAAATATTCTTACTTGATCAAAATTTTTAGACATACTTATTTTACTTTAGCTATTAAATATATTTCATTATCTCTTTTCTCTTCTTCTAGGCTATATACAAATCATCAAGAGTTGTACCTTTAACTTTCTTTGCTACTCTCTTTATGAGACATTAACTTTATAACTATGTATGCCCCAATTAATTTTTTTTCATTATTTCTTTTCTTAAAATCACATTTCCTCTTAATAAATTTTTGTATTTCCTGATTCCATCACAATGCTATGATGTACGATTTATTTATAGGCACTTTTATTTAGTTCAATAAAGTGGTTCGATTCTAAATTCCTACTTTGATCTCTTAATAGTCCATATTGGGAAGATTTTCATATTTTAAGTTTCATCATCTTATTTAAGTTGTTTGCTTCTTTTGATTATTTTCGTTATACTTTTAACATATGCATCCATCACTATTGCTCTAACTAATGGGGGTTGAACTTACTTTCGAAAGTTTTTTATAGTATTTTCAAACGATAAAAGCTCAAACTAGCTTCTCAACTATTTGTATGTGATCAATTTTGTCTCAAAGTATCGCATTTCTCTAATTTAAGCTCTTGAATATACAAAATTGATCCCAAATGATTATGTAAATAAAAAAAAGGATAGAAAATTGATCCTCATTTAGTCCCTAGACTATAAAAATTAATTTCAATTTAGTCCTTAAAGGACTATTTGAGGTCAATTTTATATAGTAGAGGGATTAAATTGGATAAATATGATAATTTAGAACTAAATTTGGCACATACAAATGATTGGTGAATTATTTTTTTGGCTTTCTTTCCATTTCAAACAACATTTCTCTCCTTATTAGTAAGAGTGTGTATTTAATATTTGGTAACTTTTCTTTTTTATATTCATTAAGTGATTGAGAAAATGATCAAAATGATCCCTTAACTTTTTGTGAGGGACCAAAATGGCCCCCAACTATTTTGAGGGACCAATTTGGTCCTTTGAACTCCCCTAAATAGGACTTTTTTGGTCATGTCGTTAATTTTAAACAAAAAGGTGAGATGGGCTCTAGGCTATTATCTGAATAAGCAAAAAATACTTTAAGACATCTTCCCACAGCAGAGTAGCATATTAGCGATTCCTCAAGGTGCAACCAAGCCGGCTGTCCATCCTGCAGTCCCGCATCGTCAATCATGTCTCGCAGCATGGATCGTGTCGACCCTTGTAGTCCATCCCCAGAGCAGTGATTGCGTCGACCCCGTAGTCCCATAGCGTCGATCCCAGCATCAGTTGATTTGGCCGAAGAAGTGCGCCAACTGAAGAAAGATGACTACCTGCGCAACAAGCAAGCTCCCGTCAGGAAGGAACATCATCGAGGAGGCGAAGAAGTTATTTAGTTACTCGTTCAAAATTCTACCCGTCATGCGAATGAGGCAAAGTCGAAGAGCAACGAACAATGGTGAAGGGGAAAATCAAACCGAGCAAATCTGCCAAATCAAGGCATCTACAAAAATATGGAAATAAAATAGTAAGAGAATTAGTAAAAAGAGATTCATCAAGGAAAAAGAAAAACAAAAATATAACTTAGGAATAAATTAACTTAATTATATTAATTTAAATTAAATTAATTAAAAATATAATATAATTAATAAATAATTAATTATTTAAATTAATTGATATGTAATTTAAATTAAATTATATCATTTATATTGATTATTTGGTAATAATAATTAAAATTAATAAATATGAATAATAAAATTATAATTTGACAGCTTCTGTAAATGTCATAATAGGAATAACTAAAATTTTTGAATTATTAAAATTAAAATTACTTATAATTTTTTTATTAAAGAAAAGTTTAATTATATTTTTTAACAAAAATTATAATCCATAAAAAATAACATTTATTAAATATTTTAATGAAAACATATCAAATTACCCTCATACTTAACACCATCAACCCTACCATTTGATGGTAGGACAAAAAAATCTCATTTGGAGGAGTTGAGGGACCAATTGTTCCCTCAAAATAGTTGGAGATCATTTTGGTTCCTCACAAAGAGTTAAAGGATCATTTTGATCATTTTCTCTTAAGTGATATGTGAGAATCTATGTCTGTGTAAAACTTCAACAATAACTATGTGCTTTTTTTCACTCTACACGTCCATTTTAAGACCTCAACTCTTTTTCCACCATCATCCTACACCATTCATATTGTTAGCTTGAACAATATACCATAGCATATAACATTCCCAATATTTTTGGATTTCCCCTTACAGAAATGCTAAGTTTTTTCTTTCTTCTAGCAATTTTGTTCACTAATTCTAGTCTTCCAATTCAAATTCAGGAGTTCCATATATTAATTAAGTAAATATAATCCTAATGTTAGACTTAGGTTTTGTTTGGGACGGTTTCTTATTGCTTCGTAAAGCAGCTTCTTAGTATAAAAATTAAAAATTTTGTGCTAAAAAGTTGCTTTAAGAATCAGTAAGAAAGTCGTTCCAAACGAAGCCTTAGTTTACTGTTGCCTATTTTTTACCACATTTTATGGGTTGTCATTTCATGTGATATTCAAACTAGCACTTCTAATAACAAATTGATTAAGATATGATGCGTCACTCACGAGAGATATCCTAGTAACTCTTGTTCTTTTCTCATTTCAATTTTGCTAGTTTTTAGGCTGTAACTTATATAGAATACATTAGCACTGAAAATATTGAATTGGGATTTCATCTTTTTTTTTTTTTTGGAAATTTAATTAGGATTTCATCTGATTGGCTAATTATTAAATTACAACCAACACCCAATTTTTCTCATTCAAACTTGGGATAAGGGTGGGTTTATGACATACCATCAGTATACTTTTTTTCATTTAAAATTTTCTTACTGAAATTGTTTTCTTTCTAAAAACTTTGTAGGCTACTTTGTTTCCACATCATCATCAGCACCTCCAATCATTTGTGACTAGATTTTTGAGGCTTTTTATTTTGCTATAAGTGGGGGGATCCATTTCATGGTTTAAGGAGTACTTAACCACAATTATTTCATCAACTTTTTTTCATCAAGAATTTTATGGAACACGGTGGCTTTTCTTCTTTCTGTGTTTGTGGTTCATATTTAGAATTTACCTTGAAATGATTAAAAAAGAATAGCTTGATAAGTAATTTATTTTAGAAGGAATTATTTTCTAATGGCCGGCAGATTTCTAATGTTGTTATTTCTTAGAGGGTATTGCTGCTTGAAAGAAGTCACAGGATTGAGGTTCTTCTCCCAACCGGCTGTTTGTTGGAAAGCTTCAAAATTTACACCGACCACCATCAGAAGTGGCCCTGTTCCAGCATTGTTCGGAGACGGTGTCAAGGCTAGGAATGATGGCATTTTATCCTATTCCATGGATACAATTAATGGTCAGGATAATGTTTTAACAAAAAAAGGAGCCAGTAATGGCACTGCTATAACTGATGGGTTTTTTGAGTGCCAAGATGAACAAGATTTAGACTGTCCTACTAAAGGGTTTTCCCCGGTCTCAGAGGCTATTAATGATATCCGTCAAGGAAAGGTTGGTCTGTTTTTAGTGCATTGGTCATTAGTGTATACTTTATTGTTTTTATTGTAATGCTAATTTAATATTTTCTTGTAGCTTGTAATTGTGGTTGATGATGAAGATAGAGAAAATGAAGGAGATCTTATAATGGCAGCTTCTAAGGCTACACCAGAAGCTATGGCTTTTATTGTAAGGCATGGGACTGGAATTGTGTGCGTTAGCATGAAAGGAGAAGACCTTGAGAGGCTGCAACTTCCACAAATGGTCATGAACAGAGATAATGAGGAGAAACTTCGTACAGCTTTTACTGTTTCAGTGGTATGCACATCATCCTTTCGCTACTGATTTGAATCTGTATAAGCTATGTTATCAATGATATGATATGTACACCTCAGTGAAATATCCTTCAAAATGTTTTTTATTTCATGCAAAGTTTTTGGTCAATCATGCATTCATGACTTTTGAAACTAATCCATATTACTTTTTTTTTAACTAATCCATATTACTTGAGCTCTACTAGTTGGTAGGATTAGGGTTGTGAATGATCCTATCTCGAGCTAATCTGACTTGGCTCAATATTTGCAAAAAAATGTTTGATTTGATCTTGAGTTGAGCCATACCTAGCTTTATGTTGATTCAATATTATCTAAATTCGAGTAATGTTTTATTCATTCATTGAGTCCTTTAATTTAATTCAAGCTCTTTTCTAGTAAAAAAATTGGCTTAATTTCAATTATTATTATTTCTTTGACGCTAAACTTTTAGCCAAATTACAAATAATCAACCATATCAATGTAGGCACATATGTATCCCTGCACAGATGCTTGTATGCATTAACACAAATATAAATATGTGTATACATAAACTCGGACATATACACATATATTTTGATGTGATTTCAAGTTGGTTTGAGTTAATCCAGATAAAGCTAAATCCAAGTTCGAGCCAAGCCAGACAGGATGGTTAATTTATATTTGAGCCAGGTCAAAGCCTAAAATCAATCCGATTTTCAAGTAATCTTTGATCCAAATTCAATGCCCATTTTATGATTCTTCTTTCTATGCATTTTTTAATTTTTCAAAAGCTTTTTAGAGAGGCACTGCATACGCCATACGCAATTCAATCAAGGCCAAATATAAAATCTGTCAGCAAATATGTATTTAGATAATTCATTTTCTCAAGTTGCTTTCCACTTTTTTTTAGTTTCAGGCATTCTATATTTTACAAAAATGCTTTGTTTCTCTAGATTTCTTTTTTTTAAGTGTTTATGGTTTCTACATGGTTAAATAAATGCATGCAATGACAAGACAACTTACACAGGTCCATATAAAATAATAAAATAATAAAACAACTTTAACTTACAAATCTAGTTATAAAAAAAGTCTGATATATCATAGTCTCGTATGGGATTCAACTTGATTTCATTTTTTGTGAATCTACTATAAAGACAAACTTTATGAAAGTGTGTATATAATGAGCTTTGACGTTGTTTGAGAGGATGGTGATGTTGTAGAAGAGAATAGATGATCTTGATATTGCAGTTGAAGGTGATGCGGAACATCTTAAGACAGGGAGTTCTCTAGTACACTCTACGCATTAGTTACCTTAATTACCTTTTATTTTCTGTTTAGCTCTGCTTAGTGATTTGCTCTCCACTACCTTATTTCCCTTTCCGTTAGTTGTCAGTATCTTTTTACTTTTATTATAGTTGCCATTTTGGCTATAGCAGCAGATATTATATAATTGTAAAAGAAGAGAGCAAGAAGGTAGAAAAGAAATACACAAAGTTCTACAGAGCCAATTCGGTTCTCGTTATTTCCCTGTTTCATTCGCTCACTGTTCCTAGTTTTCTTCCACCGATATCTACATCAGTTTTGGTATCAGAGCCCGGTTGCTTGGGAGGAAATGGCGGAAGGTAGCAGGCGAGGGGCTGGCGACGACGTTCGCAGCCTTGAGGCACTCTGGGATAAACACGACATCCTGAATCGAAGGTTAGACGAAATTTCGACTGATCTTTTTCGGTTGTCTATGGACATGCGCAGGGAATTTCAGGCCATCAGAACGGAGATGGAGGGGAATCGGCGTCTTCGGACACCAGCGCAGGGAAATGCAGTTCAAGGGAGACGTCATCCGGTTCGTATTCAGGAACGACGACGTACGCATCCCAGTTCGGAATTAACCGATTCGGAAGAAGAAGAAATGGAGCCTACCCTGGCGGATTCGCCGTCGGAGTCGGAGGAAGAAATGATACCAGATCAGCATGTAAGACGGCGCCGTGGAAATTATCACGGTCGGACACAAGGCGAATTCCGAGTGAAGCTCGACATTCCTTTTTTTGATGGCCGACTGCATATTGAAGACTACCTAGACTGGGAACGATCGGTAGAAACTTTTTTTGAGTACATGGACATTCCGCAGGAAAAACAGGTGAAGTATGTGGCGTGTCGTTTAAAGGGAGGAGCAAGTGCGTGGTGGTTGCAACTCCTACAAGCTCGCCGACGGGAATGTCGTGGAGCGGTTCGCAGTTGGCCCCGAATGAAGCAGCTCCTGCGTTCTCAGTACTTGCCTACAGACTATGAGCAGATCCTCTATCATAAGTATCAGAGGTGCACCCAAGGCAGTAGATCCGTTAGTGAATATACGGAGGAATTTCATCGCCTTAGTGCTCGGAACAATTTGAATGAAAGTGCTAACCATTTGGTTGCAAGGTACATAGGGGGATTGAAAGAGGCCATACAAGACAAATTAGAAATGAATACAGTTTGGTCTCTGTCCCAGGCCATAAACTTTGCTTTAAAAGCTGAAATTCAATTAACCAGGGCTTATAAACCATATTCAGGACGGAGACAGTCAGGAGAAAATCTCTTGGACAATGTGAGGAACAGTACTTCAGTGGGTAAGGCAGTGACCGCAGGTTCACATAGTTCCCCAGCCGCGGCGGCAGCTGCCCCTAATGTGGCTGGAGCTGCTGTAGATCCGAAGTCGCAGCTGAAGGGCAAGCCACCCATACGCGAAAACCCATACGCCAGGCAAAGTACCATAAAATGTTTTAGGTGTTTTCAAATTGGACACAAATCAAATGAGTGTCCAAGTCGACCGCAATTGCAATTGACCGCAGCCGAACTTGAGGAGTTCGAAGGGGGAGACGAGGACCAGAATGCTGAGATAGAAGAGGAGATTCCTGCAGATTCGGGAGAACCACTAGTTTGTGTTATGGAGAAGATTTTGTTAGCCCCTCGGCAGCAGCAGAATTCTCAAAGGAATGCAGTTTTTAAGACAAGGTGCACTATCAATGGTAAGGTCTGCGATTTACTCATTGATAGCGGGTGTACCGAGAATGTCATTGCTCGGTCTGTTGTCCAAGCACTACAACTCAAGACTACTAAAAGCTCCCATCCTTACAAGATAAGTTGGGTCAAAAAAGGAATGGATATTGCGGTAACAGAAATGTGCCGGGTTACATTTTCAATCGGAAAACATTACATTTGTGACGTACTTTGTGATGTTTTAGATATGGATGTTTGCCATATTATCCTTGGTCGGCCATGGCAATTTGATGTGGGGGCTCTTTATGATGGAAGATCCAACTCATATTCTTTTGATTGGAAGGGTAGACGACTTAAGTTCGTCCCATATCAACCTGATGGTAATGTTTCTCAAAAAAACAAAATGGCTGTTATGCATATGGTCTCGGGATCCTCTCTGTTACAAGCTGGCAAAGAATCTTCAGTAATCCTGGCTCTAGTTCTCAAGGAGCAAAATTCTTTTAATGAATCCACTCACGGAACTGAGGTGCAACGTTTATTGTCCAAGTTTTCGGATATTGCTCCTGAGACGTTACCAGCAACGTTACCACCTCTGCGTGCCCTGCAACATCAGATTGACTTTATTCCGGGAGCAAGTCTGCCAAATTTACCACATTACCGTTTGAGTCCCAGGGAACATGCGACGCTGCAGCAGTTAGTTGATGAATTGTTGGAAAAACAGTTAATTCAACCGAGTTTGAGCCCTTGTGCTGTGCCCGCGTTGCTGGTGCCAAAAAAGGATGGAACTTGGCGAATGTGTATGGATAGCCGAGCCATCAACAAGATCACAATTAAATTCCGTTTTCCCATTCCTCGACTAGACGAACTCTTAGAGAAACTAGCCGGATCAACAGTCTTCTCCAAACTTGACCTTCGCAGTGGCTATCACCAGATTCGTATCCGGCCGGGTGACGAGTGGAAGACGGCTTTCAAGACTCGTCAAGGACTTTATGAATGGAGGGTCATGCCCTTTGGGCTTTGTAATGCTCCATCTACATTCATGAGGCTCATGAATGAGATTTTAAAACCCTTTCTGAACAAATTCTGTGTTGTCTATTTTGACGACATTTTAATTTTCAGTAAATCGTTGATGGATCATTGGCAGCATTTAGAGCAAATCTTTGAGATATTGCAAGAGAATAAGCTCTACCTTAATATATCCAAGTGTGAGTTTGCTACAGAAAACACATATTTCCTTGGATTTATTATATCTGCAGATGGCGTGAGGGTTGATCCGCAGAAGGTTAAAGCTATAACTGATTGGCCTACTCCAAAATCATTTTTTGATGTACGCAGTTTCCACGGGCTCGCAAATTTTTATCGCAGATTTATTCGCGGATTCAGTGTGTTGGCAGCACCTTTGACTGACTGTTTGAAACTCAAGCAATTTCAGTGGACCGAAGTTCAACAGGGAAGTTTTGAAGCTGTAAAATCTGCACTTGCATCGGCCCCAGTATTGGCTTTACCAGATTTTGAACAACCTTTTGTGGTTGAGACGGACGCTTCGGCGACGGGTGTTGGAGCTGTTCTAATGCAGCTCGAGAAACCCATTGAATATTTTAGCGAGAAGCTGTGCCCAGCACGGCAAAAATGGAGCGTGTATGAACAAGAACTTTATGCCGTATTCCGTGCCCTCAAGCAGTGGGAGCATTACCTGTTACATCAAGATTTCGTGCTCCATAGTGATCACAAGGCTCTCCAATACATCAACAACCAGAAATCATTTAATCGCATGCATGCTCGTTGGGTATTATTCTTACAACGGTTCTCTTTTGTTCTTAAGCATAAATCGGGCTCTCAAAATAGAGTGGCAGACGCTTTAAGTCGGCAATCCACATTGTTGTTACAACTGAGCACCGAAATCACGGGCTTGCAATGCCTCAAGGAGCTGTATGCAACTGATAAGGATTTTCAAAAAATTTGGGCGGACTGTGCAGATAAGCCAACCGTGGATCAATTCTCAGTGAGGCATGGCTATTTATTCAAACAACATGCCCTTTGTGTACCAGATTCGTCCTGGAGACAGCAATTAATCCGGGAAATACATTGCGGCGGTTTGGCCGCACACGTGGGCCGAGACAAAACCATCGAACAACTCCAATGTCGCTTCTTTTGGCCGCATTTACGAAGGGATGTTACTAAATTCATTGAGCGTTGCTCAGTGTGCCAATCCTACAAAGGGGGCGGACAGAATACTGGTTTATATATGCCATTGCCTGTACCTGCTACAATATGGGAGGATCTTAGCTTGGATTTCGTTCTCGGATTGCCGCGGACTAAAAGAGGTAATGATTCTATTATGGTTGTTGTAGACCGGTTTTCTAAAATGGCGCATTTTGTTGCTTGCAAAAAAACATTTGACGCTCTCAACATTGCCCGTTTATTTTTCAATGAAATCGTTCGATTACATGGCATCCCACGAAGTTTGACATCCGACCGTGATGTCAAATTTGTTAGCCATTTCTGGCGTGAATTATGGAAACGCCTCCAAACTGATATCAATTTGAGCTCGGCATACCACCCGCAATCTGATGGCCAAACAGAAGTGGTAAACCGAACACTGGGAAATATGTTGAGATGTTTGGTGCAGGAAAATTCAAAGCGCTGGGATGAATTGTTAAGTCAGGCTGAATTTGCTTACAACAGCATGCCGAATAGATCCACTGGACTCTCGCCATTCCACGTGGTATATACGAAGGCACCGAACCATACGGTGGACGTTGCAGTTTTGCCAAAATGCACCAATCGTATTGCAGCTCAAACCGCTGAACATTTTACCAAAATGTTACAGGATGTCCGCCTAAAGCTAATAGCGTCAAATGAACAATATAAGGCTGCCGCCAATCGCCACAGGAGGGAAAGGATCTTCAAACCGGGTGAATTAGTTATGATTCGTCTTCGTAAAGAGAGAGCTCCACCTGGAGTGTATTCCAAGCTCACACGGCGCAAAGTGGGCCCTTTTCCTATTTTAAAGAAGATTAATGACAACGCTTATGTCATTGATCTACCACCAGAGTTTGGCACAGCATCAACTTTTAATGTTACTGATATACATCCATATTTCCCGGCTGATGATGCACCCACTTCAGCTTCTACTTCAGCTTCTACTGAGACAGTAGAATTTTCAGAGGACGGGAAGGACTGATGCGGAACATCTTAAGACAGGGAGTTCTCTAGTACACTCTATGCATTAGTTACCTTAATTACCTTTTATTTTCTGTTTAGCTCTGCTTAGTGATTTGCTCTCCACTACCTTATTTCCCTTTCCGTTAGTTGTCAGTATCTTTTTACTTTTATTATAGTTGCCATTTTGGCTATAGCAGCAGATATTATATAATTGTAAAAGAAGAGAGCAAGAAGGTAGAAAAGAAATACACAAAGTTCTACAGAGCCAATTCGGTTCTCGTTATTTCCCTGTTTCATTCGCTCACTGTTCCTAGTTTTCTTCCACCGATATCTACATCAGAAGGCCAACCCATCTGCTTAAAAATTAAAAGTGAAATTCATCTTGATGGTGCTTTAACTTTCAACACCTCTCGGCCCCCTTCTCTCAACACAAAAATAGAAAATAAATACCAATTACATTGTTTGGGATCAATGAGAACTTCTATCATTTGTTTCCATCAAAGTCTAGTAGAAAACACTAGTTAATGTTCTTGATTTTTATTACTAAGTATGTATGATCAAAACCTAATATATAGTTACAATCACATTTTTATATAAGTGGAGTTGGAACTCTCTCTTTTTTTTTTTTTACTTTCTACTGGCATCTCTTTATGTCAATTTGTGCGTATATGTTTGTCTATTTGTTTATATTTGTATGCATCTATATGGTGGCTCTAGTTGTACGTAGGAAAGTCATTCTCTTATCAACTTTTTTTCCAAAGTATTTTAGCTTTCAAGCTCTTAAAATTATAATCGATACTGTATTAATCTTCAGCTATACAGTAGATGTCACAACCCAACCACTAAGCTTGGAAGAATATCACATAAATCTAGCAGGATGCGGCGAGTAGATAAATTTAGAATGAATTCTAATAAGTATAAATATATTTGCAATAATATTTGTTCGTTAATAAGATTATCGGAGCATCTAAATACAATAACACCTAATTAATCCATCAAAATATAAATAAAATTTAAATATTTTAAGAACTCCTCTTAAGTATTAATTTCTATTGAATCCTCTAAATAAGTTATAATTGTAATCACCTCACAATGATATAGTTCAACTAGAAACTCTAGTTTTATAATATACAACTAATAATATGAAAAATCATAAAATGATTAATGTGAGTTTGCGAGTAACAAACTCAATAGGTGAGACCTATCATGCTATAAATAATAAGGCATAGGGCATAAATATGATCATTAAAAATGACAAAAGTAATAATATATAGTTTATTCAAATATGGTAATTGTTCAATGATATTTACTCTGCATTAGAATGATATGTATATATATATATATATATATATATATATATATGAGTTGTTACACTGGTAGCTAGTTGTGGACCCAAATTTATTAGATTGTGGAGCAAACGCCTCCAAATTTTGAACTAATTAATGGTCCAATATTGCAGCACATTCCCTGTTTTTGTTTATCAAAAGTGGTAAAAAAAGAATTAATGTTTTGTGAATAATGAAAATTTTGGTTAAATAAGATACTGATTTTGTGTTTTAAAATTATTTCCTAAATAATAGTTTCAATTAGTATTTCTGCACCATTCTTCTTTTCATACGCTTGATGTTTGGGCAAACCATAACAAAAATTAATCAAGTTTAGCTGCTATCTTTTTCAGTAGTTCTTATTTTTATCTAACTTAACATTTTGGAGTCTCATGATAAAAAATCAGTGAGTAATACAATTGCCATCTGACTGGCGTTTTTTCTCACTTTCTTTGTCTAATTATATATATACGGGACTTTTATCTAGTTAATTAGCTGAGTGGTATCGCCTTAGATCTCTAAAGTAGTAATTTAACGTTTTAATCCTTGAAAAAAAAAAAAAACTTCTACTGTTTGAACTGCCTTTCAAGTGCCTGCAAACTTCCTACCTCTCGTCTTCCAAAAAGAAAAACTAATTACTGTTTTTCTATAACTACTGTTTGAACTTCTTTTCAAGTGCATTCCAACTTCTAACCTATCCCGTCTAAGTATTGAAATGATTTCAGTGTTTCTATCGTTTTGCTCATCTAAAATTATTGATAGCCATGAAGAGGGTGGCCTTCTATGAGGCCCAGACACCTTTTTACCCGCTTAGTGATAAATATTTCAACATGAGGGTAATTTTACCCTTTTTTTTCCCTTGCTTTTGTAGGATGCAAAAGAGGGCACGACCACGGGTGTTTCTGCCAAAGATAGAGCAACAACCATTTTGGCTCTTGCATCTCCTAACTCCAAGTCTGAAGACTTTAACCGTCCTGGCCATATTTTTCCATTGAAGTATAGGGAGGGTGGCGTGCTTAAAAGAGCTGGGCACACGGAAGCCTCTGTTGATCTTGCCATACTGGCTGGATTGTCACCTGCTGCTGTTTTGTGTGAAATTGTTGATGATGATGGTTCCATGGCACGCTTACCAAAGCTGCGCGAATTTGCTCAAAAGGAGAATTTGAAAATCATCTCAATTGCGGACTTGATTAGGTATTTTATACAGCTAATTTAGATTTTTATCTTTTCCATCAAGAAAATCTTGCTGTCAGTCAGTCATTTCCCTTCTCTAGTTATAGTTGTTATATTCGACTTCTATCCTATCATACGTTTCAATCTTGCGTACTTCTTAAGACTTATGTGCCTTTTTCTAATAAGTATGTATTTTTGCAATTGGATTCTGATAGGAAATACTTGAGCTCGCAAGTAACCCTAAGGTAATACTTGAGTTAGCAAGCAAACCTAATCAAAATTAGTACAAAAACAGAGAGAAATCTGATGTCGCAGCATAAAAACAGCACCAACGCAGCTGGTCTTGCGTTAAAACAGTGGAAAATTGGGAGAAAAATCAAAGCTTTCACTAGTAGATGCAAGAAAACGATAAAAGATACAATGTTCTTCAATTCGAGTGGAAGAACAACTCTCCACAAGTCTCTAGCAAACCCTAGAGCCCAAGCACACGATGAGATCTCCCACTTTCATTCAATTTCAAGATGATCCCCCAATTACCTCCTAAGCTCATAATTAACATCAAAGGACAATTACAAACTTCCTAAACAACTCCTTCATTCAAATTTTCCCTCCTAAGTTTGAATTAATCCAAGCATGGACCACTTAGAGCTTCCGGCCCCCTCCTTTCTTTCTCTGTTTTCCGCCCCCTGTGGGGCCCGTCGAGTGTAGTAGACAATGACCGGTCCAGCCGGCCCCTCCTAGACCGGTGGCATATTAGATTCACGCGCACTTTTGTGTATTTATGGTAGTGTTTTTGTCTGGAGAGATTATTCTGTGCGGATACCGGACACAACTTATCGTCCAGAGGCGAATTAGGTGCAGCCACATCATCCAGTACCAAGCTCGGTACTGAGCTCGGTATCGAGCCGCGATACCGAGTAGATGGTGACGTGGCGCATTTTCATTGGGCTCTCGACCGCGTTAGGTGTCCGCACAGAATAATTTGCCTTTTGTCTGAGGGTAAAGGTAGAAGCAAAATAGAACAATGCAAAGCCTAGATATTTTTTGGGGAAATTTTGGGGCACAACCCTTTTTATTAAAACCAAAAAGAAATACATATCCAAAACAATGGGGAAAAAAACTGAAAAAAAGTTTGAAAAAGAAAACCAAAAAAAAAAAAAACTATCATTCATTCCCAAATAATGAATGACGAAGACTTACAAAAACAGAATGCCAACAAGGCATTAAAGATATCATAACTCAACATGATTACATGACAATAAGCTATTAAGCTGAAACTCATCTCAGCCCTGGTAATACCAAGATAAACCCCGAAACTTCCAATGTAAGCCACAGAACCATGTTCCATTGGTAACCCTTCAAAATTGATTTCCAACCCGCCATTCACATTTGCATCACCTCCAAGTAGAATCCTCCAGCATTGTCCAGATAATCAAAACCTCGCAGAAAGCAAAAAACCGAAGTTAAGTAAGAATTTCTGGAAATTTTTTTTGAAGATCTTCATAAATTTTCCATTTCTTAACTTTCAAATTGATGGCCTTTCTCATAATAAAACTCAGTGTCAAAGGCGAGATATTGCACTACCGTTTTGCCTCATTAATTGAAGTCGCTTGTTTTTATTTCTATAAATTTGTAGTTCAATGAAGGTTTCACCAGACTAAGGACCTTTATATATTTGTATATTTTGCTGTTATAGTCAAGCTTATGAATACCTGAACCTTGAAATGGCTGTCATCTTAGAAAAGACAACAGTTTGTGATGATACATACATGGAAATAACCAATTACGTGATATAGGACTTCTTCGGGTCTATAAGAACTATTACAAAACTCTGCAAAGATTAAGAGTTATGCCATTAAAAAAAAAGGACTTGCAATGTAGTTTACAAAATCTAAATCACCCACATAAATCAATCACTAGATAGTTTAAAGAATAATGTTAGAAGTCACAAATTGAAAAATTCATGCTCATACAATAAAAGGAAAATCAATGTGTAACGAATTTGAAAAAATTTCAATCATGCACAAAACTAATCACTGGGATAGTTCAGAAGGAAAAAAAATGATGGAAATCACCAATTGGAAGATCTAGCTCTCACACTTCTACAAAGAAAATTATTCCCTTAGAAGTTTTTGCCAAAACTTGCAAAGTAGTCAAAGAATCCATATTCAATATCACACAAAAATTGAGGACAAATGGAAAAATGTATGCTACCATTTAATATTATTTTTTTAGTATGCATCGGGGTCCTATTTATAACCCAAATAGTTCTAGATAAGTAACTTCTATAGTCTTCCAAGATTTGGCCATCTGCGATGAGTTCTATTCGAAGACTTTTTTTTCCCTAAACTAGCCCTGTTAGTTAGTTCTATTCGAAGACTTGAACATCAATAAAAACAAAAAGTTTTCGACTTCTTTCCTGCAACAAAACAGGAAATTTTTGTTTCCAAAACTTCATTCAAAGCAATTTCAACAATTTCCGATTTCCAACTTCAGTGCAAAAAGGGTAGGAGCCAAATAGTCGTTTATAGCTACAGTGCCCATAAGGAAGCCAAGGACTTGAACAGAGCTACAATAGCTTAGAAGGAAAGCCATGGACAAACCGTAGCTTGCTGAAATGAATTTCCTTAATGACCAAACCGGCAAACCCATATAAGGAAGAAATCCAGCACATCTTAGTAACCTGATATTTGCTACACTTCAAAGCCTAAAACAGGAACACAGCGCACAGTAAGACCGTCTCCAACAAATAGTATGAAAAACAGAGTTGTGCACGTATTCTTTGCCCTTCTCTTGAGGTTTCTACTAGTTATATAGAAAATAATAGGTAACATACAAAATATTAATTGATTGATTTGCCCAATCAGATTGGTCCAATAAGACAATAATTATATTCCTAATCTTTAAATTTTTACAGTTATAATAATTAAGTTTACTTATTTCTACCTCTAAATGGTAGGTAATAATTGATTCTGTAATAAATGCCTAATTTTATGATTATCATGTTGATACAATAATAATGGACCAAATTAGCAACGGCTAATGGTTAATAACATTGTTCCAAAATCAAGATTGTGGCGAAATAATTGAATCAGAAAAGCAGAGTAAATCGGCCAGGTCCTGAATAAGAATCCGGAAACAACTGAATTATGGAATCTAAGAAATGAACTGAAATGACTAGTAGTAGTAAATCAAATCTCAAATTATCATATATGTAGCTTATCTTGATTTGCTGGTTGGCTATCAATCAAAAGGTCTAAGATTTGAATCTTGCCTATGTGTTGTGTGTGTGAATTTGTCTTAATTGGTCTAAATGTCCAAAAAAAAATAAAATCTTATGAGATAATCAAAACATTAGGTAGCACATCATGCTTTCATAGAATTCAACATCATATGCATGCTCTAAACTAAAATGGACTAGGAAGCAAAAAATTAAAACATAAAAAAACTAAAACAATATCAATTCATATGATTTGTGTTCCTAATGAATAATGATTTTCAGATTTGCATCTGATACGCATGCACTTTTATCTGAATTATCATATATTTTCAGTTTTACCATGAGCTTCAGTGTTCTATAACTAATATATTATGATTGAAAAGTGTTTTTCTCTTATATAATCTTCTTGTCTATGACTTAACGTCATTAACAGAAAGTTGAGTGCTTACACAAGCTTATATGACAGGTATAGGAGGAAGAGAGATAAATTGGTTGAGCGTGCTTCTGTTGCCCGCTTACCTTTATCATGGGGTACATTCCAGGCCTATTGCTATAGGTCTTTGGTGGATGGGATAGAGCATATTGCCATGGTCAAAGTGAGTGGCTTTGAAATACATTGTCAATCAATATTGCATTTAACCGTATCAAACTTCTATCATAGTTTGGAACACAATCATCATGTGGAGAGATTATTCTATGCCGACACCGGACACAACTTACCGTCCAGAGGCGAATCAGGTGCAGCCACATCATCCAGTACCGAGTTGCGGTACCGAGTAGGGGTGAAGTGTCGCATTTTCATTGGACTCTGGACAGCGTTCGGTGTCCGCACATAATAATTCATCCATCATGTGTCCTGATACTTCAGCTGATTTTTTAAAGGTTTTTTAAATTTACTTTATAATCTAAAAACTTTCAATAGGGTGATATCGGTGATGGACAAGACATATTGGTGAGGGTGCATTCTGAGTGTCTCACTGGCGACATATTTGGATCGGCCAGATGTGATTGTGGTTCCCAGTTAGAAATGGCCATGAAGCAGATTGAAAAAGCTGGCAGGGGTGTGCTGGTTTACCTTCGTGGGCATGAGGGAAGGGGCATTGGCTTAGGCCATAAGCTCCGTGCTTATAACTTGCAGGATAATGGGCGTGATACAGTGGAAGCCAACGAGGAATTAGGTTTGCCAGTTGATTCGCGGGAATATGGCATTGGTGCACAGGTCAGTTAGTATTATTTAAATATTATTATTATCTATAAATGTTGTTTTTGATTATTAGCCCTTAAATATTGTGTTTGATTTACTTTAAGATAGCTTGAACTAAGATATTGTCTAACAATTTAAATTTTTGTTATTTAATGATGAAGATGTCATTAGATTGAGTGGTTAATTACGTAGCATTACATGATGAATGTCAGCAAACCAAACAATTGCCAAAACTAATCTGGTTGGGTCAACATGAAAATTGTTGTGTGGGGTCATAGTTCAGTAGATTTTCTCCTCCATGGAAGCAGCACTAACACCTCCTGTAACACCCCATAGTACCCCTTTAACGGTACAAGGAGTATTACTAACATTTTCATACCTATTCATACTTCATATTTTTCCTTGATCATATGAATCTGATTTACTACTGCATGATCATAGTACCCCTTAACGATACAAGGAGTGTTACACCTCCTGTCTACTACGTGTCTATGCATAGTTAGGGTCGAGGAAAATTTTCTTGCCAACCTGTATAACCAGAAGCTTCTTTGCATTGGTGCATGGAGACATGTTTTGAAATGTCAGGAATGTCTTTCTTAGGCTTCATTTGGAATTCTTTTTTGTGCTTTCTAGTATAAAAAATTTAATTTTTGTACTAGGCAAGAATACCTAGATTCTTAGTTCTTGCCACCGATGATAGTAGATTTTAATGATTTTTTGGTAATAAACTGCCAATTTAATAATTTTGTTTGCAGATACTACAAGATCTTGGTGTCCGCACAATGAGGTTGATGACCAATAACCCTGCCAAGTACAGCGGCTTGAAAGGTTATGGCTTGAGCATTAGTGAGAAGGTTACTCTGCCAACCCTTATTACAAAAGAGAACAAAAGGTACTTGGAGACTAAGCGGATAAAGATGGGGCATGTCTATGGATCTGAATTCAATGGCCAATTGAGTGATTTGATCAGTGATGTGGAAGACGTTAGCAATCAGCAGCAAACCTCTTGATGCCAATAACTGGAATCATATTGTAATTTCTGTTTAGTATTTGGAGTCAGCTGTGCGCTATAGAATGATTTTATGTTCTCTTTTTGGCCTTAGGGAATGCGCCTCAGTGTGTGTGCTTATTCTTTGAACTTCTGAGAGCAGCAAACATTTATTCAACATAGCTTGTGATTTTCACCTTTTTGTCTGTTTATTTGTTGGTTTTTGTGGTAGATTCAATGATCTGAATTATAGAATTTGCATTCAGCTTGAACTTGAAAACTCCTGATTAATAATTTGTTTGTCATTTTAAAAGC
This sequence comes from Dendrobium catenatum, assembly GCF_001605985.2. Lineage (NCBI taxonomy): Eukaryota > Viridiplantae > Streptophyta > Magnoliopsida > Asparagales > Orchidaceae > Dendrobium > Dendrobium catenatum. Next base: position 425,481 of record NW_021318724.1, read on the forward strand.
TTCAAAATAAGATAACCAGTTATATGCCAAAATTTTCAATAGGCCTATGCTAATCCGCATTTATCTCATTATGAAATATGACTTTAATAGCAATATTAGTTGAGAATTGAGAATCTAAGCAATATAAAATCTTATCAATGCCTATATTAATAGCAATGTTTGAATTGAAATATGACAATCATGAAAGGAAGTGGCAGAAACCATTAGCCATTCTCCATGATAGAGTTAAGGGGAGCAATTTTTAGCCAAATTCAAAAGTATCATAAAAATGGCACCCATTATTTCAATAAGAGAATTTCTAGCTACTAGATCATTGAAAAGGGAAATGTTATTTCCATCCCTAACATTAAAAGAAAATAATATTCTCATCTTTGTAGTACTAAGGGATAATTCTTTGTAGAAAGGGGAAACCATCATAAGAATCCTATCTCTAAGAGACCCATAAGTCCCTACGACTCCAAATGATCTTCATTTTACTAACAAAAAATTATTAAGAATGCCTTTTGGCAAAAGCCTTAAAAGATCGGTGGCTCTATTAACACAATCAAAAGCTTTTTTTATATCTGATTTAGAATAAAATAATTTTTTGATAGAGAAGAAATTAAAGTTCTATTAAAAATCGTATGCAAGAGTAATATTATCAACAATATAATTGTCCTTGATAAAAGTAACTTGAGCTTGAGGGATAATTAAATGAATGATCACCATAAACATATTAGCTATTTTTTTTGAAATAATCATATAAAAATTGTTATATAGGAAGATATGATGGTTGTCATTTAAAGCAATAGAAATCAGCTTCGAAAAAGAAGTAAACTAAGGCTTCGTTTGGGACGACTTTCTTACTGCTTTTTAAAGCAATTTTTTAGTATAAAAATTTCAATTTTTAAACTAGAATGATGTTTTAAAAAGCAATAAAAAAGCCATCCCAAACGAAGCCTAAGAAAATAAGTGAGTTGCTTTGAGTAATTGAGTTCCCCACATATTCCAACAATGAAGAAGGAATTCCAACATGAAGCCATTGGCCCAAGTAATTTGTCCTTAATAAATGCTCTTTAGAACTACAATAGTAGTTTTTTCATCTAACACAAGTTCAATCAAAGAGTTAGCTATACAAGGTGGAAAAATAATGCCCATGGAAAGACTATTTGGAATGGAAGAATGGGCATCTCTCTTGTTATAAGGATGAGGGAAATTGTATATAAATGTATTAGCATTATTAGTTTGAGAAGAGATGATCAATTCATAAAGAGAAAGCTCTGATTAATTTAGCTATTTTTTTCTTTCCCTTGATGGAGAATTGAAGGTCTTCCTCCCTTTTTTAGGAGAGATTATTACGTGTGGAGTTCGGACGTAGAGAACCGTTCAGTTTCTTGATTATGAACAGTAAAAATATAATTACTGTTCACTACTGCACTCTTACTGTAAAACGGAACAGTTCTATATTTCCCCATTCCGCACATAATAATCTCTCTCTGTTTATTTTGAGAGCCAAACAGTCGCAGCACACTCATGTTTACTTTAAGGTTTCATTTGGGACGATTTTTTTATTGCTTACTAATACAGAATTTTAGTAGAAATTAAATCTCTGTTTAAAAAAAACAATAAAAAATTGTCCTAAACCAATCATAAATCCTTAGTTTTATGAAATCCTATTTAAAGTAAATCCTAGCCCTTGGTAAATTCAGATTTACAATGCAATAGAAAATTGGAGGCGTCCGGATTGGCCTCTCGCTCACTGCAGGAGGATGTTAAGGGTTTAGGAGCGAAAAGGAAGTTGGACGGAGTGACGGTATTCTTCTCTGTAAATCTGTAATCGTCTGTCTATTTTTATAATTCCTCCTCTTTGGTATGTCTATGCTCTTCCTAGAGCCTTAGCCTTAGGACTGTCTACTGTTTGCTTTCCTCGTCGCCATTTCTTCTTCGGATTCGCGTGCTTTGCGTGAGGTATAGTTTTGAAAGTGACAAGTGACACTAAAGAACCTTCTTCGCCTTCTTCGACGACTTTGTTCCCGTCGGATCGGAAGTCACGACGGGCTGTAACGATCTTTCTCCCTTTCGCGCGCTTCTTGGACTAAATCGCGTAAATCCGCCGACCTGCCGGACTTACAAAATCCGAGATTTAAGGCTAAACGGAGAAGGAACCGGATTTAAGTTTCTGTATGATTTTTAAAGTTCCCATTTTTTGCTGTTTGGCAGGATTTAGGCTAAATCCTGCTTAAATCCTTCATCCAAGCGGCGCCTTGAGATGAGAAACGTGAGAAAAAAGTGGGACTGTGATCAAATATGCTGAGGATCATCCAGGCCCAGTTTATTGTCCCTCTAGTGGACATTTAGATAAGAATGACTAAGGAAGAATAAATAAGCTTGAAAAAGATACATTTTCTCCGGATGTTTATTGCAACATTCTTGCTGACCTTTTGCAAGTCAAAGCCTTGTTTGCCATTAAAACTCGCTTCCAGGCTCTGTAAGTTAAACTCTCTATCTATTGAATTTTCAATGAGAGATGTTGCTCTCCTCCTTTTTTGGGTTTTAAGTTTTCCATTTTATTTTCAGATATTGCATTGCGATTTATTCTCGTAATTGTGTTACATAGCCTTTTCTTTCATGCAGGTTTAACTTAATCCCTTATTATTATTATTATTATTATTATTATTATTTTCACTCAAACTTTTGTTAAGTTCAGAAAAATTTCCCCAAATTTAAGGTTTTTGTGTTGCATCTATATACCCTAACTTTGTTAGTAAATAGTAACTGTCTCATCCAAGCAGAAAAAGAAATCACATTCACCGGAAAACCAAAATCACATTTACCGGAATTTAGACAGTTTTACTTTGTTTTGTTAAAATAAGGTCATATGTTTGGTTTTTTAGCTTTTTCATCAAAGTTTTATCCCTTCCAAGTGTGTGGCATTAGTTTTTTTTTTTCTTTACCAATAATTCTGAGTGAATACCATTAATTAATAGATTTTCACTCTTAATAATTATATAATTGCAGATCATTTTTGTTTTAAACTCATGCTTATGTTACAATATATTGTACAAACACAAGAAGTGTTGAAGCTTGAAGCATCCCTCCATTTCCTTTTATAATGTAGTTTCCTATGGCCTTCTCCAGTCGAACACCAAACATGTGTATGGCGTCGTTCGATCGATCCAGCCCAACGTCAAATCTTCCACTATTTGCTTGCGGGTGAACAGTGCGACTCCAATATTGGCGTCGCACTGTTCACCCGCTATATTTTTTTTATTCAAAAAATTGGTTGTTAATTTTAAAATTTTAAGTGTAGAATTTTGTTATTAATATTTAAGAAATAATAATTTAAAAACACATTATTTTTTAGAAATTAAAATATTTTTACATAATCAAATATAAATATATGATTAAAAAATATAAAATAAAGTATGAGAAAGAATATACTAGGAATATTCTCTTTTTGATGTTAGAAAATTGAGCTCGATTGGAGACAAATTACTGCATATTGACGTATTACTATATTTTGGAGTAAAAATGTGTTTTTTTTCGTTTGGAGATGCCTTAAGCCTGATTTATTACACATGTTTTATGGCGTTTTTTCTACTATACACTAACATTTAAAGTTTGATTGATATACAATTGTATGCTTTTAAGCAGGCAATAATCGACTCATTAGTAAGTATTGCCAGCATAATAACAAGGTATGTCTTTTTTCCTGATTGTTTTTACTCCTTTTTTTTTAATATTGTTATGTAGCAGTTTTATGGAGGTCCAACATTGGTTGCAGGATTGTAATTTCCAAGGATTTATTTGCCAAAAATTTTGTACTGATGCTATTGCTAGTTCATCAAGTCTGTACTGTGGGGACAATGCTAGTTCTGGTTCCCAGGATAGGAGCATTTCCCAGCCTCACTCAGAAATTATTGATACCGATGATCATTCAAATGCGAAAGTGCCAGTCATGATCCAGAATATCTTCAAATCACTTGAAAATCCTCATGATATAGAGTTAGCAATCAATAAATGCAAGCTTACAATAACTGAGGATTTGGTTGTACAGGTCCTTCTGAGGCACAACTCTGATTGGAAGTCTGCCTTATTCTTTTTTAATTGGGCATCTAGACAAGAAGGTTATTTTCATGGATGGAGGTCCTATAATGTAATACTTGATATTCTTGGACGAATGAAACAGCTAAAAGTAATGCAACAAGTTTTTGATGAAGTACCAAAGGAGAGAGCAGCTAGAGTGATTACTGAGAGAACATTTGCAATTCTAATGAACAGATATGCAGCAGCTCATAAAGTAGAATCAGCCATTGAAGTGTTTTACAAGAGGAAAGATTATGGCTTTGAAGGTCACTTGATTGCTTTTCAAACACTTCTGATGTGCCTTTGCAGGTACAAGCATGTTGAAGAGGCCGAAGCCCTCTTTCTCAAAAAGCAAGATGAGTTTCCTCCTGTTATAAAAAGCCAGAACATAATACTTAATGGTTGGTGTGTTTTGGGAAATTCACGTGAAGCTAAAAGGTTTTGGAACGACATAATATCTTCGAAGTGCAAACCTGATCTGTTCACATATGGCACCTTCATCAATTCTTTGACTAAGTCTGGAAAGCTTGGCACAGCGATGAAGCTGTTTGCTGCTATGCGAAAAAAAGGTTGCAATCCAGATGTGACAATTTGCAATTGCATCATTGATGCTCTCTGTTTCAAAAAGAAGATCCCAGAAGCTCTTGGAATATTTAATGAGATGAATGAACCGGGGTGCTTTCCTGATGTGGCTACCTATAACTCTCTCATAAAGCACCTCTGCAAGATTAGAAGAATGGAGAAAGTATTTGAGCTTTTGGATGAGATGGAGAGAAGGGGATGTCTTCCAAATGCTCGAACGTATTCCTATATTCTGAAAACAACAAGGAAACCAGAAGAGGTTACTGAGTTACTGCATGCAATGGAAAGAAAAGGCTGCAAAATGAATGGAGACACCTATAATTTAGTACTAAACCTTTATGTTCAATGGAATTACCAGGAAGGTATCCATTCTATTTGGGCTGAGATGGAAAAAAAGGGCTTGGGTCCTGATCAACGGTCTTACACCATAATGGTTCATGGATTATACAGCAAGGGTAAGTTAGATCAGGCTCTTCAGTACTTCAGCGAAATGAGCTTGAAAGGAATGAGCGTAGAGCCCCGAACAAGGTTGCTAGTAGAGGCAATCCACTTGAAAGAAGGAAAGCTTGCTAAGCTCGACATATCACCTTGATCTTCTTTTGCTGCAGAAGGACAGGACATTCATGATTAAGTTCTTTACAAGTGATATGAATGAAGGTATATTGCTTTAGGCCGTCACTAGATATTAAATTTTCCCCTTTTTCTTTTGCATTACCTTATATCCTTTTCTTAGATTATACATATTAACCTATAAGATTAGATTTATCCTACTGTCTGAACTTGTTTTTGCACCTCAATAATTACACATGCCTCTTTAATTATCCAATTTCCAACTCTATTCTGTTTTATTTTACGTGCTGAAAATTTTGAAAGGTTTTTTTGAAACTAGTCTTTTGAATGCGTCTCTTTTTGTGGACACTAAATGTTGAAAACTTGAATACTGAAAACTTGCCATGTTAATCCAATGAAATTCTAGAAGGAACACTTAACCTTTTCCTATGTTTGCAAGGAAGATATAATATATTGGGAGATTTTAAAAGTTTTTTAAGTATTGTATGATGAAACTTGGTAGATTTTCATGTGATGGATTGAACATTATAAGCAAAATTTACATTCTTTTTCGTTCAAAGAATCTTACCGGTTGTTGCCGCCCGCCATCTTGTGGTCAGTTCTTGTCCTCCATTGTATGCCGCTACAATAACCATTCATCGCCATCATCAACTATTGATCACCACCGTCATCCATCGCTGCCTTCATAAATTTAAAATGTCAAAATAAATAAGTAATAATAATAATACATTTGATTTGTATTCAATCAAATAATTATTGATTTAAAATACATGAATTTTAATAACTCTTTCTAAATTATGTACTTTTTAAAAATATCTAATCAAATAGCCCTTTAGAGGGCTATGGAATTACTAAAAGACAAGTTATGGAACTAACTTGTGGCAATATCATCCTACCACTGTCCCTAAAACAGGGGGACCTAAGCAGAGCTCATGTTAAAATTGTCGGGCCAATTCTTAAGCTCGTCCTATTGGGCCTGATTGCATTTGCATTGTCCGACAAATTTAGACAAAAGCATCTCCATTGGGCTCAATAACTTACGAACATAACTCCCGTTAAACGGGCCAACGTAGTCGAGCCCAACAGCAACTTGCTTGGGCTTAAAACCGTTAAAGTGGCCTCTGTGCTTCACCAACTCGGATGAAAAAAAGACCAAAACATGATTATTGTTTTTATACTTAGAATATTCTCAGTAATTTCTTTGAAAGAAGCAGATAAATATGTTTTTTTATTTCTTATTTCACAGCGAATTTGGAAGTAGCTAAGGTAGCCGGCAATTGGTCATATTGCTCACGTCTAAGGGGCCATCCTTGCCTTTCTTTTCTCAGCCTCTTCTTCTCCAATGCCCTAAAGTCTAAAGTAGTACCAGCAAAAAAGATCAATGCTCTCTTTTTTTTTTTTCTTTTTTTTTTCTTTTGACCACCTAAAACTTTTGACTTTTACAAAAGAACCATGGCCCATGGGAGGGGTTGAGATTCCTTATCAAGCACATATAAACTTCGGCTTTCTTCCGCTGCTTTTATTCATTTTTCATGAAAGATTGGCTCAGCACTGAGCCGTTGTTAATGCTTTCTGCACTCAAACTGACCTTCATCATTCAATCCGCCGGTGCGCTTGACCCATTATCTCAAAAGAAGTTTAAAGCTACAGATATATATGGTGTGGGCCCTTAGATTTTTTTTTTGAATGGGGTATCCATCCGGTGCCACCCCCGAAGGGCGCTTAGTGGCATGATTAACCCTCGGCTGACCTAGAAGAGGCATTCACCCCAGAAATCTCCTACCCGCACTTTATTAGGCCCCACTTGAGGGGCGCTGCCGCTAGAGAGGAATCGAGCACGGGTTGAGACGTTTCCAACCATACTCACCCACCAACCAAGCTAAGCATCGATGGATTAGATTTTATTTGATAATGTTTTAGTTTTTATTTTATTTGTATATATAATTTACGACTGAGTCAATCCTTATTTGGAAATCAATAATGAGCATTTTGCGTAGTATGAAACCTAGAATTAACAATAACCATTATATTTTAAGTCTTCATTAAATCTCATCATGTAATTTACTCTTTTTTTTTCTTAATATAGCATTTGTAGTACTTAGCCTCAACCTTGTTTCTAAGGACAAGTAGAGTATATTTGAAACACACACTAGTGATGTATTTTTTGACAATATAATGAAATCTTGTAGTCTATCTTTTATTATCATCTTATTTGTTAGTCATTCTTATGAGTAGGATCTTGGTGTTGCCTATGGACGAATTTGAATCCAATTGTTATATCATCTTATTAAAATTTGATTTGTCATAAATATAATATCATGATAATTCTATCGTTGGGCGCCTCAAGATTTGTGGAGATAGACAAAGTCAGCTTAAAATTTTAACTTTTTATGAAGATCCAACATTTATCATCAGTTGAAATAGTTTCACAATATTTATAATCAATTACAAATGATATTGTTTCTCATATTTGGGGAAGATGTCTATACAATTTAATTGACATGAATGTTAGAATTAATTTTATGGCAAAAGCTGGAAGAGTCTTGTGGCATGAGAGCTTTTTGTAAAAGATCATTTGTTATGTATTTGATTGTTCTTCTATGAGGAGAGGAGATCAACAACCACAAACTAGAGATTGGAGACTAAAGACCTAGAAGCATATTATAAATCTTAGTATTAAAATTGGGTCATAGTTGGTATTGATGGCATGTATTGACCTTATATTGGTGTGCATTGATCCTATTGGTAATGATGGGCGACAACAACGATTAAGAGATTATAGTGGGGTTACATTGATTAGTATATTATAGTGGGTCAACAATGGTTGGGAGATCATAATTATGCAATGGTATCATAGTACCTCGAGTAATAGTGGTTGCATTACTAAAGCTAGGTGTTGATGGTCTGGAGATTATAATCAGGCAAAAATGATTTGAGGATTATAGTTATGCAACAAAGAACAAATAGTTGTAGTCAGGCGACAATGGTTAAATAATTGAAGTCAAACTACAGTGTTTGAGAGATCATAAGAGGAATCGAACTACGATGATGGTGTTTGAGGACCATATTAGTGTGACGATGACAATGGTTGAGAACCAGAGTTTGGTAATGGTGGTTGATGGACCCTAATCAGGTGGTGATGATTGGACTTTATCCGGATGATGTTAGCGAGAGGATTATAGTTGTGTGATGGTGATTATTATAACTCAAAAAAAAATTAAATATAACAATAAAAAAATTTTTCGGGAATCATTATAAGTCCAAATCACAAACCGTCTTTCTATAACATATATATTTTTGTGTTTAAGTTTCATTTATTTCATAATTTTTGGTCATTGGTGAAATTCCTTACTACAGTCTCCCCGACTATTGTCGCCAGTCGACTACGATCCTTTCGACATCATTCGTACGACTATGGTCCCTCCGATTGACCTCCATCGCCCGACTATGATTCTACCAACTAAATAAACATACGAACATTCTATTGATAATAGCTCTTATATCATTGATTTTTTATACCAGAACTATATAATGCGCTATATATTTTCTATATTGAGCTTACACATTCCCTGGTGAAGGGCATCATTAGTAATTAATAACAAATTAGTGGATTCATTTCAACCGGGCCAACCCAGTGGTTTTTGCCCTTTTAGAGTTTTTTACGTAAAAATCTTAGTGTCACTTATGACTTGCACCTCTCTCGCTTTATTTATATGCATGTTGGATCTTGGTTCAAAGTTAGGACGCTGAGCTATTTATGTCTCTACTATTGTGAATGTACCAAGCCACAAGAAGTTTGAATATACATTTGCTAAAATCAAAGTTCAATAGTGTCTAACTTAATTCCAAAAGTTTTTAATTCAAATATGCATTGAGGTTCCTACTTGATTGAAGCTGGGTTTTGTGCGATTGTCTTAATACTTTTTTAAACAATTTTTTAATATAAAATTTTCTTGAGGTAATACATTTTTATACTAAAAAACTACTATAAGAAAGCGCCCCCCCCCCCCCCCCCGTATATTATAGTCAATCAACAATGGTTGGGAGATCATAATTAAGCAATGGTATCATTGTATCTCGAGTAATAGTGGTTGAATTACTAAAGCCAGGTGTTGATGGTATGGAGATTATAATCGGGCAAAAATGATTTGAGGATTATAGTTAGGCAACAGAGAACAAATAGTTGTAGTCGGGCGACAATGGTTAAATAATTAAAGTCAAACTACAGTGTTTGAGAGATCATAGAAGGAATCGAAGTACGGTGATGGTGGTCGAGGACCATATTAGTGTGACGATGACAATGGTTGAGAACCAGAGTTCGGTAATGGTGGTTGATGGACCCTAATCAGGTGGCGATGATTGGACTTTAGCCGGATGATGTTAGCGAGAGGGTTCTAGTTGTGTGATGGTGGTTATTATAACTCAAAAAAATAATTTTTACTTATAACAATAAAAAATTATTTCGGGAGTCATTATAAGTTCAAATCACAAACCTTCTTGCTATAACATATATATTTTTGTGTTTAAGTTCCACTTTTTTCATAATTTTTTGTCATTTGTGAAATTCCTTACTACAGTCCTCCCGACCATTGTCGCCCGTCGACTACGATCCTTTCGACATCATTCGTACGAATATGGTCCCTCTGATTGACCTCCATCGCCCGACTACGATTCTACCAACCAAACAAACAGACGAACATTCTATTGATAATAGCTCTTATATCATTGAATTTTTTATACCAGAACTAAATAATGCGCTATATATTTTCTATATTGAGCTAACACATTCCCTGATGAAGGGCATCATTAGTAATTAATAAAAAATTAGTGGATTCATTTCAACCGGGCCAACCCAGTGGCTTTTGCCCTTTTTAGAGTTTTTTACGTAAAAATCTTAGTGTCACACTGTCACTTATGACTTGCACCTCTCTCGCTTTATTTATATGCATGTTGGATCTTGGTTCAAAGTTAGGACGCTGAGCTATTTATGTCTCTACTATTGTGAATGTACCAAGCCGCAAGAAGTCTGAATATACATTTGCTAAAATCAAAGTTCAATAGTGTCTAACTTAATTCCAAAAGTTTTTAATTCAAATATGCATTGAGGTTCCTACTTGATTGAAGCTGGGTTTTGTGCGACTGTCTTAATACTTTTTTAAACAATTTTTTAGTATAAAATTTTCTTGAGATAATACATTTTTATACTAAAAAATTACTTTAAAAAGCTATAAGAAAGCCCCGTACAACGCTAAGACGTTAAACTATATATTTCTCTACCGCCGCGAATATTCCAGGACGCAACAATATCAATTTTAAGTCAATTATTAATAGCGTATAGATTCTAATATGATCACATGAAGCTTCCAGAAGAATAATACAATTAAATCTTAGCTTATTTCAAGCATTATGTAGAAATGTACGCAGCTTATGGCTCATTTGATTAATCATATATTAAAATAATTTATTTGTATTCATTTCATATATGAAAGAACAAAAATATTATATATATTTTAAAGAATAACGAAAAAAAGATTTATAATTATAATCAATGAAATGATGGATGAAGCAAATCTCACACTTAAAACATGTTTTTAAGCATGCCGGTTGGCCATTGGTTGTTTCACATTTCAAACACAATTGTTCATGCTCAGGCCATTAAAAATTTAACGGTAAATTGTTTCAAGCAAAACAAAACTAAGCCTCTGTTTGGGACGGCTTTTTAACTACTTCTTAAAGCTGTTTTCTAAAACAAAAATTAAAATTTTTATATTAAAAAATTGCTTTAAGAAACACTAAGAAAGCCGTCCCAAACGAAGCATAAATCAAAGCCCCAATAATTCAAATGCATAAAAATATATTTAGGGCCTTAAGCGATTTAAACTTGTGTTCCTTAGAGTCAATTGAAGATAAGCTCAAACACATTTGGACATTTGGTTCAAATTTGATTTTAGGCAAGCATTTTCTAAAGGTTCAATTTATATTTTCTAAAATTTTAAAGGAATATTTTTAACATCACAACTAAATGTAAATTCATAAAAATTCACATGCATAAATATAAATATATATTTAGGGATCCAATTAGAATGAGCTCGACTTAGGCTAATTTTTTTTTAAGACTCTAGGTTAAGCTTTGTTTTTTGTTCAATGCTTGCAAATTAATCTAAAATTTTTATTAATCTAATCTTCAAGTTAATCTTCCAATCAAATTCTTTCTCAATTAATTTAAGGAGATTATGAGTTCGTTTGGGATGTCTACAGTTTTTTGTAAAAATGATTATAGAGCTATTATGGGAAAAATAAGACTGTTTGGGATGATTTTTTATTATTATTTTAAAGCAGCTTTCTAGCACAAAAATTAAAATTTTATCTATAAAAAAGGTATTTTAAGAAACAATAAGAAAGTCGTCCAAACGAAGCCTAACTTTTTTGAAAGCTGGTGTAAAAGCAGCTTCCTATCATAAAAATTTCTTAAAAGCAATGAAAAATAGCAGCTAAATAGAAATTATGGTTGCGAACCAACAAGTAAAGTGGTAATAAAGTTATGCCAAACAAAGTCCATGGCTTCATTTTGGACAGCTTTTTTATTGCTCTTAAAACAACTTTCTACTTTAAAAATTAAAATTTTTATACTAAAAAGTCATTTTAAGAAGCAGTAAAAAAGCCGTCCGGAAGTCTATATCCTCTCACAAAAAAAGTAGCAAGGGAATCAAAATTCTCTTAAGACACCAATTTGAGTAATGATTTACTCAAATAAAATCTCCCCCAAAAAAATTAAAATTCTATTAAAGAGTGTGTGAAGAAAACATTTAAGAAAGGATATGTAACCCATTTGTTGTTAAAGAATATCGTGTTATATTCAAAGCTAAAACTATAGATTCCAACTACGTATTTTGATATTTATCCCTCTCATCATTAAATAAATCAATAAACAAAAAAAAGATAAATCGCGCTATAATAAAATCTGAAAAAAAAAAAAAAAAAAACATTAAAGACAGCCTAAACAAAAGCTTCGCGCCAAACGCAAAAGCGCAAAAGGAAGGAAGTGCGATATCGTCCATGCTCGTCTAAATTTAATACTACCGAAAATCCAAACATTTCGTTTTCATTACCTAACCAATTTCGCTTTCATAACCTAATAATTTACGCATTTCGGGACCATTCCCGAAACTGCATATATCATCGACCAAATTCAAAGGGTAAACGACAGCGAAATAGACAAACGACAGGTTGACGAACAGGAGCCACCTATTTTATTGGGCCCCACTTGTGGTTGTAATTTAAGTCATTTAGACTTGAGCTCTAGTCATCAGGGCGAATTATTACGTCCGGTGACCGGACGTCCGAACACCCAATCCAAAAGCGCCATGTCACCCGAATATACTGGGTCCCGATTTATTTTGATGACGTGGTGCGTCTGAATTGGTGTCCGGACGAATCTGGACACCGGACGTAATAATTTGTCAATCACTAGAGCGGATCAATAACCTACGTAAGTTGACTTGTGGAGCCATACAGTTTTATAAATGATTAGATATAATGCAATTTATGCGATGAATCTAGAAATGGATTTGATGAGTCGTTGAATGAATTTCATGAGTTTTATGGCTTAAATGTGGATAGTAACATTTTAAGAGAACTTTCTCATAGTGGAATCAAACATCTTGGCTGGAAATCTAAGAAAAAGTAATCCTTCTTCTGTTTGTTTTATTTGGTGTTTTGTTTCACTGGTTTGTTGGGTTTGTCCATGGCTTTCTATGTTGGCTTGCGGCTTCCCTGTTTCGGGTCTTCTGTCTGTTGGCTTCTTGGTTGTTTCGGATAGGCAATCACTAATGGTTGTTGGGTGTAGTGCTGCTTTGACCCGTTTTGATTTTCTTTGTTTCTCTATTGGTTTTGCAAGTAGTAGACGGTTGACTTCATGGCAGCTGGTGGCTTTTTTCGGACCTCTACTGATTGGAATTTTTGCCTTTTTTTTTCTTATTTTGGTATGTTTTGTAATTAGATTGATTCCAAGGCTCTTAGGTTTTGATTCAAATGATGTATTTTAACGCTCTTTAGAGTCATTAAAGACTTGTATGAAATGAATACAAAGAAATGGGTCCAAATAAAAAACGCAAAGCACATTTTGAATGTTCAAACCATAAATTGGATGACCAAACGATTTTTAAAAGTGACATGCTTATAGTTGAATTGAGCGGTTCGACGAGACGAATCCAACGAACCCACTATAGTTAAATTTTGATATTATTAAAACATTCAAATGTCTAGTAAACAGTCCACAATCAAAGGGATCAACATCGACCGTCCATTCAAACCACTCCCAACTTATCCTTGATCTTTCTCTTATTTAATGATCATACCACTCTCAGAAAACTATAAATAAACCGCTCATTTATCATGGGATTGGGATCCAAGCAATGAAGGGAAGGAAGAGAGAAAAACTAGAATTCTCTTGCCACTAGACTCCTTGATCGACCACTGCCGGACTTCCGACCGGCCATCGACCGTTGCAGACTTCTACCCGGTCACAACCAGATGCCGGACTTCTGCCCGGTCACCAACTAATGTCAGATTCCACCTGGTTACCGACTAACACGAGACTTCTGCCGGTCACCAACTGACGCGGGACTTCTTCCCGGTTTCCGATTGATGACGGTCTTCCGCCCAATCACCGACTAACTCCACACGATTCAAAAGTTTTTTTAATTTCCTACTTTCTGTTTTTTTAAGACAAGTAATAACTAATAAGAGAATATTAAGAGAGAGAGAGAGTATTCAAATGAATTTTGGCTTTAAATATAAATAAAAATACAATAAAATTAAAATAGGAAGAAAATACGCACTGACATAATCATAGCTTTCCTTTCCTTTCAATTTGATAATTATTTTCATAATTGCCACTTGAGCTGTATTAATTTGCTTTCATGTTCTCAATTATTGAAAGACTAACGACGAGCTAACGCGATCAAAGCTCTAGCTCGCGTTTAATCAAACGTGTTAAGCTAAAGTTAAGAGAGCGGCTTTGACTCGACTCGTCGCAGCCTAGCCACTTCATATAAAGAAAATTAAAAATAAAATAAAATCTTGGCAAATAAGGACTGTTGCATTGTGCGAAAGAATCTAGCGTCCAACAGTTGAAGAGTGGGTAAAAAAAAAACTATTTTTTAGGTTTTGAGTTTAAGGCTTCATTTGAGGGACTGTTTTTATACTGTTTTTTAAATTAATTTTTTAAGTAAAAAAAAGAAAATTATTTTAAAAAGAAGTAAGAAAATTATCCCAAATGAAGCTTAAGAATTTGTTTGGGACTGCTTCCTTAATTACTATTTCTTAAAGCAGTTTTTAATGTAAAATTTTTTTGAGGGGATTGAACCTTTGGCTACAAATCAAGAGAGCCCTAAGGTTTAAAGAATCTCGGAGGCATAACCACCAACAAAACATTACCGTTCGGGCCCTACCGTTGAAATTTCATCGATCGGCCTATTGCCTCCAGGTCTCTACCTAGCCGTCGTGGTCCGCCTTCAACTCGACAACCACTATCAAACTTTTCATCACTTGGCCATCACTCTCACCTGACTATAGTCCCTCCAATGACTATCACCCAACTATTATCCCTTAGACCTCCATCGCCCGACTACAGTCCTCTGACCATCATTCCCGAACTACAGCCTTGTTGATTGAATAAACATGCTAACAACCTCTTTAAAACAACTCTCATGCTTGTGGATTTATGACCTCTAATCATTTTGTGTGCTTGATATGATATATGTTTGTTTCATCATGCTAACGCCTTCCTCCAATGAAGGACATCATTTGTAATCAACAATAATACTAGAGGAATCATTTCAAGTAGTCCAGACCTTGTGGTTTTTATCATTTCTAGTTTTTTCATGTAAAAATGTCTCATATGACTATTGTACCCTTCTTTTATATGTGTACTGGATCTTTATACGAAGATATAACATTAAACTCTCCATTTCTCTCTATTAACATGAATTTTTTGACATGCAACAATCATATTAATTTTTAGTTTTTTTTTCTCATCTTTCTGCAGCAAAGCGAGAACATTATGAAGGATTAAAAGAGCATTGATATATAAATATGAGTTTTTTTTTTAAGGATTTACATATATAGCATTTAGAATAATTAATTTATGTATTTCACATTTAAATTTTATTATTTGCGTATTTATAGCAAAAATAAAAGTCTTTACCCCGTCAGCAAAGTGTCGGTCCCGTCACCCACATCGCCATAGACATTGATGCGCTCGCTTGCAAGCTCTGTCGCAGCCCACTTGTGAGATCTGTCCAGCTTGCCTGTGAGCTCTTCTATGTTCTGCTGATGTTCTCACCTGCAAGGCTAACGTTGTTAAGGAGCTACCAGATTTCATAAATAGTGAAATTTAGGAGTAAAATATGAAAATTACCTAATTTTGAGTCATGTGCATGCGAATCACGTTGCACCCTTAAAATAAATAATATGTACTATTCAATTAATTAAAATAATTACTTTTTTTGACCGTCATAATTTATTTTTGTAATGCCAAAAGGAGATATGCATTACATACATTACTATTTTTCTCAAATAAAATAATATAATATGAGTCATATTTATATTATACTAAAAACGGTCATTTAAAAAATTATTTTCGCTTGTAGACTGAGTTTTTTTTTTGGAGAAATTGAAGGCTTCCAATCTATTGAAACTCAAAAGGAATACAAGTATAAAATAAAGTGACAAAAAAGAAAACAAAGGAAAAAGAGAAGATGCTACCTAAACAAAACTATAAAAAAGACAGAAAGACCTATCAGCATGAACTCAAAAAACAAGCATAATCATATATACTCATAAAAATACTCCCTTGGTTGTACGGAGACCTTACAAAGAGAGAGATAAGCAGGCCTCATCATCGTCCAGGCCAAAAAATTACGTTTGCCACAAATTATAACTTCTGAAAGCGATGCTCGAGTCGAGTCGTGAAAATTCAAAATTCTCGACAAAACTGCAAAACAGAAAAACCAGACCAAAACAGCAGCCACACTATAATGAGAGACAAACTGTTGTAGTCTCCATAAAATAAATCAAAGCAAAACCTGGATCCAAACTAACCAAAACGGATCAAGAGCCATCAACAACCTTTCAATTAAGACAAATAAGAGCAGCATATGTTATATTCAGCTTTTCCTTAACCAAATCACCTTCCTTCCAGCCTGAGATCTTAATGTTTATGGCTCTAGCAATCCTTTTAGAGAAAGTAATAGCACACATATCTTAACATTTGAATCTCCTATTACTTTGTTCTATCCACATATAGTAAATGGCGGCATTCATAATGAGGAGGATAGCATTTCTAATTTTGGGAGGCAGGGGGATTCCACCAACATGGTTAAAGGTTTGTGCAATATTGGTTCTTGAGATAAATGTTCTTGAATGTGGGAATGAGTTTTTTTAGCACTGAAAATGAGTATTCACATTCAAATAGTAAGTGTGCCACATATTCAGTGTTTGCCTGACATAAGATACATGCATTATCTTGAATTTGGATGTTCTTTTTCAACAACTCATCAAATGTTTTCAAACCACCCTTTGTAGTCAACCAGGAATAAGCAAAGAAGCGAGGAGAGTGTTTTTTATGCCAAATGAATGGATATAGATAGAAAGTATCATCCTAGGCAAAGAATTCCCTATAAAATTCTTTGAAATTGACTTGTTCCATTCTATTCCAGCAGATGTGGCCGGTGCTTCCACTTATAGAATGAGAATATTAGTTATATCATTTCTTAATTTCACATTGTACACTGAGTTTTAAAGTTGGAATATATATGAATAATCATTATATGAATTAAATTATGTCAAAAAAATTGTGATATAAATTAGTATAATATACAGTATATTACAAATAGATTTAAAGTAACTATATTTAATTTAAATTAATGTAAAATAAATTTTTTAACATACTTCATTATTTTTAATATAATTTCAATACATTTTAAATATATTGTGATATAATTTTTATTACGATATTCTAAAACATTTTTCTCCTATATTATACTGAAATATTGAGATTAGTGGTATCCTAAATTAGTACTTAAGAAGCCTCGGAAGTTCCCCTCATATTAGTTGTACTAAACTAGCCTCTGTAGCTTCTCGTAGGGGTGTCAATTCGGGGTTTCCCTTCAAAGGAAAAAAAAAACAATGGTGCGCTTTTTGTAGAAATACGAAGCAGCGCGAACCAGTGAAAAAATGTTCGGTCGGAGCCACGTCGCTTTGAACGAGTGGTTCAAATGTCCTTAGAATGTCGAGTTCCAGCGCGAAATAAACGGAGCAGGTGCAGCTGAATTCTTCTGCGGCATCAGATCAGTCGAATCTTGATCGGATGGATGCTTTGATAGCAGCGGTCATCCACCTCCGACATGGCTTCCGGGGTCCGCGCTGCGCTGGCGTACAAAGGCGGGCGCTTCTTCAGTACGGCTAGTCAAGTACGTGGCAACCGATGCTGCGGGCCACGCGTACTGTTTTTTTTTTTTTTTGGAAAATTAGGGGCATAAGCCCGTATATTGAATAAAAACAAAGGCGTACTGGTTCACGGAGAGCTTGCGTTCCGGCATTTTGCTGGAGCATTTGATTCAGTTAGCCCATTCCATTTGGAGAAATGCAGCTACGTGTTCTTTAGGCGGAGGTGTGATAATAAGTTATAAGTTTGTGTACCATCTAATTAGTTAAAAATATCTTAAGAAATTGTTATTATTATTTTTATTTTAAATTTAAATATCATCTACATTAAATTTATTATTTAAATTTTTTTCTTGCTAAAATAAGTTGAACTAAACTAAAAAATTAAGTGTTCCAATATTTTATTTAAGTGAAATTTGAGTCAAATTAAATGGATCTTGATACATCATAAAAAAATTATCTTGATCGGGCATGAATCTCGAGGCAAAAATTAAGTTGGAAACTTCAAAAATTAAATATGGATCATCTGAACTCCAATTTCAGCAAACTTACATTCAAACTGGGCGTATTGAAAATACAAACCCAAGACCCAAGCAAGAAGAAGAAGAAGGAGAATAAGAGAAGAGTAGGAGGGAAGAAACTCCTCCTCGACCACCATCGGGATTCTGCCCGACTTTCACGGGACGCCAGAATTCCGCCCAACCTCCAAGCGACACTGGAATTCCATCCGACGGCCTCCAAGTGACGCCAGAGTTTCACCTGAACTCCAAGTGTCGCTAGAGTTCTCCTCAGCCGCCAATTGACGTTGGACTTCTACCCGACGTCGGACCTCCGCTCCTCGCCAAGTTTCTACTTGACGCCAGATTTCTACCGGTTGTCGGACTTTCGCTGGAGATCTACCTGATGCTGGATTTCTTTCCATTGTTGGACTTCTACCTGACGTCGTCATTCTTACCTTCGTCATAAGACAACAGTCCTTCCGACCTTCGCCGCCTGCCGACTACTGTCCTTTTAACGTACATCGCCCACCGACTACAGTCCTTCCAACCTCCATCGCCAGCCGATTACGGTCCTTCTGACTTATGTCGCCCACCAACTACAATCCTTTCAACATTCGTCATCCGCCGACTACAGTCCCTCTGACTTATGTCGTTCACCTACTACAGTCCTTCCGACCTTCGTCGCCAGCCGACTATGGTCTTCC
Source organism: Dendrobium catenatum (assembly GCF_001605985.2). Classification (NCBI taxonomy): domain Eukaryota; kingdom Viridiplantae; phylum Streptophyta; class Magnoliopsida; order Asparagales; family Orchidaceae; genus Dendrobium; species Dendrobium catenatum. The sequence continues at coordinate 444,349 of NW_021318724.1, forward strand.
TGACTTATGTCACCCGCCGACTACAGTCTTTCCAACCTCCGTTGCTAAACAACGGTCTTTATGACCTCCGTCGCCCGCCGACTACGATTCTTCTAACCTCCGTCACAAGACTATGGTCCTTCTGACCAAACGAACACGTCAACAATGATCAATGATTCTTTGTATTTTCACCATGTAGTGTACTCTATAAGATGTACATCAAGCAAAGGCCTTCCCCCAAGGAGGGGCCTCATTTGTAATCAACTGCAATACTAGTGGATTCATTCAAACTAGGCTAGGCCTTGTGATTTTTCCCCTTTTTTCAGGGGTTTTCCACGTAAAAATATTGGTGTCTCATAAATGCTAGACCTGTAATATCAGTTTCTGCTCCAGATTCGTCCGGACGAAGTCGGATCGTTCGGGACGATCGGTACAGGTTGTGCAGAGAAAATCATGTTTGGCTGTATGGTTCGTCTGGACGAAATCAGGATCGTCTGGACGAAAATAAGTCCGTGAACCCTTCGCCTAGGACGATATGCAATTTAGACCCTCTCCCTTTATCTGTGTGTATGTTGAATCTTCGTACAACGCTATGACATTAAATTTTATATTTCTCTACCGCCACGAATACTCCAGGACGCAACAGATCTATTTTGGGCTTATGTTCGAGCAAATATTAATTAAAATTATTAATTTTAAAAAATCTTTTTAATTGCCAATATAGCAATTTTATTGCATAAATTTTTTTGCGTTGCCATATCACTAGGAGACATTGTTTCCAACCATCATTAGTGGTAGCATCAATCTTTTTGCTCCATTTTGTTTTATACCCCAAGGATGCACTACCTTCACATCTACAAGTAATATTATTTCAACCATTCTTAATAGTCTTCATAAATTTTCATCAGTCTCTTGTCCAACATCTTTAACCCACATTGTCATTATCTCTGGAAAAAAAAAAAAAACATAATCGATTATCTATAGTGTCTTCCACGAGCTTCTTGAATTTTCTCATCGTGTTGCCCAAAGGTCATGACAAGGTTGCCTCATAGCAAAGAATTATTATTATTATTAGCGCAAGCCTTAAACACTGTTTTAGCTTAATCGCTTTACCTTTTTCACTTTATTAGTTATTACACCAATCACATGTATACACGTGTAATACCCTGTAATAGACTCTATAAATAGGTTGTAACTGTTCACCGCATTATCGAATAATATAATCCTTTTCTCATTCTTCGTTCTCTGCTCCGGTGATCACCGGAGTCTGGTTTCTTTAATTATCCTAATAATGAACAATATCACTGTTGTATATGACATTAACAATTATATATGTATTTTTGTTTTGTCTGTGCTGACATTTATTTAATTTTGGAAAATGATGATCCTTAGTAATTCAAAAATATTATTATTAGAAGTTTTTTCATTCAAATTAGAACATGTAATTTTTCTTTCCAAATATTTTCATGTAAAAAATCTCATTTGTCCTACTCTTTTTTGTTTTGGTTCTCTTGTTGTATATCAGTATGCACGACACTTTCTTCTCCCCAATGCTGCTGGGGCTCTGCTAGGACTTTGCCCTAGCAACCTCCTGTCCGTATGTCGGTGAAGGAATAGGTTCATCTATTCGGTTTTCTCATGTGATCTCTTCCCTTTTTCCTGCTCTTGTTCTTCTCTTTTGGTTCTTGGCCTCTCACCATGGTTTCCACCTCGGTTGCCTCGTTGACCGAATGGCGGTTTTACTGTTGCAAGATGTGGGTTTCCTAAATGAGAAGCTGCATTCTCGCTTGTTTTTTGAGGTTTTGTCATGAACTTCTGCTTCAAATGGTTTCATGCTCTTATGAACTCAACATGTCGTGGGCTTCCTTCCCTTTGGATTTCAGAAGAGGAAATTTTAGCATTAGCGGCTCGTTTCGAATTTGCTTTAGTGTGTAAATTCTCTGATCACAGGCCTTCACTTGATTCAATTAGGAATTTCTTTTTCAACCTTAAACTTAATGGGGTTTTCTCTATTACCCTTCTAAATCTCAAACTTCTAAATCCCAAGTAGGGGTGTCAATATTTGACACGACACGAAAACCCGACCCGTTTTTCAAACGGGTCGGGTTCGGGTTCATAAATTTGGCCCATTTGGAAAACGCCCGCCTGCGCACCTAAGTCTATGCGCCCGCCTGCGCACCCGAGTTCGCGCATTTGCGCGCCTACGTTCCGTCCGCCTACGTTCCCATGTCAGGTCGGGTCAACCCGGCAACCTAACGGGTCAGGTCCGGGTCCGAGTTTTCGACCCTTTTACCTACCCGGGTCGGGTTAGGGTCCACCCGATTGAACTCAGGTCAGTTCCCGGTTCAACCTGAACCCGATCCGTGACCCGAAATTAGTACCCCTAATCCCAAGAATGTATTGATTAAACTTTGGGAATGATATGAATTATGGCCGTGTTTTCTCTCATCGATCATATTTTGCACATAATTATTATATGAAACTTACCAAATGGTCACCCTTTTTCGACGTAAATGTGGATTTCCATGTTATTCCAATATGGAAATTCTTCCCTAATCTTCATCCTCACTTGCTTTCTCCTCGTATTCTTCATGGTTTGGATCATTATTCGGTATACCTTTAAAGATTGATAATGTCACATCCGTTGGAACAAGACCTATTGCCCGCATGCTGGTCGAACTGGATATCTCTAGCATTACCCTGATCGTAATTGGGTTGGGCCGGATAATTTTGGTTACATTCAATATGTTGAAATGGAACATTTTCCTTCCTTTTATTTGCAATATGTGTAAAACGTTGGGGCATTTGAGAGTGGAATGTCACCAACTTCACCCTCATTTTAACTCTTATTCTAATGAAAGAGCCTGATCACTTATCATCCTAGGTCCCATCTCTTCATATTTCTAGAGAAAAATATTATATTGATTCTTATGTTATAATATTATGATTAATCATTGTTATTTTAAATTCCCTTAATCAATAATAAATATTTATCTTTGTGATAATATTATTTTTATATGGTGTATAATTCCTGAGAAAATTCTAACATAATTAATAAAATGTTTTTTTTTATCACAATGAAAAAAATTTTTTTTTTTAAAAAAAAAAAAAAAAAAAAAACGTCAAAGAAAATAAATGAGAAGACATGTATAACAATTTTATAAATAAATATAAATAATTTATACGATATTTAAGAGAATACTTTCTTCAAATTAATCTATTTAATTGGAACAATATACAGTATTATAAATCAATAAAAATTACATAATAGAAACCAAAATTCTCTATAAATCATGAATTAGCCAGTAAATTACTATATAATTATAAAATTGTGGTTAGGCCCAGCTGCTTGGAGTAAGCAACTGGAACAACCTTTTTAATAATTTGGTCCACTAATCTTAGAGGAATTATATTATGTAAAATTATCAGATAGTCAGGAGGCGAATCAGGATGCGCCACATCATCCGGTACATAACACAGATATATAACAAAATGATGATGTGGCGCATCTTGATTCGTCTCTAGATGACATCAAGTGACTGCTCGCAATAATTTCTCGTAATCTTAATAGGGATTTGGGAATGGATTCTCTACTTTAAATTTAATGAAGATGCCAAGGTAATTATAGGAGGTTGAATTGAAATAATTTTATATTTGTTAGAGTTTTACACACTTTGAAATAGTTTGTTTAGCTCGCACATCGTATAATATATGATATATGTTGGCATGTCTGCATGATGTTATTTCCAAGTTGAATCAGTGGGGTTTTCTTATACCCAGGTTTGTATCTTGGGATGAGTGTATATTGGAACTGGAAAGGAAGATCTCTTCTAATGCTGAGTTGGTCATAATGTATTGTAGTTCGGTTTATCAGTCTTGGAGAGCTCGTGCTGCATTTACGCAAGGTTCTTCAGATTTCACGCCTTCATTAGCAGTTGTGCAGGTGTTGAATTATACTTTGAAGTTTCATTTTAATCCAATTAAGGTTTACTGGGATGTCAACAAGCTGTCGCCGCTTAATGCTGTATGTTAATTTTTGGCAACCCCCTCCTCTTTATTGGATTAAGATCAATGTGGATGCTGCTCTAATTTTGTCGAATTTGGCGGGCATTGGAGGCTAGGTGTTGCAAGAGATTATAAAGGAAGATTATTAGGGGCTTTTATAGGGGCGGAACCCCTTTAGGGGGGGGGAGGGGCAAAAAAAAAAATTTTTTTTTTTCATTATACTCTTATTTAGATAATTTTTAATCTTTATTACAAAGGTTTTAATCATTGGTTTAAATTGTTAGGATGGATCTTAAAATCTTTAGATTTGCATTAAAATTAATGCATCATTTAGATATCATTTGTAACATTTAGCCAAAATTTAAGACAGTGAAAGCTCAAATCTGATGCAAGAGCCGTAGGATATTCTTATTCTTAAGTAGTTTTTTTTTTTTCTTTTTAAAACATTTATCTTGACGCCGGAGGTGAGCCGTTATTTGTATTAAACTTCAAGCTATATTAATGCCATTTGGTAGTATAGGGATATAAAGGTTTAATTCTTTCTTATTCTGTATGTAGCCTAGTATGATGCTTACTTGTTGGCTATAAATAGGTAGCCAAGGTCTTGTAATAAGGGCAAGATTGAGATGAATAATATTTGAGTAGCTTTTACTCTGCTTTTGGGTTTCTGTATCCTGAAGGATTTCAGGTGGTGATCCCTCTCCCAAGAAGGAGTTCTTGGTCGCGTCACCGGATTGTCGACGTGGATTCGTCGAGCCCCCTACCTGGCCGGTGTCATTTGGTATCAGAGCCGGCAAGTTGCTGGTGTTCTTGTCCGTCACCGTGTTGCCTCCGCCGTCATTTGGTGGCGACCCGTCTTCGGTGGCGAATCGACCTCGGTGGAAGAAAGAAAGTGTCGCCGTGTCGCCTTCGCTGTCGGCGTCATTTGGTGGTGACCCATCTTCGGTGGCGAATCTACCTCGGTGGAAGAAAGAAAGCTCAAAGGAAACAATAAGAAGACATCAAGAACAACATTTTCGGCCACCTTCTCTTTGTTCTTATGTGCGGACTTTAAGACAACAACAGGAAGATATTTTAATCACCAAAATTTTGTTGCTGTCCACTTCTGGCCAAACATCCAATAGCTATCAAGAAGAGGCAAAGGTTCTTTCACTGCTTAGCTATACAAAGATGGATGTATGAGTGAATTTCTGTATTATGCATTGATCTATATCAAGAAAGAAAATCTGTATCCCGAGGTTCCTTCAGATGGTATCTCTCGTTCTATTTTATTTCTCCCGCCGCCCAATCCTGAACTTCCATCCCATCTCTCTTGGAAATTATTGCTTTCTTTGAAGATCTTGCTGGCCAAGACCTGTTGTGCTTGTTCGGTGTCCGGTGTCAGGTGCTATCTGATTCTTGCTGCACTCCGTGCCTTCCAGCCAGCCAGCAAGAACCACGGGATAGTGGATTGGAAGGAGGAAGAACTGTGGTTTACTTGCTCGCTGATTGCTTTATCTAGAAGGTTTCCACTCCTACCGTTCAGTCTAAGTGGTGATTGTTTTCCTCGACAAAATGTCACCTCGCCGAAATCATCAAAGACCAATTCAAGAAATGTTGGTCGACGAGCTTCAACGAGAAATCGTTCAACTCCAACAATGACTCGCAAGGCTCGAACAAACAAAGAATGTAGAGCCTCTCGATCAAGACGTTGCGGACATTCGACAAAAGGGAAAGTATGCCACCATGATGACATCATGATCTCTCGTTGCCACTAAATCTTTAAGCAATGACGACGAAGAGAATATCCTTGAAGGGCCACCTCATCAGTCTTCCACACTTCCTACGATTAAGTTCGGCTTCAAAGGATTTGAAGAACTGTTGCCGAAATCATCATCTTACGATGATCCTGTGTATGACAAGTATGGTGACGACGACATGATCGGTGAAGTTCTTGATTTTTATAAGCCAATATATGATGATGATGAGGGCAAAATGGATGGCCAGCCGCAGCCAAATGTCCAATCGGAACTATTCATTCACCATGTTCCGAACAAGACAACAATTATGCTCACCATCATTGATAAAAAAATTACATGTAAATATCTCTTCAATGGTTTGGATCGTGAATCTCTTATCTTCTCTTCTAGATGGCTGAAAGAAACACATTTGGTCCTAGATGCTTTCACAATCACAATTATTCCATCCGCTTATGCTACTCTTGAGATATTGAAGATTGGTAGGCAAATCGATACCGGATGGACCTATCCAGACCTGTTTAGCCAACCAAACCCACCTCCTTATGGTGGCCAATCAGACATTTTCCTATGAGCCTGAAGTTCCTCCTACCCCGGTAGTATGACGCCGGAGCTGAGCCGTTATTTGTATTAAACTTCAGGCTATATTAATGCCATTTGGTAGTATAGGGATATAAAGGTTTAATTCTTTCTTATTCTGTATGTAGCCTAGTATGATGCTTCCTTGCTGGCTATAAATAGGTAGCCAAGGTCTTGTAATAAGGGCAAGATTGAGATGAATAATATTTGAGTAACTTTTACTCTGCTTTTGGGTTTCTGTATCCTGAAGGATTTCACCGGATTGTCGACGTGGATTCGTCGAGCCCCCTACCTGGCCGGTGTCATATCTAAACATTGAAATTCATAACTTTTATGTGCTAGGAATTAAATTTGAGCATGTAGAGTGTTATTTTATATCTTAGTGTTCTACAAAAATTTATCACATTCAAATAAAAGTAGTAAGATAAAAATTATTTATATGAAAATTTGGAAAAAGGGAAAAATCACTTGACTTGACCCAGATAAAAAATTCGCTATATATTAGAATATATAAGAATCATTCTTTCCTCACATTTGAAAAATAAGATGACTATTTGAGAATATAAGTGTCTGATTTGAGTGATTTCTCTTTTATAAGATTACACAAGTATAACATTCACAACTGGACAATTGAAATCTTTATTTTTGTTTTGTTTTGTTTTGTTTTATTTGGTTGTGGCCCTCCTTGACTTTTTTGCTATTCTTTTCTCTTTTTTTTTTTTTTTTTTTTTTTTTTTTTTTTTTTTGTGATTTTGTTTTGTAATAGATTGAATCAAATGTTTGTAGGTTTTGCTTTAAATGTAATATTTTTAGAGGGTTATTGACTCACTAAAGACTTGTAACTCAATTTTAAAATTAAAGTTTTGGCTCCATATGTAGGTTTCGTAAAATATATATATATATATATATATATATATATATATATATATTATATATATATATATATAATATATATATATAATATATTATTTATTCCACATGAATTTAATAATTGGAAAAGTTTATATGAACTTTAGGTTTATAAATAGATAAAATTTTGAATATCATATAAGCAATGCTCTGTTGGATTTTATTTAAAATTATAATAGTTTAAATTTAAGAGTAGGCATTAATGTAGCTTTTGGGCCAGATCTGTGATAATTTCTAGTCAATTTTTCTTTTTTTTTCCGTAAAAGATGTTGAAAAAATTTAATTTAATATTCGTTCAAAGTATAAACATAATATATTTTAGAGTTAAAAAAATAATTAATATATTTTGAGTTAATGTATTTTTGTTAAAATAAATGCATTAAAATTATTTTTTTATTATTACATTCTTTAAAAAATAACGCAATTCAAAATTCATTTTATTAAAAAAAGTAGAACCCAATATTTAACTTTTTTTTATATAATTTGTGGAATTACAACCGAAAGATTACTTGGCAGTTATTGAAAAAATTCCAAAACTAACAATAGAAGTTGAGATGTATTTATAGTTTAATTCAAAATAAAAGAATTGGGTCTCCTAAGCTGATCACGATGGGGCGCTATTTAACGGAAAAGAAGGGCCAATTTTGGGGAAATTAATGGGTCTTGAGACCAAGACGTATCTATACAATCCGAACTCTAATAGGAAGATGTGACATTGCAACTCGACGATCCGGCTCGATGAAATTCAATTATTTTGCAGCGTGCTTTTTTTACTTACCGTGCGAGCCCGACAACTCTGACCCGGACTTGAGGCAAAAATTCATTCTTTTTAAGCGAGTTCTTCCAACTTCGTTTTTAAGTCAACGATAATTTAAGCCCCCAGTAGCTCGGTTTTGGGGGGGCTTCCATGGATGGCATCGTTTGAGGCCTATAGGTAAGCTTGGCCGAGCCTAATTTATGTCCGCTCGTTTTGAAATCTCCCTGAGATTACTCTCTCAGATTTTAACTTGGGATTTTTTCTGATTTAATATTTTTTTTTTTTTTGGAAAGGCTCTTCTCGAGTAATTTATTTCACAGTCTCTTTGCTTATTGGTTGAGAATTTAGCTTTCAATAAAGATTTAGGATTAGATATGTGTTATGAATTTTACTTAAATAACTTAAATATCTCAAAAAAGTAAAAAAAAAAAAAATAAAAGAGTAATTTATAGCATGTCGAGAAAGTCAAATCAGGCTCTGACTTCGCTGTCCAGTTATTGAGTTTTTGAGGTTTGAAGCTGTAGTTGAAGCCAGAAAGGGGTGTAGGAAATAAAAGAAAAAAGTTAAGTTAAAAAAATATATTTTTTTTTATAAATGAGCGTGCGAATTTATCTTATCCCAATTTTATCATATATTATATAAAATATTTATCCTAATAATTAATATACATATATATATATATATATATAATATATATATATATATAATATAATATAATATACGCTGAGATTAAATGTTTTCAATTTTTATCATAATTTTATTATTATTATTATTGCGGGCTAGAATATTCACGATGACAGAGAAATATAAAATATACGAAGATCTAATAGACAATCAGATGAAAAAAAATGGTGTAACATTTATAAGAGACACTAAAATTTTTATGTGAAAATCCATGAAAAGGAAAAAAACTATAAAGTCTGACCAAATTTTAATGATCCACTAGTGTTTGTGGTTGATTACAAAAGAGGCCCTTCATTGAGGGAAGACATTGGCTTAATGTAACAAATAAAAATCATATATAGTGCATTATATGGTGGGAATTAGAAGACTCAATGTTGATATATTTGTTTGCTCGGCAGGACCATAATTGGCGAGTGTTGTAGGTCAGAAGGACCATAGTTGAGCGACGGTGGTCAGAAGGGCTATAGTCAGGCAATGGAGGCTGAAAGACTGTAGTTGGCAGGCGACGAAGACCAAAAAGACCAAAGTCGGGTGACAACGGTTGGGGAGACTATAGCCTGGAGATGATAGTTGGAGAGATTGTAGTCGGCAGGCGACGGAGGACAGAAATATCGTAGTCGAGCGAAGGTGGTTAGAAGGACCGTAGTTGTACGACAAAGGTCGAAGAGATCGTAATCGGCGGGGCGACGGAGGACAGAATGTGATGCCCCAGAATCAAATAGTGAAAGGATTCGTCTGACATTCTGATCGAACTCCATTCCAGTTGCCTAGTTTTACGACAAAGGTCGAAGAGATCATAGTCAGCGGGGCGACGGAGGTTGAAAAAACCTGTCTGGTGATGGAGGTCAAAAGGACCATAAGTTAGGGATGATTGTCAGAAAGACTATTGTGTAGCAACAGAGGTTAAAAAGGACCATAGTCGAAGGGTGTCAGTGGTTAGAAAGACTGTTGTTAGACGACTGAGGTTAGAAGGACCATAGTCGGAGGGCGACCGTGGTCAAAAAGACCGTTGTCTAGCGACAGAGGTTAGAAGGATTGTAGTGGACAGACAATGACGGTTGAAAGGATTGTAGTTGGCGATGGTGATGAAAGAGATTTTAGTTGAGTGACTATGGTCTGAAGGTTTGTGGTGGGCGGGCGACGGAGGTCGGAAAGACCATTGTATGACAATGGAAGTCAAAAAGTTCGTAATCGGCAGACGGCGGTGGTCAGAAAGGCCATTGTATGGCGATGGAGATTATAGGGATTGTAATTGGCGGACGATAGTGGTCAGAGGGACTATGTTCAAGGAGGAATCTGGTGGTAAGACAACTCTGATTTCTCTTCCTTGCTTGGTCCCCCTTCAAGTGAAGAATGAGGGGTTATTCAAAGTTTTTTTTTTTGAGCCATGGCCGGAAACAGAGAGAAAATTAAGGGCAAGTTAAGATTGTTTCTAAGGAATTACTGATATCAACTCTCTTGATCATGGATCATTTATTGAGTATTTGAGTGCCTTAGTAATGTCAAAATTTGGTGAGCTTGAGCTTGTTTGATTTGTCTCATTGAACTGCTTGATTTGACTATAAGCATGTAATAGTTGGATGTCATTTGATTATCCAATTTATGGTTCGAACCTTCCATATATGCTTCGAGTCCTCAATTTGGACCTATTTGAACTCAGATTGGATCGAATTTGGTGTTGTTGGGTTCATCATTTCGAAACGTTCAGCTCGACTATAAGTTTGCTGAAATTAGAGTTTGAATGGTCCCATATTTAATTCAGAAGACTCCAATTCAGATTTATCTCGAAATTCATGCCCGATCATAAATTTTATTTGATAATATATCAGTTGGGTCTCTATTTTCGAACATCGAAACTTGCAAAGTCTGAAAATATGTGTTTGGAGTTTTTCTAATTGTTTCAATACAAATATTACAATTTTCGAATAATTTCAAGGCGCGACCTCTCACTGGATGTTAATATGGACTTCCTCTCGGGGCCGTGAACCAAGTGAAGTATCCTTAATTGTTATTTTGGATTGTTGTGAGGATGACTAGTTGATTTAGATAAAAATTGTCAAAAAATTGTGCCCCAAAAAAATTAAAATTGGTTATAGAAGCTCCGTTGAGCTCTAAATAAGTCAAAATTGAGTTTAAAATGTAAACAAATTGTACCAGGGATCTCAAAAACATCAGAATTAGGCTGTTCAGACCAAAAATCAGGCCCAAATGCAAATTGGAGGCCGAATCGGCCGGCTAGTCGCTGTCGCCACCTACCAGAGCCAGACTCGCACTGTCGTGCGGTCTAAAAGAATGTGCCTTGCGCGTTTTACAGATGGTTATAGTTATGACAATTTTTTTTTTATTTGCGGTTCTACGAAAATTTCTCTTCCGCATTATGTTGAACTCTATTCTCCATCCTATGTATTTGTTGATATTAAAATTTCCCCTCATTGTGCTCCTACTGCTTAATTAGGTTAAAACTATGTTCTTTTTATAATTTGACCTATTTTTAATCGGGAGGACAAATATAGAATTTAAGCTCATTTTTATTAAATAAATGTGAAATTTGATTTAATTATTTCCAAACACTTGCTATTGAAATAAAGTTGACCTAATGAGTCTCACTCTAAATAAAGGTAAAATTGAACGAATATATGGTTAACGACAGACTCGAAACAACCAAAAAGCTTGGTGTTTTGTTACTATAGATATTGAGGCGTTTTTCAGTGCAAAATGGCCGCTACCATATAATAACTCCAGAGTTCCAATAGGACAAGATCCCGGTCACTAACGGGAACCGCACTACAGCATCTGTTTTCCTTTCCCGGCAATGTCCGACGACGTCGACGGCGAAGCCTTCCGGACCTTTCGTTCCCTTATCGAGAGCGCCGACCGGAAGTTCGCACGAGTCCGCGACCTGCCTCCGTACGGTCGCGGCCCCCTCTACATCGTCTACTACCGCAAAGTCTTCAAGACCTACACTCGTCTCTGGAGGTTCCAGCAGGAGCATCGCCGGGAGCTCGTTGCCGCCGGCCTTAGGCGGTGGGAGATTGGCGAGATCGCCTCGCGAATCGGCCAGCTCTACTATGGTCAGTACCAGCGAACCAGTGAGGCGAGGTTCCTCCTCGAGTCTTACATCTTCTACGAGGCTATACTCAGTCGCAGGTACTTCGAGCCACCGTTGGCCACGGGGGCGGATCTAGGGCTGAGGTTCAAGGAGCTGAGGTTCCACGCGAGGTTCCTACTTGTGGCGATGCTGCTTAATAGGAAGGATGTGGTTATGACTTTGGCTGAGAGGTTTAGGGCTTTGGTTGAGAACAGCAAATCAGTTTTCCGGGTAATTTGGATTTAGTACCTGCTACTTTGTGATTTTACTGTTGTTTCTATTGCTTTCATTTATTCTGGTTTTGGTTCGGGGTAAGCCCATCGCGTTTTGCGAGTGGATTTCGCTGTTTAGGCGTGTTGGAAGAATCTTCGCGAGCTTTTCCCTTAATCTTATTGAGTAGTGACTTAATATTATGTTGTAGTTGTTGCCATTTTCGACCTTCGAGCCTGGTGTATTAGTTGGCTGACATGAAAATAGTTGTATGATTATGACTGGATGCCAAAATTGTCGCGAAATAATGGGAACTTCTGATTATTTATTGATGTTAATAGCTCCGCATTTCTGTTCTAGTAGGAATAGGGAAATTGCCATCCTCCGCCCCCTAATTGCCTCTCTTTACTGAACATCCATGTATGCAAAGGGATTCTGCTCTCGTAGTCTAACTTCTTTGTACTTTTTATAGTAATCGGATTAATTAACTTCAGCAGGCTTCTGAAAGAGTTTGTTTTTGAGAGTTCGAATTTTCGAACAATTTGCTGAATACATGGGGATTGGGGACTGGTGTTATGCCGAAATAATTCATAGCTTAAATTTCCCCAACTTCTCTATCCGCACACCCCAAAGTTCCGCTTGCAACTTCTCGTCACTAGTTTGTATTGTAAAGACCTAAAACCTTCTATGTCCGGGAAAAAAAAAGTAGCTTGACGCTATTAAAAAAAAAAAAAAAACAGATTGACACTATTTTAGGCATTAAAGAACTTCAAAATCTTTATACTACTTAATATTAGAGAAGAAACGGTTTGCTGTAGAGTTCATCGAAGAGAGGCATCACACTGACGCTAATAGAATATTTCTCTTGGAATTAGGTAGCTATACTTGCATCGTACTCGAAAGAATTGTTAGCGTACGTTATACGTCTCATATGACGTGTCACTCTATTTACTGCTTTGCCATCTATAAAACTATTTATAACCTCTTGTATTCTGTTTATAATGCAATACAATACAATACATACATCCAAACATGCTGTCTTTCACGAGCATATCTTTCCTTCTAAAAATTCTATCTCTACACCTACACCTCCTCCACCGTCAAACTACAATCCCACCTCCCCTCTCTTGCTAATTCCAACTTCACTTGCTCCAAGTTCCACTAAATTGAATCCATCCTCATCTAAGCTCATCCTTCATAACCCGGCTCCTTCGTCCAGCAACTCTACCAGTTCTCCCGCACACACGTCCAACAATAATCCCACCCCTTCTACAACTTCACATACTTCTCCGCAGCTTCTACCTCTTCGTTCAAATCATCCTAAGCAAACAAGAATGAAATCCGGTATTTCCAATCCCAAATAGATCTTCACTCTTGTCAGCTCTACTCCCTCCCCATCCACACCGACCACGTACTCCCAAGCGGCAAAATTTGAACACTGGCGTGCCGCCATGTCAGAATAATTTCATGCTTTTCAAAAACAAGGGACTTGGTCGCTTGTGCCTGCTCCACCAAACAAATCGATCCTAGGCTGTAAATGAACTTTTAAAACCAAAGTTCTTCCTAGCGGTCAAGTGGAACGCTACAAAGCTAGCCTCATTGCTCAAGGCTACAATAAAAAATTCGGTGTAAATTACACTGAAATGATAGGAAATACTTGAGTTCGCAAGTAACCCTAAGGGAATACTTGAGTTCGCAAACAAACCTATCACTAATTGGAGAAAAACAATGAGAATTAAGCAAAATCTGGGTGAAATCAGCCCCAAAACGATAGATTGCAATAAGAGAAACAAAACAAAATCAACACGAAAGCAAGATACAAGTGATCCTCAATTTGAGAGGAGGATAGTCTCTCCCAAATCTCTAGACAAGAGAGTCTAGAGCCCAAACACCAAGAAACCATAATTTTCAATCAATCAAAAACATAATCATCCCTAATCCCTCTCCCCCTTCTTAATACAAAAGTTTTCCTAATATGTTTTCCCTCCCAAGCCCTAGCCGCCCCCTCCTTTCAAATTTCTCCTTGTTTGGAATAGTGGGGCCAGCCCCTTTTTGCGGAAATCAGAGAGGAGGCGGATGAATTTCGCCTCCTGTAAACCATAGGAGCCGGCCCCCCTTGGGCTGGCTGGAACGATTCACTATGAACCGGTCTAACATGAAACTTTCAGCCTGATTGCAAAAATGCCCATTATTCGCATCCTTCTCAGTCTTGCTATTCATCGAAAATGACCTATGCTTCAACTAGACGTCTCCAACGCCTTTCTCCACGGTGATTTTCTGGATGATATATACATGCGCCAACCTTCAGGATTTGTAGATCATAATCTTCCAAATCCATTCTGCAAATTATAGAAATCCCTATACGGGCTAAAACATACACCTCGCCAATGGTTCCAGAAGCTAACCAGTTTTTTATAATCCTAAAAATTACAGAAATCCCTATACGGGCTCTGACCCCTCACTTCTTATATTTCATCGCAATCATATTCATATTTATTTCCTAATTTATGTTGATGACATTCTTGTCACAGGGAATGACTACACCGCAATCTAGTCACTTCTCAAGCAACTTCACTCTCAATTTGCACTCAAGCAGCTCGACCAGATATCACTCTTCATCGGGATACAAGTTCTCCAAATCCCCTCAGGCTTCTTCCTAACTCAACAACATTATGCGACCAAACTACTTTAGTATACTGGATTCAAGGACTACAAGTCGGCACCCACACCAATCACTCCAAAATCAAACCTCAAACCCGCCAAAAACCAATTATTCCAAGATCCTACACTTTATCAGAAACTTGCTGGGTTACTTCAATATCTCTCAATTGCTCGACCGGACATCGCCTTTGCTACCAACCTAATCTGTCAGCACATGAAACAACCTACCATGCAAGACTTTCAATCTCTCACTACATCAAAGGCACCCTGTCTTTTGGTCTACTTATAAGTAGGAGATGCTCACCGGGGACCTACAACTCCGTACCTACACCGACTGGGCATCAGACTCAATAGTCTAGAAGTCCATATCTGATTTTTGCACATTCTTGGGTCCAAACATCATTTCTTGGTTAGTCAAGAAGCAAGTAACAGTTGCAAAATCATCTACAGAAGCCGAATACAGATCGCTCTCCGCCGCCACCTCAGATGTCATCTGGCTTTGCCGACTAGTGGCCGAACTTCATATACCACAAACATCTCCAACAATTAGGCTTTGTTTGTTTGAGCGTTTTTTTGCCTTTTCTGTTTTTGGAAACGGAGGAATTTTTTTTTGTGTTGTTTGGTTCGTCAAATTACATTCTCAATAACTCTTTTTTTTTTTTTTCATTTTTCTGCAGTTTTGAGAAAGCTTTTTATATATGCTTCTCTGTTACAAAATTCCATTTTCTGAACTAATGTTTTTTAAAACAGTCTTTTACAAAAGCGCAAATAAAAACAAAAGAAGCCTTATACACTGTGACAACATCTCGACCATCACACTTGCTAAGAACCCTGTCTTTCACGCAAGAACTAAACACATCGAAATTGACTACCACTTCATCCGTCAACATCTCAGCTCCAGCGACATCATACTCACTCACATCTCCTCAAAGGATCAGATCGCAGACATTTTAACTAAAGCTTTCTCTCCCGTTCGCTTTAATGACCTTCGTCGCAAATTAACCATTCGACCATCGAATGATTAATTTGAGGGAGGCTGTTAGCGAACGTTATACGTCTCATATGACGTGTCACTCTATTTAATGCTTTGCCATCCGTACATCTATTTATAATCTCTTGTATTCTGTTTACAATACAATACAACACATACAATTCCTTTATCTGTTCTGTGTCTTCTTCGCCTTCTCCAAGCCTGCAGCTGCCTTTCGCTGCAATCTTTCAAGAATCACATTTCCAACTTGTATACACAATTTAAAAAATGATTGTAAATTTTCTTGAAACAAAATCTTTTCATTACATGCTTCGCAATATCAGTTTATAGAATATTCATATGGCCATAGGGTTGCTCATATTAAATCCATATCCTGATGGAACTTCGAAGCTAATGAAAACTTCAAATTCAATGTCAAACCTGTGCTAAAAACTTAGGAATATTGAGTTTACAGAATTTCTGAAAAAGTAAATTAATGGATATCCAACTAAGGCGTATAAAACAAGCTTGGGCAACCAAAAAAAATTAAAACATCTTTTAAGGGAGTCACAAAAATGGTAATCCATAAGCATCCATGCCGTACCAATTCCCCCGACCAATTGCAAGGTATGGTCTTGAATAAAATTGCTGTAATTGCACTAAAGCTAAAACTCACTAATATGTCCAAGAATTTATTACTCTTATGTTAAAAACTTAAAATTAAAATCCAAAAAACAAACATACACATAAGCCATCTGAAACCACTGCCCAAGAAGAAATTATAATGTTAAAGTTCAAACCGAAATAGCCAAATATTACATTGAAGAACCGTATTTTATGCATCAACAAAGCATTACTTAATCCACCAATTCACATAGTGATGTAGAACAAAAAAGACGGCTCTTCCAGATCAGCAATTTCACGTTCCAAACCTTCTTAGCAAGAGGTGTCAAGTGCTTGATCTGTGGAACAACAACTAGGAGAAGTCTGGACAGCAACGGATTGAATTTTGGGGCTGGCCAGTTAGTGTGGAGCTGCAGAAAAACTGTTGGACAGCAGTTTAGCAGCTTTCAGAATTCTGGACAGCAACTCTACAGGGCGTAAACAGCTGCTAGAGTCCCGTCTGGATACAACTTAAATCAGAGCCGTCGACGACGCCTCCTGTGATAGATGCGCCAGATTTTCGTGCCGATGTCCGCATCACATAGGATTTCCCTCAACAACTCTTAAATACGAGGGATCCAAAATAAGTATTTTCTTATTTGATAGAAGATCGATTGCACCAATGACTATTTGAGTTTTATGGCAAGCACAAGTGCACAACTTCTAATTTGAGCCATCCAAACTATAAGTCAACTTAGATAATTTTATAAAAGAGGACACATTATGTTCTTCTAAGCACATGATACCTAAAATTGAAATGACTGTAAAAAAAAAAAAGTCACTAAATAAATTTGCTTAGATCAATTTTGATTTGTGTTTTTGCTGAGCATAAACACAGAGCTCTATCACATGTCTTAACTTCTACATATCTTTAATTCCTTTCTTTGTTACTAAGCATCAATAAATTCTCACAAGACTTTGATCATATGTTCTTTCAAGATTAATTAAATCTATATGAAGGTCCTTTCCCTTCTCTCTTAAGTCTTAACTTTTGCAATAACAGCTCAACACAAAAATCACTTTCTTAGTGGATCTTCTTCGCATGAAACCAAATTGATTCTTTAAAGATGATATACTTTTCTTAAGCCCATGTTATACTAATCGCTCACATAAATTCATGGTATGACTCATAATTTGGACTCATATATACTTACCATAATCTTGAACATCACTTTTTTTGTATCAAAGTACTTGTTCTCTAATTATTTGGGATCCTCTTTGATGCGGTTTCTTAGGGACTAAGGTTTTTCCAATAAAAGCTTTTATCCCTTTTGATGAAAATGAGAAAATGCATAGTTTATATCAAATGATAATATAATGATCACCATAATATAAATTTTGGATCAATGAAATCCAAATGTCAACAAAACAACTTACACTGCTATTAAAAAAAAATAGATTGTTATAAATTGGAACAAAATCAATCATACTCATAAACTAATTTCAAAATATATTGACGAAAAAGGAACAAGTATATAATTCACCAAATAAGAGATCCAAGCCTTACACTAGTACTGATAGAAGACTTATCCTAAAAATTATCAATCAAACTTGCATCACACTTGAAGAACTTACATCCAACTATCCAACAAACATAGATTTGAGAGAGAAAGTAGAAATTTCTTTAATTAGTCAAATCTAATATATATATCTCAATTATAGTGATCAATATTCACAAATTTGATTAGTGCTTCATCGACTTTATTTGGGTAATCTCATGGACTTCGTCACAATTAATGACCGTTGAGAGTAGTTGAATATGCACGAAAGTGTTATGGCTGCAGGCCAAGGGAGGCTAGACCAGTCGCTTCAGTAGGCGGTGGAGGGGGCGGATCCTGAAACCAAATCCAGAGAGATTTCGGTCTCTCTTGTGGGGCCCAACAAAGCAATAAATCATTATGTTAGGAGAGTAACTAAGGGCATAATTAAGGAGGGAAAGATCTCCTATTTGAATTCAAATTGGAGAAGGAAATTAATAAGAAAAGAAGGCTGATTTGAGGGCTGATTTGAAGGGGATTAATTAGGAGATGTTTCCTGATTAAAAAGTACAGATTTGGGGGCTGAATTGGAGGAGATTAATTAGGAGATATTTCTTAATTAAAGAGTGCATATTTGGGGGCTGAATTGGAGGAGATTAATTATGAGATATTTCTTAATTGAAGATGACTGATTTGAGAGGGAATTGAGAGAGGGTTGTTTTAGAATTTGTTGTTTTATTATTTGTTTTAAGTAGTAGGATTTATGTTATGCTTGTATGTAGAATTTGATTTGAGATTGTTGTAGTATTCTTTTTGTTGGGGATCCTGGTGGCGTCTAGGGTTTGGGAGAGAAGGTCCTCCTCTCGAAAGAGGATCATTGTATCTTGCTTTGTTCGTATTTGATTTTCTATCAGCAAAAATATGTTTTTTGTGTTGAATCTTTTGGTGTTTCTATTTCTGATACCAAGGCGCATCAGAAAGTTATGCACAAGAGCAATGACTATAGATTGGACATATTGCACAAAGTGACAACATGAATTATAGAAGGTGATGGGGACAGATCGTTGAAGGTTTATCAGAGGCATGGCCGCCAATCTACGGCCACGATCGAGTCATTGTACTTTTGATTTATGTTATGTATTGTTTTATTTATGTGTCGTTGTATTTGTTTTAATTTTATTGTTATTTTATTTTTCGTTGTACCCTTCTAGTAAAAGGATGTCGTATGTAAGCCCCGAGGGCATTTTCGTATTTTATTTCTTGAGTCTCATGTACTAGGCTATTTATAGCCCCTTGTTTTATTTTTCAAGTAATGAATGATTCATTAAAATTTTTTCCTTGCATGAGTTTTTGTGAGAGCTTGAGAGTTTGATTGGAGAGAAATTCCTAGGAGAGGGAGATCGGATCACCCACCAACCTTGGAGACGGCCGGGTTCATGATTTTCTTCTTTATCTTTATCCTTTTCCTTTCCACCACCACTAACGGACATCATTACATCTAAACCATCTCCATATCCAAGCCATTGTCTCTTCCCAACCGAGCTCCACAAATTTTCCCCCACTAGTCGCCGGCCACCTTACCCGAACCCCCCCTCTACCCGCTGGCTTCCCACCTAACCCGTGCTCCCCCCTCCTCCCCTCCAAGCCTCATTTCCTAATTTAGATTGAGTCGAATTTAGATAGATTTGAAATTCAAATTCAATTGATTTGAAATTCAAAATCTTTCCTAATTTATCAAATCTATTTTAGGAAAGTTCTTAAATTAAATCTCTTTGAATTTCAAATTCAAATTGGATTTATCTAATCACTTTCCTAATTCCTTAAAGCCTTAATTAAGTAACCCAAATCATCTCTCCAATCTCCTCCCTCATCATGATGCAGCTGGCCCCCCTCTCTCCCTATCCCATTAATTCTCTTTTAATTATTTCCTAAACCCAATTCCTCACTTAGGAAATAATTTCAAATTCCCAAACCCTCTTTGGCCAAAATTTTCAAAGCCCTCATACCTCCTTATTTCTTTCCAAAATCTAACATTGATTTTGGAAATAAATCCCTAGCCTCCCTCCTTGCCGCCGCCCCTTCCCCCTCCCTTTTCGTTTTGAATTTATTTCAAATTATAATCCCCTTTATAAAATCTGAAATTATTTTCAGATTTTATTTCTTGTCTCTCTCAAGATCAAAGCAAAACCCTTTGAGCTCTCCTTCCTTGGCCGGCCTCTTCTCTACGTCCCGTTGACGAGAAACTTCATTCTTTTCAACAATAGTCAAGAGTGTTAGCAATCGTTGGGAGGACTTTTGTCATCAAGAATCCATGCATGGCCGATCCAGAAACTGAATACGGCCTAACCTACGACGAACACGGGTTTGTGTGTATCTTACATTCAACCTTCTTTGACTTCAACCCGAGGATCGATCACTCCGTGGAGGATTACATTGAACGAATCTTGGATACGTTGGTGGAAGCTATTGAAGAACAGTTAGAGATCGTCGAGTTGACGATCGCCACCGATCCTTGACGAAGGTTTTTCCTACTCTTCCTCTTCGTGTCTTTCATTGGCCTAATCTTTCTTGCGAGTTGATTGTAGTCACGAAGGATGCCTCCATCTGCTTTTGCTAAAGCTTTGTAAACGTATGGATTTTAGTGTACTTCTTTGTTTACTAATTCTTATTGTTAGATTAGTGATTTTTATTGAAACTACTATTCCAACATGATATTGTTTTCTAATTTATTTTAAAAGTTTCAAATCTCTAGTTATGTGACTTAGCCTAAGCGGGTGTGACCCCTCTCTCGTTTTATTTCGTCGTTTTTAAATGCTTGTTGTTTTCTTCATTATTCTTTAATCAGAAGTTGTGCAAGATCTTACAAAATCATCGCATTCATACGTAGTTCTACATCAGAAGGATTGTGTATGGGGGAGTTCTGTATCACTCTTAGTTTTCAAATTCTATTGAAAAAATATATTAATCAAACCACTAGGGTCTATGTTTTGCTACACTTTAAGAGATGCATTTTTTTCCTTGATAATTTTTAGTAGCTCCTTCCTCCTTCCCATCAACTCTCTTTAATTAGTATTGTACTCACAGATGCTTTTAATGTATTGTTCATGGTGAACCTTTTTTAATTCTTGTTGGCTTGTTGCACTTGGCGTCTAGATGCATTTTTGTACTTTCTCTTTTATATTGTCATTAGATTATGCTATCACAACAAAGTGCATCCCTACTAAAATTCATCCTATGCTTAGTTAGACTTCATCTCAAACCCCGCCACCCACACCCACCCCAACTTAAAAGGAAACAAGATTGATAATTTAACTAATAGCTAACTATTGCAAGAATATTACGCTCTTATGTTGTATTATTTTTCTTTTCTTTTACCTTATCAGAGTGTTAATAGATACATTTATTAGCCATGCAATTGTAAAAAATCGAACTGATAATGAGCATAATTTGAATAATTCGTAAGTGAAGCTTATATAACTTCGAAGCAGGAAACCATGAAATTCCTCTCTATACTTATTGTTCTCTGTCTCAAAAAGCATTTCGTTGGTCCAAATAATGGTTCAAATATTTTCTCACCTAGTGGATGGTGAAATAGTCTCTCTTAAAATTATTTATGCTCAAATGTTCATCTCAAAATTATGTTTTGGTGCACAGGAGACTAGTTTTAAAGAATGGAAGCAAGTGCTGCAAGAAATTTTCAGGTTTTTGAAAGCTGATACATCGTTTACAAATACAAGGCCTCTGAGATACAGTTTATTGTTTGATGCCCATCCTTCTTCGCTTCCATATATTGCACGCTTACACAAACGAAGAGTGTTAAAGCTTCAAGATGCTTTGCTAACAAGCTATCGGAGAACTGAGGTTTGAAAATTTTCCCTGTATTTAGTTGAAGGAAAGACTTGCCATTTAAGTATCCAGTTTTAAGTATTGCAAGTTCCAAAGCATTCTGAGATGGTGGACATTGTTTTTATCATTCAGAATATATGAAATAAAAAGAGATGTAATGATGATACAGAAAACAATTTGTCACTGAAGATTTATTCTGCTTTTAAGTTGGCAAAATGATGAAATCTTGCAGATCAAAATCACAGAGCTTACTCTTGACGCTTACAGAATGATCCAGTGTTTGGAGTGGGAGCCCAGCGGTTCATTCTACCAAGTGGCTACTACAGAATCAAGCGATAATGGGGCTTGTAGTGATCAAAGTGGTGCATCTGGGTTGATTGATATCAACCTGTTTGCAGATATGACGGATCCATCTTTACCCCCGAATCCTCGCAAAGCTGTTATTTATCATCCTTCAGTCTCTCATTTGATGACGGTGAGTGTGGTTTCAAGCTGCTCACCATTGAACTTTCTGGATAAGAAAATGGTTGCTTTGTGGTGTTGATTTTGTTACAATCATCTATATGGCACCAACGTTTTCTGTGGAATACATTATGATGTATGTCGGTGCTTGGGAATTAGTGCTTGTCTACTTGGGTCTTCATTGTTTATAATCGAAAATCTGAAAAAAAAAAAAACAAGCATGATACCTTTTTCTTGATTATATCTTCTCCGAGTTGGATAAATTAAACAATAGAGTGATTTTTCCAGGTAGTTTCAACAATCTGCGAAGAACTCTCTTCCGACAGCATTTTGTTAATATATGTCTCTGCATCAGGTTGTTCATCATACACCTCTTATTGCTTATATATTTCTCTTCTAATCACTATTCTTATGTGATCCTTGATTTACAACTCTTTATACTATTTCAGGAAAAGTAGATCAGATCATTCCTTCTGAAAAGGATTCCTCGCAATTAAAGCCCATTTCTCAAGATTCCTACAAGAATGGTAGTTCTTTCCGTCAAGCTCCCGGTCATTCCTGGTTAAATTCAAGTGATTACCCTGGAAGTTTATGTCTCGGTTCAAGAGGAAGTGGAGGTATAAGCCTGTAGTTCGCTGCATAAAATAGATTATACCTTAGGAAGCTCTCATTCCCTTAACAATTGATGCATTTCCTTTTGGTGTTTTTAACTACTATAAGACAAAATGCGTTATGAATTCTATGTTCAATTGAGGCTATTGAACAATACTATTTATTTCTATTTTCAGGGGTAAACAACCTATTCCCAGAAGATTTGATACCTTTTACGCGGAAGCCCCTTTTCATTATTATTGATAGTGAAAATAGCCATTCATTCAAGGCAGGTTTGTCAAAACTTATGCAATTATTGTCCAGGACATTTGTGTCATGATAAGATTGTTGATTTTTTCCCATTTTTGTCCAACATAGTCATTTCTTTGTGGGTAGCTTTACACTAAGATCTCTTTTGATTGCTTGAAACTAGCAAACATGCTTTAAAAAACAATAAATTACTTGATTCCATCATTACAGTGATGTAAGTAAAAATAAATATAGATTTTCATTTCTACAAACACCAGTTTCAGAACTCAATGCAATGATTTTATTTCACACAAAAATCATCTGAAAATGAAGTCATCCTTTTTGTTAACATGTTATCAATGTACAAGAAATCAAACAAGCTCAAACTGTAAAGCAGGTGTTAGATGTGATGATGCACCAGAGTCAAACACCCGGTCAGAGGTAGAGGTGGGAGATTTCTAGGAAAGCATGGCGTGCGGGGGCCAGGAAGTAGTGGGCGCGTATTTGAAGTTGCATATATGCCAACAGTTTAATGCGGAGTGACCAATTTTCCCGCAGATCTGACATGTTGGGCGGTCAAAGGTGATGTTCACTGGTTGAAAAGACAAAGCAGGGTTGGAGGGCACCCAAGCAGGCTGATTTTAGCCTCTGGCAGAGTGCGAGAAATTCCGTCCGTGAGCAGTGGTTGTCCGATTAGTGTAGAGGGTAGTGGCTTTTTGATTTAGAGAAGAATCTTTTTGCTGTTCAGTTTGAAGGTTAACTTCTTCGCTGCATAATGAGGAGTAAAGAGTATCAAGATCTATGGGACTGCGAAATGTGCGATTGGCTGCTTTGAAAGAGTTGTAGGTGGAAGGAAGGCTATTCAATATATAAATAATGATGTCTTCAGAGTCAATCTAGGATCCGGACCCAACGATATTGTCAACAAGAGTTTTAATTTGAGCAAGGTATTGTTGCATTGAAGAATTACACATTAGAATGTGATGGAGCTCATTTTTGAGCTGAATCACATGAGAGCGATTGGAAGGTTGTAACCGCCGTTCAAGAATCATCCATACTTCTTGAGCGGTGGATGGTAGAGAAGTGTTGTAGAAGCTGAAGATGCCATATGGCATAGGTTTTAGAGGAGAGTTGGGTGGGAACCAGGTTCTTGAGGTTTGAGATCAGGAATTTGAGGGTAGCCGGGATGATGAAGTTTGAAAGGGAATCGGAGAGGTTGGAGGCGAGTGGGAGGGAGGCCGCCGAGTGTTGATCCGCCATACGCAACTCTGATATCATGAAAGACCTGCTGGCTAAACTAACATGATGAAGAAGAGAGGCAAGAACTAATACAGATATGAAGAAGAAGAAATATTATTGATTCTAAAATGTTTGTACAGAGTAGTATAAATAGGCCTGCAATGCTTTATGGTGCCGAATGTTGGCCATTAAAAGAGAAGCATAATACTAAGTTAAGTCTGACAGAGATGAGGATGCTCACGTGGATGAGTGGCTTTACCCTTAGAGATAGGATACGAAATAAGCTTATATGTGAAAAGTTTGGAGTAGCTCTAGCAGAAGATAAGATTAGAGAGAGTCGCCTTAGATGGTTTGATCACATAAAACGGCGGCCTTCCGATAATCCGGTTAGGAAAGTAGAGGTATTAGATTTGACTTATGTTAAGAAAGGTCGAGACATACCTAAAAAGACTTGGTTAGAAAATATTAGAAATGATCTTTCTTTATTAGATTTAAACGAGAATTTGACTTTTAATAGGACACAATGGAGAAAAAAGGATTCATGTAGCCGACCCCACGTAGTGGGATAAAGGCTTGATGTTGTTGTTGTAGAGTAGTATAAATTGCCAGCATGTATTCAAGGAACATAACAGAAAATGCCACATCGACATGCTGATGTGGAGGAGTGCTAACAGTAAGTGACTAAATACAGGAAAAGGGCAGGGCTACAACACACGATGTACAATAAGGGTATGATGGGATGCGACATGGGGTACTTGGGCAGAGGTGAGACCGTCTTATTTGCAGAAGGTTGCAAACAAGTGAACATGTGCGATAGTGAGTGGATAGGCATGAACAATCAACGAAGTTTAGAGGTGCACATAGGTGTTTACGTATGTGACGTGGTGGGCAGAGTTATAACATGCAAAAGGATTGGGAGGTAGGAGATTAGGGCTTTTGCTGTTGACAAGATTAACAGGATGGCGGCTATGGTTCTTTTGGCCAAATATCATGTTGACAGGAAATAAATTTTGGTGTTATATAGACTTGTAAAAGGGTTTATAAATAGGGTTATGGGAAAACGAAATAAATAAACAAATAATTGAGAATTATTCCTTAGTTATGAGGATCTCTCTAATATAATCTTTTTTTTTTCTCTCTAATATAATCTCATTTCATTATTAGTTGACCTATATCTAATAAACCAATACATTAACAATTACTGCATTTGTTAACATAGTTGTTATTGAAAACGCAACGACAAAGTAGTGTTTAAGAATCATTATTGTTTGGTTCCTATATATGAAAACTTTTTGTTAGGTTGAATGCAATGTGTCCCTGCTTCCAACTGCTAAAAAAAGTTAACGAATTTAGGAAATACACTTTAATTTGATTTTTTACTCGTACTCTTCAAGGTCAAGCTATTGTTTTGTAAAGCGTGCTATTGTTTTGTAAAGCGTAATTGCTTTTCCATAGTGATGCACTGCTTGGTATCTACTTTAGTCCTTTGTATTTCATTTTTATTTTGGGAAATTTACATACATACCACTATATACCTCTCATTTTACATATCTAACACCTAATTTATTAATATTACACTAATACCACTCAAAACCCTATTAAACATAATTTCTACCAGTCCGTCTCCACCCATGCTCACGACGTCTCCTTCCCGCCGAAAGGATATCTGCTTCGCGCATAGTGCCCGATGCGTTTTGTCTCAGACTTCCTCCTTCCCGCAAAAATCCCCCATTGCTGGTGCTTCTCAGGACGTGCCTTCCTCGCGTTTTGTCTCAGACTCGCATAGTGCCCGACGTTTGTAGCTCGGATTTCCTTCACAGATATTTCGTAAGTGTTGAAAAAATATTGGAGAAGTTTTTTCTCTGGATACATTTGAAACAATCAGTGAAGAAAAAATATTGAGAAGTGATTATGATCTGTATTGGGAAGTGTTGAAAAAATATTTGAGAAGTGTTGAAAAAATATTGAGAAGTGTTGAAAAAATATTTGAGAAGTTTTTTCCCCCATTGCTCTATTGCTTTTACATTTTTTTCTATCACAGTCATTGGTTGTTATCTCCCTCTAATCGAAACAAAAATTCCATTCTTTACCTTGGATTGTGAAGATAGCGCTATCCCCCTCCTCCTTTGCAGATCAGAATCTAAGTCCGGAGGTGGAACATGGTCGAATTGGGAGAAATTGAAAGGGTGCTCTATCATTAATCGGAACTCGTCTTCGAATCCTAATATATACAGTAAACTAAGGCTTGTAATTATGATCGTTGATGATAGAATAAAAATAGGACCTTTTTTGGTATCCTCTGGAGATTAATCACTTCCTCTTTCTCTTAGCCAGAAGATTCTTCTATCTCTCTACCCTTGCCTCCCTCCGTTCGTGACTTTCAACTCTTTTTCTCAATAATTTCTTTCTCTTATATGATTCTTCTTTTATATTGAATGCTTCCCTTCTAAAAAATTAAGTTATCAAAAGTCCAATATGATCTTCCTTCTACTCCTTACTCATCATCACAAAGTTTAGTAGTTTTTTTGTGAATTCCCTGCTAATGATTCTATGCAAAATCCTTTATTTACTGTGCAAGTCCTTTGTTTACTCTCAAAGCATGATCTTGTGCTAAGCAAATATTCCGACAGTAATATATACATTTCTTAATTGGGTAATATACCAAGAGAGTAACTTGTTGAGCATCCACTGAGATATTTATTTTATTTCTTGTGCATTTGCGGTTATGTATATCCATTTCTTTCTAGATTTATCATGTAGCATTTCTTTATTTCCAGACCACCTTATTCAATTTTGTCTTTAATATTTTTGGTCTATTGCATTTTCAGAAAATTCATGGTTCTGAAAGGGGGGAAGCAGCTGCCTTACTTCTTTCACCAAGGAGGCCTTCGTCAGTATCTAATGTTGATGTTGAAGCTGCTGGAAGTCAGTTTACATACTTTTTAACTGCTCCACTGCTGGCTTTTATCCAATTAGTGGGGCTTAAGTCAGACATTGATGTTGTAAGTTGATTGGCAGCTTTGCTTTCCATTTTGAAGGTTTAAAATGCCTCATTTGATATGTACATAGGATTGTTCAGGATGTATGTAGCAGTGCAGAGTCCATACTTTCCTCCGCCATAGCTGAGTGGGAAGTAATTCTCTGCACGTCAGAAAGTCTGGATCAGGTTTGGGCTCAAGTTCTGCCAGATCCTTTTCTTAGGCGGCTGATCCTTAGGTACATAAATGCATAATGTTTCAACAAATCGATGTTCTTTTCTCTAGTTACATAATAATTAAAGTTTAAATTATTTAAACCTTGATTGTAATATAACGAAAAAGTTCATATAAATAGATTGAAAGCTATGATTTTAAGTAATGATGAAACCCGTAGAAGATAATTTTGTGAAATTCTAAATTTTCTTTTCACCATCTTCTTTGTAACTGCCTGAAGATAAAATAAAAAGTGAATTAGTTTTGTTAACTCCCTTGAAGTAAAGAAACTTTTGATGCTGTGCTTGGGGGTGGTGGCTGATGGTTAAAGCGGTGTTTGTGGGCTGTTTCTTTTGGGTGAGGATGGAAGGTACTGTAGCGTGCAACTGTAGCAATTTTCTTGTGGCGATATTGTGATGGTTCCTTGGATATTAATGTAGCGTGTTTTTGAATGGGATGACTATGGAAATTTAGGTAGATGGGAAGAAGGGGGTGCTAGGAGGAGATGTCGGCCTGTGTAGAACCATGGTTTCACTCAAAGCCATGCTTAAGGCGATACAGGGAGCATGATTGAGCTATTTGGTGGAGCTGTAGAGCCTAGAGGGGATTCAAGATTTTGAGCGGAGCAAGGTTCCTGGGTGTCAAGCTTGTGCAGCGTTTTCTGTGGTTTTTCAGTAGCTGAGCGTGCACGCCATCACCTAGAGGCAGGGATTATCAGACCTAGTGTGAGCCCTTTTTTCAGCCCAGTTCTACTCGTGAAAAAGGACGATAGTTGGAGATTTTGTGTGGATTACAGAGCTCTAAACAAGAAAACTATGCTGGATAAGTTTTCTATCCCCATGATTAATAGGCTGTTGGATGAGCTTTTTGGGGTGGTCATCTTCTTAAAGATTGACTTGAAATCAGGGTACTTCAAATCAGAATGAAGCTGGAGGATGTACACAAGATAGCCTTCAGGACTCATGAGGTTGACTATGAGTTTTTTGTGATGCATTTTAGCCTTACCAACGCCCCAACCATCTTTCAGTCCCTCATGAGTTAGGTTTTTCAACCCTACCTACGAAAGTTCATCGTGGTATTCTTTGACCATCCTAATATACAGTCTTACAGAGGCAGAGCATGTAGGTCACCTGAGAACTGTACTTGGGATGTTGAGAAAGCACCAGCTGTATGCCAACTTGAAGAAATGTTCGGTTGTGTAGCCACAAGTAGAGTACCTGGGAAATGTGGTGAGCAAAGCAGGGGTAGCAGCAGACCAATACAAGTTTGATGCTATGCTGGAGTGATCTTTAGCTAAGAACCTGAGGGAGCTGAGAGGGTTCTAAGGTTTCATCGGGTACTACCAGAAGTTTGTGTGAGGGTATGACATGATAGCATGGCCATTAACTGAGCAGTTGAAGAAGGATAACTTCATTTGGGGGGAGACAATGACACAGACTTTCGAGTAGTTGAAAAAAAGCCATGATCAGCGTACTAATGTTAGCACCTTTTACTTCAGCTGGCCATTTGTGGTGGAGATAGATGCAGGGAAGAATAATAAATTGTCTCCACAATACTTTGGGCCTTATGAGATTTTGAAATGTATTAAAGCAATGGTTATCGATTGAGGTTACCACCTTCAGCAGCATTGCTCCCCTTTCATGTCTCACAGCTGAGGAAGGTGATAGGAGATCACACACCTTCTTCACTACCCCGACTTTGACAGAAGATATGAAGGTCTTTATAACACCTAGGAGTAGGTGTATGCGAGAAGAAACGGGGGCACATGAAGTGTTAATCAAGTGGAAGGATTTGTCGGAGCACGATGTTACATGAGAGCCATACGAGACGATCAGGAAATAGTTCCCATCTTTCCACCTTCAGGATAAGGTGCGTTTGTGAGGGGTGAGTATTTTTATGTCCAGCAGGAGGGGCGGAAGCCTTCTGCCCGGTTCTGCCCGATTCAGAGGATCTGAACCTAGCAGGAAACCAGGAGGTGGGGTTCGGCCCACCTTGTGGTGCCCATAAAAGATTTAATTCCATATGTAAGGAGGAAAAATAGGGAGAGAGATAATCAGGAAAGTTTTAATTAAAATTCTGGAGAAATTAATTAGGGAAAGAGATCCAAATTGAATTCAAATTGGGGAGGGAATCAAGTAAGGAAAGAGGCTAATTTTAGAGGGAATTAGGGGTAGCCTATTTAGGGCTAACTTGTTGTATTTTTAGGGGTATGTGCGATTTGTATTTTATGTAGTTCATTTCTTTGAGGGCTTCCTAGCAACATCTAGGCTGTTTGGGAGAGCTAATCTACCTCTCTAATTGTAGATCACCTCTATCTTGTTTCGTATTGAAGTGATAATACAAAATCGGCCATTGTTTCTAGTATTCATGCAGTTTTCTATTGCTTCTTTCGCCGTTTTTTCTTCCGAGGCATATCACATTCGATTAACAAAAATCTTCAAAATAGCATCAACCTTTTTCCTACATGAGTGCGAAGTTTCAGCTAGGAAGAAGAGCAATCAGGAGCACCATATGAGAGGGGAGTTAACACAAGAAGGTTGAAAGCTTGCTTTTCCACAATTACAGAATCACAAACTCATGTTGATCATCTTTTCGGGAAACCTCAGCATGCAAATGCACAACTTGTGCAATTTTTTCTTCTACATATGCAAGATTTGTTTCAATCTATTAAGTTCTTCTAGAACTTGTGGATCTTGTGAAAGAGCTCTGTGTCAATCATCCTCTAGCTCAGATTCATTAACAATAACAAGCACGAAAAGTAGAGAGAACATCTTCCTCATCAAGAAGTAGCTCGTCGTGAAAGTGATTTCAGAAATAATTCAAATTCCTTGGCTCCAGGCTTAGCAAAAAAAAAGGTGAGATAATGTCGGAAGTTCAAAAGAATGAACTTGTCTAGATGAATGTGGATCATAATCATTGATTCTTGTAGACTACCTAGACCATATAGGTAGAACAATGTAGTCACAAAATGCATCATATTTTGTTGAATGATGAGGAGGAACATATTGCCATAGGCATCATTGTATTTATGGAGTAGTATTAAGGAGAAGTAGAGTAGGCCGTGTGGATAGAAAACTGGGATGGGAAAAATCGATGGCCAAATGGTTTAGGCTTGGTTAGGAAGATGAGTTGGGTTGGGTTTATTTTAAGTAGAACTGGGTGGTCAGAGTTGATTTTTGTTTTGGATTGGGTTAGTTAAGGGGTGTTTGGTTGATTAGAGATGGGAGATGCATGGTGCGGCAATTAAGAATGTTCATATTATGTGGAGCTTAGGTTTTAGGTAAGAATTAAGATTTAGGGAATAAATAAGAAGTTGAGAATGTGAATGAATAATCAATGAACAAGGAATGCATTTCCTTAGAATTTGAGAGGTATGAGGAAGGGATTGTTCCAAGCAACTTTTAGGGTGGAAGTGTATATGTTTGGAGTTTGGTGTATGGATCTGCACTTGTTTAGTGGTGTGCCGTGTTATTTGGCAGAGCCGAGCAAGAAGGCTTAATGGTTGCATGTTTGACATAATCATGTTGATCCATCTCAAAGCTAGTTCTAGTTGATTCAATCATCATTAAGCTAATTGTTGATTTATTTGAGTTATTTGGTTAGAAAGTGATGTGGGCTACATTATCTTATCCTACACCACCAGCCTAACTTACCACATCCTTCAACGAATACCGGCCTGCTCCACTACTCTTTTACTTTTTGTTACTGTTTTATTGCCTTCTTTGCCAACTAGTGGCAGGAGGAACGTTTCTAGTATTTCCCTTTCTTTTACAGCAATTACTAGTTATATTAGGCAGCCGGCTGAAGGTAGGAAGCAGAAGATAATATAATACAAAGTTACTTTTACTCCTCCTGGCTTTCCCCGTTCTTTCTTCTTCTTCTTCTTCCTTTCTTTCCTCCTCTGCTTCTTCTTCTTTTTCTGCACTATCTTGCTCTATTTCTCTCTAATTGTTCTCTGCAGGTTTCGGTTCCACACCAGAAAGGAGTTAATCATGCTTATATTCAAATCATTAAAGATATGTATGCATGAGTTATTACTTGTGTTCAAACACAAGGTGGTTTGACCAAGTATTTACCTATTTCAGTTGGATTACATCAAGGATCAACCTTAAGCCCATATCTTTTTGCTTTAGTCATGGATGTTCTCACTAGACATTTGCAAGAGGATGTACCTTGGTGTATGTTTTTTGCTGATGATATTATTCTTGTTGATAATACTATAGAGGGAGTTGAAGGTAAACTTGAATTATGGAGGTCAACCTTAAAGGTTTTCGCTTGAGTAGATCTAAAACTGAATATATTGAGTGTAATTTTAGTAGTAATAGACCTAGTGAGGGGATTGTGACTTTGGTCGATCAAGACATTAATAAGAGTACATGTTTTAGATATCTTGGATCTATTGTTCAGAGTGATGGTGAAATAGACGGGGATATTATCAATAGAGTTCAAGTTGAATGGTTGAAATGGAGGATTGCATTGGGCTTGTTGTGTGATAGAAAAGTCCTCCTCAAAGTTAAGGGAAAATTCTATAAGATGGTGGTGAGACCTGCAATGCTTTATGGTGCCAAATGTTGGCCATTAAAAGAGAAACATAATACTAAGTTAAGTGTTGCAAAAATGAGGATACTCAGGTGGATGAGTGGCTTTACCCTTAGAGATATGATATGAAATGAGCAAATACATGAAAAGGTTGGAGTAGCTCTAGTGGAAGATAAGATTAGAGAGAGTCGCCTTAGCTGGTTTGGTCTCTTAAAACAGCGGCATTTCGATGACCCGGTTAGGAAAGTAGAGGTATTAGATATGACTTATGTTAAGAAAGGTTGAGGTAGACCTAAAAAGACTTGGTTAGAAAATATTAGAAATGATATTTTTTTATTAGATTTAAATGAAAATTTGACTTTTAACAAGACACAATGGAGAAAAATGATTCATGCAGCCGACCCCACGTAGTGGGCCAAAGACTTGATATTGTTGTTGTATTTAGTTACTCATCAGCTAAATATATAGTGGTACATGCTGCTAGTTGGATCCTAAGTGAATGACCCTGCAAGCCTGTCCAACGGAACCGAGTTGACCTTGCTAGGATGATTTTCATCTCTTTTAATGAAATGTGTATGAACTTGATTCATTCTTAGTGGGTGTGTGAATCAATTACCCATACCTACTAGTAGTTAACTACAAGATAGTTAGGGACTTCAAAGGGTGCACAAATGATTATAATCTCATTAAAAAAAAATTCATATTATAACAAATTCCATGAAATTCAATTATGCTTTCAACTTATAAAGAAAATATATTAGGAAGGGTAAAATGAAATTGAAGGGGAGGAAGTTAATCAAAAAACAAGTCTCATGTTAGTACAAGGAGATGATTTGTTTTAAAATTCCATGTCTTACACTGATTAAAAAATTTAATAATGAAAAGATGAGGATTGCACATCAAAAGTAAAATTTTATTCAGCTTAGGCTATTTTTTGAGATTAATTAGATTTACCACCCTTGTACACAATCAATATATTAGACTGGTCTAGCCAGTCCATATGGGACTGGCTTGCGGGCAATAGAGGCGGAGAAGTTCCGCCTCCTGCATATGTCGATCAAACCGCATAGTCCAAAAGAGCATATTAGGAAGGTTTTAGGAGAAGTTTAGGAGGGAAAATTTGAATGTAGGGACAATTTAGAGATTTTCTTTTGGATTGCATGTATTAAATAGTTTGTTTTCCTAGGGTTAGAGTATCTTGAATTCGGCTGAAATTTGAGATCTCTCTTAGGTTTTGGGCTCTAGCGGCGCCTAGAGAATTGGGAGAGATAGATCCTCCTCTTGAATAGAGGATCAATTGTATCTTGGTATTTTCCGTTTCCATTTCTTCAAATAATACACATTATCTACTGTTTTTCTAGTTTTGTGTGGATTTTTGTGAAGAATTCTCGATGTTTTTTAAATATTGATATGAATTACGTGAGATCTACAAGTGCTTCCTATCACAATATCAAATATACTCTTTCTATATTTGTTTTGAAGTTATGCTGTCCTCCCATTCCTAAAGTTCTTGATTAATAATTCAATATCTAACGAGGGAAACAATTGTAATTTTTTAAAATGGGTTGAGTTAATATGTAATATAATATTTAACAAATTGGAAGTCAAATTTAGCAAATGAGAGGTATGTGCATTGTTAACTATCTACTATAGAGGTAAGTGTAATTAATACATATTTTTACATGCTTTAGGTACCTATTTGCAAATACCAAATAGAATCATTGAAAAACGAAAGCAGCAGCTAGTAAAAGGAGAAACCTTAGTGCTGCCCTCCAATTCAGCCACAGAGCCCATTCTGCTAGAATACCGAGAACCAGTCGTAAAGAACAACTTCGATGTAATGCTAAGGAAGGAACCTCTGAAATTAGCCCCAATTAACTGCTACTCTATGTTGCACCAACACTCCACTTAAAGAGGGTATGCAGTGTCGAACACGTGTCGGACACGGACACACATCGGACACGGCATAGACACGTGTCCAACACGGCATTGGAGTGTCGCAATTTAAAAAATTAAAATTAAAATCGGACACGCGTGTCCGGTTATTAAATGAGGTATCGCTAGGTACATGCTCGGCATCGCTAGGTACATGCTCGGTACCGCTCAGTACATGCTCGATACCGCTTGGTACATGCTCGATACTGCTAGGTACATGCTCGGTACCGCTCAGTACTGCTAGGTACATGCTTGGTACTGCTAGTTATATGCTCTATACCACTCGGTATCTTCCCATACAAACAACTTACGAACTTTAAAAACAAGCAGAACTTCAAAATTACTCTTAAAATAAAATTTTGTTAGAGAATAAAAACAATCATAACTACAGGTCGAACTCCGTCAGGGGGCAGCGTCCCCTTGGACCCCCGGCAGATCGGCATATTGTTGTATTCATGTTGTCTTATTATTGGGATATTTTGATTTCACTTCATATCAATTTAATTTGATGTATTCATATGTATGATTGGTTTGTTAGCAAAATGAGCTCTGCTGCTGGCGGGAGTGGATTAGGTGAAGGTTCAAAAGAGCCATCTGTCCACGCCGTGTCCGTGTCCGTGTCCTATATTTTTAAAAAGTATTATATATTATATTAAAAAATTATTATGAAGTGTCCACGCCGCACCCGTATCCTATATTTTGAATATCATCAGCAAAAAGCATACACCAAGGTACATCCTCTTGCAAATGTCTAGTGAGAACATCCATGAATTCATTTTACAAAGCTATGAAAAACATTTGAAGGAGTGAATGTGTCATTCAAATGCAATTATTGTGGTGACACCTACAAATGATCTTATTTTAGGGTTAAGGCACATATACTTAAAACTTTTGGCCATGGAATAAAAATGTGTCATAAGATTATTATGTCGCAGTTGATTGCTTGTCATTTTTACTATAATGTCACCTTAATTTCTATATATTATATTAAAAAATTATTATGCAGTGTCCACGCCGCACCCGTGTCCTATATTTTTAAAAATTGTTGTCCCGTGTCCGTGTCGTGTCGTGTCGTGTCCCGTGTCGCCGTGTCCGTGTCGGTGCATCATAGTTGCTACTGTAAACAACTGTCAAGGAAGTAACAGAGCAAAAGAGCTCCAGCGAGAAAACCCTGTCGGGAGAAATAACATTCATCTTAGTAATATACAACAACAATAACATCAATATTTTGTCTCACTACGGAGGGTCGGCTGCATAAATCCTTTTTTTCAATTGTGTCCTGTTAAAAGTCAATTTCTCATTTAAATTTAATAAAGAAAGATCATTTCTAATATTTTCTAACAAAGTCTTTTTAGGTCTACCATTCATCTTAGTAATATGAAAA
The DNA here is from genome assembly GCF_001605985.2 of Dendrobium catenatum. Classification (NCBI taxonomy): domain Eukaryota; kingdom Viridiplantae; phylum Streptophyta; class Magnoliopsida; order Asparagales; family Orchidaceae; genus Dendrobium; species Dendrobium catenatum. Next base: position 479,504 of record NW_021318724.1, read on the forward strand.
TGAATAATATCTGTATGTGGTTAAATGAAAATAGCCTATGCCTTTCATTTTTATCGTTGAATGTTTGTTAAAACTATGAAAATGTGAAATTTGGTTTGATGTAGTTTTAATATTGATTTCCAACTCCATAAAATTTTTTAAAACTCTTTCAAAAATTATTATTTCATTTTCACATTTAAAAAAAAATAAGTGAAATGAAATCATCATTTTCTATTTAGAATAAATCATATAAGCCCTAAATTATCATATTTAGGCTTCATTTAGGACGACTTTTTTATTGCTTTGTAAAACAGTTTTTTAGTATAAAAATTAAATGTTTTGTACTAAAAATTGTTTTAAGAAGTAACAAAAAAGCCATCCCAAACGAAGCCTTAATGTGAAATGTGAAGTTGCAACAGAATCTCCTACTTGATTTTGTCAGCCTTTGCGAGTTGCATATGAATGCCATGCTCTATATTTAGAATAAACCAAATGAACTCGTAGTTCATTTATACTGGATTCATTTAAAAGTATCATAGCTTAAACCAATAAAAAAAAAATCTTACTATGTGCGCTTTCATATCTAATGTTTGCTTCTGATTAGGTTTATATTCTGCCGGGCTGCACTTGCTCTCCTCTGCACACTTAGGAAGGACAATGAGCGTTTACCTGTTTGCCTGCCGAGCCTCCCGGAGCCCGTCTCTCCCGATTCGCCATCAATTCAATGGCACATTTTGAAGCTAGCAGAGACTCTTGGGGTTGTCAGCCATTTTGAATTTTCAGAGGCCCTCAACGACTCAGCTCACAGATGATGATTAGTATTAAAGATACTCCCCACCTGTTGATAGATAGCATCATGTGAGATCACGGACTTAGGCTTCGTTTGGGACGGTTTTCTTATTGCTTCTCAAATCAGTTTTTTAGTACAAAAAAAGTGCTTTAAAAAGCAATAAAAAAGCCGTCCCAAACAAAGCCTTATCTATTTGTTCATTATTTATGATTCACATGTGCTGCTGCTGGTTGAGATGAAAGAAACCAACTGCTGTCATGTCATGAAGCCGGCTATGAGAATGGATAATTCTTCTACATCGCTCAACATGGCCTCTTCCTAAAGAAGCTTGTTTCAGATATGGAGGTCTTTACACACCAAAAATTGTGCCAGATTACCTGAAATAAATTATATTAGGATGAACTAAAAAATCATCAATGTCAAAATAAATTTGACAGTTTTTAAGCTCATCCTGATACAATTTATATAAGAGTATTCTGATGCAATTGTTTTTCCGCTCTCAAATGTAGCATTGTTGTTGTGTAATTATGTTGCAGGTGTTAAGATAGGAATTTGGTAATTTCTTTGTGCCATTATTGATTTGCTGAGTGTTGTAAAATTCCTCAATACTATGTAATCAGAGAAGTTAAAAAAAAAAAGTATTAGAAAGTTTCAAGTTCTTTTCTCTCAATCCTTATTAATTCCTTCACAGATTTTTTATTTTTCTTTTTATTTTTCTCTTTTAACAAAGTGATGATTTTATGTAACACCCATTAATAGATTTTTCCTCAGGCTTGAAGTGAAAAAGGGCATCGCTTTTCCTTACAAAATTTTTGTGTATCCCATTGATGACAAACCATCAACATAGCAAATATCTGATTGCTGGATTTCAAGCATTCGAATCTTCTTTTGTGTAATTGCTAGAACTCGATGTCAAGCATTTTCGGATTGATGTTGAGTTATCAATCCTTCTTTTATAAAAGTTTTCTTTTGGCTTGTATCTGCTACACCTATCATGTCGTATGGAGACTAATCAGAATGCACCATTATATTATTCCTTCGCTTGGTACCGTGGCTTGGTATTGCTCAATATCACTTGGTCTTGTTACCGTGGCTGCATTCGATTCATCTCCGGATGTAGAGGTGCACCCGACCTCCGCACAGAATCATTTCTCGCTATGAAAAATCTCTTGGATTAAGTGCTGAGGGCCATGCTTAGTTATTTTCATTGATTGTTATAGTTTGTGATTGTAATATACATGGAGTGAGGATTACGCTTTATCTCTTTCATTGATATTCATATTCAACCAAAAAGACAAATGTTGTGTAAGCAATATATACATTAGTCATTGTAAATGTCGAATTATAAATCATAAGGGAAATAAAAGTTATGGAGAAAACAAAGGGGCTTCGAAGTTTTCAAAAGGATGAAAAAACGATAAATTATGGATTCCATTTGTAATGTTGAATGAGCTGGGATCTTGTTAGAATTTGCCTGGTGGTTATTGAGTTGATTAGTATTTCGTTTGTGATAAATTTTTATGATTTTTTTTAGATCGTAAATATAATTTTTATTTGACTTTTATTTTTTACTATTTTTAATAAATTTTTATACTAAATAGTTGCTTTCCTAACCATTTTTAATAAATTTATTTTCTCTACAATATTTTTTTTATAAAAAAAAAATATTTGTAGCTGATGAATCCTATATAGTTGGACATGGACATGTATGACCTAGTTATTAATGTGCTGAGAAAATTTTATTTGTATTTGACTCATTTATTATTTAGCCAAATTTGAGGTGAATATAAAGTTCATGACTGATTATCCACTACTAAGTTAAGCAGGGCATCAATCCTCGCATTGCGTAGCTATCTTTTTGACATAGTGTGTTTAGGTTAGTGAAGTTCACACACATCCTCCACTTTCTAATGGCTTTCTTCACCGTTATAATGTTTGAGATATAGGCTTCATTTGGGACGGCTTTCTTATTACTTCTCAAAGCAACTTTTTAGTATAAAAATAGCAGAGTAGCACCACATTTAGATTTTTATCATCTTTAAGTTGTTTATATTTGTTATAATCATTCATCTTTTTAATAAATAAACATAATCAAACCAAGGCTTTGTTTGAGAATGCTTTCTTACTGCTTCTTAAACCAGTTTTTTTAGTAAAAAATTAAATTTTTTGTGCTAAAAAATCACTTTAAGAAACAGTAAAAAAGTAGTCTCACACGAAGCCTAAATCTAGTTTGTGCTACTTCCACTTGCTTGTCAAAAATCAAAATTATTAATAATTATCAAACTAGTATTTATAAATATAGATAGTAATACAAAACAACAACAACAATAACAATATCAAGCTTTTATCTCACTACGTGGGATCAGCTATATGAATCTTTTTTCTACATTGTGTTTTATTAAGAGTCAAATTCTCATTTGAATTTAATAAATAATAATAATTTATAATACTTCCAAACCAATTTTTTTAAAATTTACTTATATATTTCTTAATATAAGACAAATTTAATACATCTACTCTCTCAATGTAATAATACAAAACGAGTATACATAATCCATGTTTTCTCGCATATCTTACTCTTAAAAATCATTGAACATAATCTAAAATTTTGAACAGTATATAATATAAATTTTATAAAAATAATAAATAAATTTTCATACAATTAAAGCCATCAATTCAAAGAGAAAAAATTGATGCATTTCAATATCCATCAACTTTCTATATAGGTTTTCAAAAAAATTATGATAGATGGAAGGGGTGTTCGCTCTAGTAATACACGGTGATGGCTAATTTTGTTATCATCGATGCCCCTGCCTTATAAAATCATATTCTACTAGCCCCAACTAAATACTATTCGAGCTATAGTATCTACTTATCATGTGGTGTTTAAATTTCTAACTGAAGAAAAATTATTCTGTGCGGAAGCGGAACTCCGTCCAGATGCCTAAGCCTGTGGCACGGTATTGAGCGTAGGTACCGTTCAGTACCGCAGCTCGATATGGCTGACGTGGCTCATTCTGGCTTGTATCCGGATGTAGAGTTTCGTTCAACATCCGCACAGAATAATCTCTCTTTTGAAGGAATTAACGTCCACACATGTATCATTTTTCCTGCTTTTTAAAATGAATTCGTTTGGGATGGCTTTCTTACTGCCTCTTAAAACAGTTTTTTTTACAAAATTTTAATTTTTTCACTACTTTAAGTAGCAATAAGAAAGCTGTCCCAAATAAAACCTTAATCAACTACGAAAATTACTTTTTTATTAACTGACAACAACAATATTAGTATATTACCCATTTCTTTTCAAGAGAACAAGTCCATGGTTTGATCGTTAATATATGTCTAAAGGCTCACTTGCAGTCTCCAGACAGTTGCAAGCCATTGCAAGTGATTACCTCTAACAAGCTGAGTTCCTGCAAGCGACCATGAGCTCTAAATCAAGTAAGGTAGCACAAAGATCCTAGCGTGGAAGGAGTCTGTTTCAGGAATGACAAAATTATTTTCCAAAAGGATGTCATGACTAACTGGTAATGTAATTAAAAAATAGGCAAATTACAGCAACTTAGAAACTTACAGGTATATATATATGAATAAAACAGTAAATTAAACAACCAATAGGTCGGCTCTGGCGTGAGGGTAGGTATCATGAAGTGGGTTGGCCATGGAAATGGCTCTGTAACTCCAACATAGAAGGAGCTCATATAATTTATGAACACATCTCTCAACTTGCAAAGCATACAACAAACATGTCTTTGTTTTACATTGTAAATTCATAATAACACAAAGTATAAAAGATGATCAACACAAGAAAAGTTAAACATGAATTTCAACCAAATTTGTTAATTTGAGTGTATGACTAGTACCCAATGCTTCTCCTCCTCAATGTATCTCCAAGTCTTCGCAAAACTGTCTTCTTCTTTTTCTGGCTCTCTTTGCCTGTATCAGAGGATTGTAGCCCTTCTAAATCATCAGGCTTGTCTAAGCTTATGTTTCCCCTCTCAACTTCGAACAATGGAGTTCGAATATCGAAGATATCGCTACTTGAAGTACGCATCATTTTCTTTGTTTCATGTGGTTGGTCCTTATCCAAAATAGAACCCTTGAAGGTCGCTGACTCTGCCATGGATCGCCTGCGGATATTGCTAACAGGATGGTAATCAGGTTTCCACTTCTCAGAAGGGAAAATTTTCAAACACTTATTCATCTTTGCACCATGAATTGTTGTTTTTGAAAGTCGAAATGATCCAATCTCTGAGGATTTTGAGGTCTTGTTTGAACCTGTAGTCGAAGATGATGCAAGTAAGCTTTTCAGCTCCCTCACACAATCAAGAGCAGCAACTTCACTGACTTTTAGGCTATCGTAATCATGCCTTATTTGCTGCAATGCATTTTCCTTCTCAAAGAGCTGGTTCTTGAGCTGAGAATTCTCATTTCGGGCATTCTCCAGGGCTTCCTTTACCATGGTAGCCTCATTCACTGCTTGCTTGATTATTTCTCGCAGCTTAGTATTCTCTTCTCTTGCATTCTTCCAAGCATTAGTCATCCGACTGTTCTCTTGCTTCTCCTTGGTGAGCTGTTCTTCAGAAATCCTTATTCTGTTCACCATATTTTCCTCTTTATCCATCCAAGCAACAACAGATTTCTCATATTCCAATTTCATTCTATTGTACACTTCCAAAGCCTCAACTAGCTTCTGCTCAGTGTTTTTTAGCAAAGAATTATCACATTTAGCTTCTTCTCTTGTTTTCTCTAACTCGGATTGTATTATGGTAAGCTCAGAATTTGCTTGGTTTGCTTCAGTACTTAATTCCTTGAGTGCAATTGCAAAATCATCCATGGCTTTCTTGCTTTTCTCTTCTGCATCCAGTGCCAACCTAAGATCGTTTCTAAGCTGCCTCATCTCCTCTTGGGTAACAACCGGTTCTAATGATTCCTTGCCATCTAAACTTCGACGGTTTATACCTGTTGAATCCTGCATCATTCTTATGTTCTCTTGAAGATTCCTTACCTCTAATTTTGCCTCTTCAAGTGAAATTTTTGTTTGCTCAAGCTGTTTGGTCTGATGAATCATGGACTCAAGCATTTTTCTTTCTGATTCCATTGCTTTTTCAGCTTGTAATTCTATAAGCCTAATCTTATCTATGTCCTGCATGGATTTTCCATTCATCCGTTTCAATTTAACAAACTCTTCAAAAGCAAGGGATCTCTCCTCATTTGCCCTCCTGAGCTCCTCATGGAGCTCGCCCAAATCTAGTTGTGTTTCAGAAACTTCTATTGATCTTTGTTTCTGCGTCATGTAGCACATTTGGTTGATTGAAATTAGAAAACACCTCATAAAAAATAACGAAATATCTTAAATTCATCATTTGCCTGGACGTAGTTAGCAATCAAAATTGATTTCAAACTCCCCAAAACTCCTCAAACCTCAACCAAATATAATAATTTCATATTTCACACACCAAATAAGTGAAATCAAAATCATCACTCTCTAAATCATAGAAACAATTGGAATCAAATTATCAAATGAAAAGAAGGAGAGTTATGATTTCTCATTAGTACCTCTTGAAACGATTGGAATTTCGAAAAGGGCTTCCACTCAGCAACCTTCGAAAGTACCGAATCCTGGAATTCAGGTGAAACAAAAGACCCTATGGACATTTTGACCGAAGTACTCTTCGGATTGGAAGCAGATGGAAGCATCCTTCTTTGGATTTCAGTAGACCCTGGATTTTGAAAGCTTCATAAGAAAAAACAGATATAGAACAAGCACGAAAACCACCCAAAAAAAAAAAAACCAAAATAAATCAAAAAAGGAGGTAGCTTTTCAGTACCTCGATCTACAAGCTTGCACCTTGAGCAATCTCCCGCTATCTCTTCTCCTGAGAGCTAGAAATCCATTCAGAAGCAGAGAAAATACTCAAATAGCGTTGAACAACGGGGCAGAAAGCTAGAAATTTATCGGAGCTCCCGATGCCGAAAAGCATCTCGTTTCTATGACGTCGAGTTGGGTGGGATACTACGCGTCAAGAAGAGTTCACAGGAGGGGCAGTATTCAAAAAAGGACGCCGAGTAGAGAGAGAGGAAAGCTATGGGAAGCTGTCTCTCTGGGGCGAAAACTGGACAGAGTATTATAGCCGTTGGATCTTCAGTGGCGCCGTGGAGGTTGCGCTATGCACACTGATCGAGTGATCGTGATGGTGATTGGGATTTCCGAGAAAGGGAATGCTTCACCATTTGAGCCTCAAAATTGTCTGAATATTATGAAGAACAAATTCAAAGTAATTCAATTTATTTTAAATAAATATAATTTAAATTGAAAACAATTTTTAGTTATAATAAAAATTGAGAATGATTTTAATTAAATTTTGATTAGAATATAATAAAAAAAAGGATAGTTTTGACATATAATATAACAATAATAAATAATCAATTTTGTAAATAACTACAATTAATTCTTATTTATATCAGACTTTTTTTTAATTCAAAAAATAATATATATATATTTTTTTTCAAAAATGAAATTCGATACCAAAAAAGTAGGTTTCATAATAAATTTATAATAATGTTGTTTTATTTGAGATCATTCTTAATATGCAGCTCATTTTTGTCTATTATTGGGAGCTTGACTATCAATCAAGAAATTTGCCTATGTGATATGTGTAAGAAATTTGTCTATGTGACATGTGTATGAGTTTGTTCTTATTTGCAAACATTTAAAAATATTTTTTCTTTATAAAGATATAAAATTACATGAAATTTCAAACATATCTTATTAAAAATCATGATCAATTTGCAAAATTGATTGATTGATTTTATAATTCTGATCAATTAAATATATTGAACATTGATTTTTTTGCAAGAGATGAATTAATCTTTCTTGAATCAAAACTGAGATGCATTATGGGCTTATTTGATATTGATTTTGGTCTTTGTTTGGTTAAAAATGTGCAAGATAACAAGTTGGGCTGTTGAATCCCATTTTGTCAAACGGATGACGCTAGGACGTACTTCATGCTACCTATGGTGTGAAAGCCTGTGGGCAGAAGGTAATGAAGTTTGAATATAAGAAAAAGAGAGAATATGAGAGAAAGTGTGGATCTTGACAAAATCTTTAACATTCGAGCCAAATGTATGCAAGTAATGAAAGCAAGAGCTCTGAATTAAGAGCTTAAGCTAAGAAAGGGAAAAATGAAATAATATCTCTCTTTTCTTGTGGACACAATGCCTCTCATTTCTTGTGGGTTTTATCGTGGGTTTGGTTATGCATTCTCTTGTGTGCCAGCCTCCTCGCTTCCTCTATTTAATGTATGCTTCTTCTCTCCCTTTTTATAGGATTCAAAATGACGTAGGGAGTACTTCCCATGTATGGTGGTTGTTCCATCAGTCTTTATTGTAGTTCGACCATTAATGCGGAGTGGAATAATGATTGAGGAGGGCGAGTCGAGTGAACTTATGGAAACCTGTTGACGATGGCTGGAAGCTGGTTTGGAATTGTCCCATTGACATGAGAAGGGGAGAGTATCGTCGGAGTATGGTCAAGAGAATGAGCTGGCATAGTGCAAAAAGCCGATTTGGTGTCCCTTTATTATGGTGGGAAGGGGCGAGTAATATCTTGATGGGGCCTTCAGATCAACCCAATTGTAAGAGATATCTATAGAGGCGGTATGTGTCATTAGTTGTTTGATGTATCTCGTGTGAGAGTTTTGATTCTAACAGAGATAAATAAAGATATGTTTGATTGTGAGAGGAGCTTATGAGGTTGCCCTCGTCTGGGGGGATGGCTGGTGCTTGTTCGCTCTGCTTGAGTGTTAAGCTCCTTCATAGCTCTTCAGCAAGTCCCTTGAACGACTTCAAGAAAGGAGTGGATCCTTCTTCCACTCGACTCAAACATAATTTGCAAGACACGTACGAATAATTACCAGCACAAATGGTCATGGGTGTACATGGGCTAAACCCGTTTTAGAGTTTTTTTCAACATACTTATAAAATTAGTTCATAAATTAACGTATCAATAATTAATTAAACAAACCATTATTCAAGTTTATTGAACAAAACTCGGGCTTGAGCTTTGTTTTGTTTTAATTAGATTGGCCCATTGATAGACATTTATTTATTAGTTTTATGTTTTATTTTGGGATAACCCAAATCATTCTTTGGCTTTATTTGAGAGCTTGCTTAGTGCTTCATAAAAAATATAAATTTTAGTATAATTTTTTTTTAAAGTAGCTAAAAAGCTGTGGCTAGAAACTATCCCAAACGAAACCTTTGTTTCTCTTACCAAACCTATCTAAAAATTAATCCACGTTGTCAATTTTAAAATATTTATAGAAAAAAAAAATATTTTCATTAAAATTTTTCGACCCAAAATGAATCTCAAATTTATTAGTTTTTTTTAGATAAAGGAGAAATAAATTTTGATTAATTACTTATACATTGAAACAGCTCCTAATCATCATCGCTCGATTGTTAATTATCTTCTGGCTGTTATTCAATCGCAAAGCATTCCAATGATTTTCAACCTCATTGTGACAAATTATATTAAATTTTCAAGTAAATCTACACATTGTATGAGGATATCTTAACACAATTTTTTTGAAATTTACAATTAAATTCTACCATTCATTTGGTGTAAAATGAAAAACATGAGTTTTTTTTTTTAAACGTGAGAAATATATTATAATACCTAGATGTTGGAAGCCTCAGTTTTATCATTGTACGTAATTGCAATAAAGTAACATAAAATATCAAAATCAACAAAATTTTGAGCTATAATCCAAGAATTGAATTCATAAAAATATACATTAGCATTAGTGAAGCTCACTAATAAAACATACTTCTTTATCTTCAAACGTTATGAAATATTTTAGTGAGAAATAAACTAATCTTATTAAAACCAATAGGAATAAGAAGATGGTTGAAATATATGAATCCAAGCGATCACCTCAACATGTAGTAGAAGCCAGATACTGTAACAATCCAAATTTATAAAAATAATTGAAAATGAAAAAAAAAAAATCTATTTGAATTGCAGCGCAACCGAGAGAAAGGGAGAAAATCAATTTTTAGCTACTGGGTCGCTTTGATGTTTTTATAGAAATTGCTTAGATCACTATAGATGATTTCAATCTTATCTCTGCTTTTAAAGATTTTGATTTTAACTGTTTGATTCTCAAAAGAACTATTTTTATTGCATTTTTCCAAGATTTGTTGAACTTGTAGCACACAGTGTTTTGTATTTTATCGTACTGATTATTTTGAACATTTTGACTGTAATATTTATTGAATTTCACCAGGTAAAACGGAAGTAAATGTATATTGTACTGTTTCTATTGATTAAATAACTGATATTTTTATTGTAAACATGTAATTGTTAATTCAAACGTTAGAAATGAATGCGAATATGTAGTTGATGTAATAGTTGGTCGCTATTATTGTTATAGTATTATGATAATAATATATGTGAGGACAATTAAAAGCTAGTTTCGCTAATATTGGTTGAAGTCTTACTGACTTGTACAAGATGATGGGCCGACGAGCTTTCCTTTAAATATTGTGATTTGGTGTTATCCTTTACTATTTCATGTGATATTAATTGGGAGTTATAAAGAATTATTATTATGCTGACAGGAGAAGAGTAACAACACTATTTACTGAACCAACGGGATATTGATATATATTACTTCTTGCTAGAAAAACATCCCTTAAATTAGGACTTCTTACTTGATTTGATAATGATATAGAATAATTGGATAAATGTGTACATCATTCTAGGATTTTACCACATTGATAATATTCTGACAGTCTTTATGGATGCTTTGATTTTACGTCTTTATACGATTTTGTTATTGATTGATAAAATGATACAATGATTGTTTTATTGTTCGACATCTGTAACAGTTTATTGGTTTCCTATTGTACTTTACTGCTACTATATATGTGTTTTACTATTTCTGTATCAATTCAAGCATGATTATATGACTGCTATTGCTACGAATTGATTGAGGACGTGCATATTGCTTCTTTATCGTGTGTTAAGTTAGTTGTAAGATTGAATGACTTGTTAGACTTTTTAGCTCATTATATGTGGTTTAAATGATTTTAGATCAGAACAAATGATCAGCCGTGTGAGATTGATCAGATTCGGATTCCCCCCAGACTTACTCTATATATATGCATTAGAGATAAACGCCGTTTAAAATGATACATATTACCACTTGGATTCAGAAAATCAAACAAAATTATGGGTTTCACAAGTATCCAATGCCTATAAGATAAAACCATTACTTCCTCATGGATAACATTGCAAAAGAATGTTATCTCTAGTTAGTCAAGAATAAACATCTCACTTCTTGGGAGAAGTTCTTGTTTGCTTTATGCAATCGCTTTGGTTTGTTGAGGTACCACAACCTCCAAGCTGAGTTGGCCAAGCTCACACAAACTTCAACAGCAATAGATTATCAGGTGCAACTTGAGAAGCTTTCTAGCCAGGTGCCTGTCATTTGATGAGGTATTTTTACAAAGATACTATGAATTTGATCTTATAATAAATATTTGTAAAAAAGTGTGAATACACTGCCTAAATCTTTAGACCAAGCCATAGAGTGATCACGTAGAGTATATGCATAAATGCCTAGCCATTTAATTTCTCTATTTCTTCAAGGAAACTTATTTACTCTTGTTATAAATTAGGAAGAATTTCAGCATCACGTGGAAGTTGGGCAAAATTCCTGCGTTCTCCCAAATATCACGCAGAATCCCGACGTGTTCGGGTGGCAGACGTACTCTGGCGGTGGTCGAGGAGGAGAGGATTCTCCTTTTACCCTTTCTCTTCTTCTTCCCTTCTTCTTCTCTCTCTTCACTTCCCTCCCTCTTGTGAAGAATGAGGGCTCTATTTATAGTTTTTTTAGAGTGGCACAACTTGTAAATATGTGTGAGATCAAGGGCGAACAGGGAGTGGTTGAATGGACGGCTGATATTGAATCCTTTGATCATACACCGTTTGTCAGCCATTTGAAGACCTTAGTGATGTCGGATCTTGGGCTCGTTGGATTCGTCTCGTCGAGCCGTTCGATTCGACTATAAGCTCGCCAAAATCGGAGACCGTTTGGTAACTCAAATTGTGGTTCGAACCTTCCAACAGCGCTTTAGGTCCTTGATTTGGACTCATTTGGGCTCGGATTGAGTCAAATTTGGTGTCGTTGGGTTCGTATTTCTGAGACGCTCAGTTTGACTGTAAGTTTGCTGAAATCGAGTTCAGGTGCTCCCGAATTTAATTTTTGAAGTTTCCAACTTGTTTTTTGCCTTGAGATTCGTGACCGATCAAAATAATTTTTGCAACTGTAGATTTCTTTATCCTACCTATACAATAGGCTGATGTTATTCTGAACATACAAAGGTTTTGAATAATTGGTAACATAGTTATAAATATTCCTCCTAATCATTGGGAAATTATTATGTGCAGAGTTCGGATGTATTTCTACGTTCGGACTATGAGTATACACACAGTGTGTAACTTGTGTACAAATATACACAATATATATTTATACATAATATGCATATTGTGTGTGTACTCATAAACCGAACGTAACTCTACATCTGAATTCCGCATAGAATAATCTCTCCTAACCATAAACTTCTTAGTTCAAGCCTTCAAGGTAAGGTTATCACCTTTCATGATACCCAAACTCTTTTTTTTTTCACTCCACTAAAATTCAACCACCTATCATACTTACAAACCACTTTAACCAACACCTGCACCTACGGACTACCATTGATGCCCAAGCTCAACATGATCATCAAATTTATTTAGAACTTGAAACACCTCCAATTATTAATTTCAGATCTTATAAATATTCTGAGGAAAAAAATTTTATAAATAGATATATTAATATTTTATATTATTAAAATAAATATTAATATAATTTTTTTAAGTATGCACCTGCGATATAGCAACTATGCTTACTTTAAAAATATTTCATATTAAGATTTGTTTTTTAATTTTAATTTTATGTTTATTTTTTTATGAGAAACTTATACCCCAAAATATATTGATATTTATTTTATTAGTATAAATTAGTAATATATCTGTTTATAAAATTTGTCTATATTCTAATTTCTAAAAGCCAACCAAAATTTTAGAAGTACCTTCCAGGCAGCATTTTTCAAGGAACTTGACGCCAAACTTCTCTTTATGAAAGCCAATCATCCAGACAACCAATCTGAAGTATGACACACATCTCACCTTAACTTTTTGATTGAGAGCTTATGCTTCCAATTAAGAGATCTTGGGTTCGAGTCTTTGTGTATGCGTTGTGTGTGTGAATTTGCCTTAAATGACCTAAATGTCCCACAAAAAAACCTGAAGTATGACAACAAAGTAAATGTGAAGTATGATCAACCATTATAATAATGCATCTAAAAGCTTTAAATTTAAGATCAACATGCTAACTTCTATTAGACGATTCAGGGTTTCGTTTGGGACAATTTTTTTACTGTTCTATGAAGTAGTTTTCTATTATAAAATTTTAAATTTAAAAAAAAATTGTACTAAGAAATTGTTTCATGAAGTAGTAAGAAAGCTGTCTCATAAAAAAATTCAATTTACTTTGCTTTTGTTTTTTTTCAAAATAACAAATCAAAATTAAATTAAATAAATCACTATATAAAAGTTGAACAAACTAATTTATAATATTTACAAATAAAAATTGATCAAGTAAAGTTTGGATGGAACCAAACCAATAATATTTATAATTTAGGGTATGTTTAGGGCAGTTTTCTTTGCTATTGAGATTGCAATTATAATTTTTATTTGGCTATTGCTTTTCACTCTTTTTAAAAAATTTTATGTTAAAAATTATGTTTTTACACTCATTTATTATTATTTTTTTCATAACAACTTTACAATCATTCAATCTTTAGAAAAAATTATAGTTTTCACAAAATAACCTTTAAATTCAAGCATTATCTCTTACCTTGCAAATTAAAAAAGAAGTGACGGTTAAGATCATGAACTTTGTCAGCTACTTTTTATTTAAAAAAACACTCTCAATCAAATACTAGTTTTCTGTTAGTTTTATATTTATTGGCTCCATATATTTATCAGACTTTATTTTCCATGGTAATAAATTTGTGATTCAGTCTAGTTCTTTTATTATTTTAGTAACAGGATAGCGAGGGTTTTTTTTTTTTTTTTTTTTTTTTTTTTTAACCAAAAAATATATATTAAAACCCAAAAAGGAGTACAGGAAACTGAGTAGCAATAGGACAAAAAAACAAAAGAAAATACAATGTCGATCAAACTGAAGGGCTCAGTAATTGGCCGAGGCTTTCAGCTCCCCCGAAGCAAAGCTCAGACCATCCAATTTGATGAAGAGAAATGAAGCAGCCAAACCAAACGATCAGTAAAGCAATCGAGCAAACCAACACCAAAGGTTGCCACGAGCCAATAACAAAGGAACAAGCCCACATCATTGCCCGGCAAACGACCACCAGAATATATAAAATGGAGCTCAGAGACACATCTCAGAGATTCATCTAGCCAAAACCAAACCAATGAAAGCTCACAACCATAGGTCAAAAAAATCGAAACCCACACAGGGAAGGTTACCTACCCCGTCTGCCCCTCCCACGAGCCCGCCCACAAGAGGAGACAACCGATCGGTCACGCAGTAAGGAAAGAGCATTGGCAGGAACAACAACACCTAAAGCCTCCGAAGAGGACTTGGAATCAGACTGGTAATCAAACGAACAATGAAGCCAATCTAGGTGAACCCGCACATCCACACAAGAATTATCGCCCAGATGATACACCAACGCTTGATAATCAATCAAGTTGACTGGCACCTCAAAAAAGAAGTAGGAACAACAACAACAGTATCAGAACCCTCACCAATCACACCTGAGGGTGAATCCGAGGCAACCTCACCCAAATTAGCAGGGTCTTGAACAGTCTCATTCGAGCAAGCCACATCCACGCCACGACAAGGAGAAAGAGACTTACTCGTGACATACCTACCCACACAAGAAACAGAACGTTTCAAATTAAAGCCACAAGTCCCAGCTCCAGGCTCACTCAATGACACACGAGGAAAATGAGGAGTAGAAGCCTCACCCACAAATCCACCACATAGTCAATCTGGACATAATTGACTGGGCTAGCCTCCACATGCTCCACACCCAAACCAATAGGGACAACAACATCAGCAGAAACTCAAGGCAGTAAACCCAAATCAGGCGTACAACTATTCTCAACAGGAACATGGGCTAAATCCCCCATTAGAAGACACAGGCAAAACGATCCTAAAAGGCGAAGAAGCAGCCACCGCCCCCTCTAAACCGACACAGAAACAGTAGGCACATCCCCATGAACATAAACAAGATTATGATGAAGAATCTTACAACCCGCCTTAGAATGACCCAGAGCAAGACAGTGCGAACAATAGTTAGGGAAATCTTCAAAAACCGCAAATTGAACATACCCAGAGCGATCCGGACCAATCCAATTTTTGTCCGGATACTATTTAGACACATCCAATTCAATTAAAACTCGAGCAACAGATGGTCGAGAATCAAAAGATGTCGCATTATCCGTTTTCAAATGTTTACCAAAAATCAAGCCTAAACCATGAAGAATTCGTGGGGAAAACAGATGAGGCTGGAGGTTAGGGAAGGAAATCCAAATGGGGATAACAGGCGATTCAACATCCACATCCAAAGTAGATGTCTATTTAATCAATTTCATATAGCAATTACTCACAAAATAAGACCTATGAGCAAAAACCCTACAGTAGTCCAAATTGTTAAACAACTTAATCAACACATTCTTCTGGCTCAGCACAGTGACATAAACCTCTCTATTTAGCTTAAGTTTAAAAAAGAAGCTCCTAATTTCTTCCAGGGATGGCCTTCGACCCGAAAATTTTCCGACAAGGGCAAATTCGAACGGAACAGCCAACAAAGCAATTTTCGCCTCAGAAATCCACAACGCCGGCAAGCCCTTATGAGAACACACCTTAAGATCGGGAAAAACACTAACTGAAGAAGAAGAACCAGAAAGTGCATCCTTAAGCGAAAGAGAAGAAGATCCAACCAGAAAATCAAGATAACGAAAACAACGCTGCGCCATAAAAACACAACACAAGAAAATAAAAAAGGAAAGGAAGAAAACTGCCCTGAGCCACACTAGGGCAATCAGTCAGCACGACACGCAGTAGAGAACCGGCCGGAGAGACGGGAAAGAGGCGGCTAGGGCGATGCCCTAGCACACCCAGAGAGCGGAGCGAGGAAGCCTGGTTTCCCATTTTGTTATTCTGAAAATTTATAGGATAGCGAGGGTTATATCTTAGCTAATAAATTAAAATTTTTGTACTTAAAAGCTGCTTCAATAAGCAATAAAAAGCCATCCCAAGTGAAGCCTATGTCTTGAAAATGATCATTTTCTCTTTCATATTTTGTAGAAAAAAAAAAAGATTTAAGATCGGTCACACAGCAAGGAAAGAGCATTATCAGGAACATCAACACCTAAAGCCTCCGAAGAGGAATTGGAATCAGACTCGTAATCAGACGAACAATGAAGCCAATCTAGATGAACCCGCACATCCACACCAGAATTATCGCCCAGATGATACACCAACGCTTGATAATCAATCAAGTTGACTGGCACCTCAAAAAAAGAATTAGGAACAACAACAACAGTATCAGAACCCTCACCAATCACACACAAGGGTGAATCCGAGGCAACCTCACCCAAATTAGCAGGGTCTTGAACAGTCTCAACTGAGCAAGCCACATCCACGCCACGACAAGGAGAAAGAGACTTACTCGTGACATATCTACCCACACAAGAAACAGAACGTTTCAAATTAAGGCCACAAGTCCCAGCTCTAGGCTCACTCAATGACACACGAGGAAAATGAGGAGTAGGAGCCTCACCCACCAAATCCACCACATAGTCAATCTGGACACAATTGATCGGGCTAGCCTCCACACGCTCCACACCCAAACCATCAGGGACAACGACATCAGCAGAAACACAAGGTAGTAAACCCAAATCAGGTGTAAAACTATTCTCAACAGGAACATGGGCTAAATCCACATTATAAGGCACAGACAAAATGATCTTAGAAGGCGAAGAAGCAGCCACCGCCCCCTATAAACCCGACATAGAAATAGTAGGCACATCCCCATGAATAGAAACAAGATTAGGATGAAGAATCTTACAACCCGCCTTAGAATGACCCAGATCAAGATAGTGCGAATAATAGTCTGGGGAATCTTCAAAAACTACAGATTGAACATACCCAGAGCCATCCGGATCAATCCAAATTTTGTCCGGATACTGTTTAGACACATCCAATTCAACTAAAACTCGAGCAACAGACGGTCGAGAACCAAAAGATGTCGCATTATCCGTTTTCAGAGGTTTACCAAAAATCAAGCCGAAACCATGAAGAATTCGCGGGGCAAACAGCTGAGGCCGGAGGTTAGGAAAGGAAATCCAAATGGGGATAACATGCGATTCAACCTCCACATCCAAAGTAGGTGTCAATTAATTAATCAATTTCATATAGCAATTACTCACAAAATAAGACTTATGAGCAAAAACCCTACAGTAGTCCAAATCGTTAAACAACTTAATCAACACATTCCTCTGGTTTAGCATAGTGACATAAACCTGTTCATTTAGCTTAAGTTTAAAAAAGAAGCTCCTAATTGCTTCCAGGGATGGCCTACGGCCCGAAAATTTTTCGACAAGGGAAAATTCGAACAGAGCAGCCAACGAAGCAATTTTCGCCTCGGAAATTCACAACGTCAGCAAGCCCTTGTGAGAACACACCTTAAGATCGGGAAAAACACTGACCGAAGAAGAAGAACCAAAAAGTGCATCCTTAAACGAAAGAGAAGAAGATCCAACTAGAAAACCAGGATCACGAAAACGACGCTGCACCATAAAAACACAACGCAAGAAAATAAACAAGGAAAGGAAGAAAACTGCCCTGAGCCACACTAGGACAATCAGCCAGCACGACACGCAGTAGAGAACCGGCCGGAGATACCGGAAAGAGGCGGCTAGGGCGATGCCCTAGCACACCAAGAGAGCAGAGCGAGGAAGCCCGGTTTCCCATTTTGTTATTCTTAAAATTTATAGGATAGTGAGGGTTATATCTTAGCTAATAAATTAAAATTTTTGTACTAAAAAGTTGCTAAAATAAGCAATAAAAAGCCATCCCAAGTGAAGCCTATGTCTTGAAAATGATCATATTCTCTTTCATATTTTATAGAAAGAAAATTCATTTAAAAAGCACCTTTTTATATTCTAATTAGAAATTTAAGTGAAAATAATGATCATGTCCAGCCAATTTCATTCAATATAAAAAATTATATTTATTTATAAAATGATATGGTCACCAAAAAAATAAAAAAGATTTTGTCTGAGACGATATTTTTAATTGCTTTTAAAAATAGTATTTAGTTAAAAAATCTCTAGTTTAAAAACTTTTCTAAAATAACAATTTTAAAATACAATTAAAAAATTGTCTCAAGTGAAGTCTTTGGTATAACTTTTTATGATATTTAAATTAACTTTCTTGTAAAAAATTTCTAGATTAAAATTTCTTTGTATTAAAAATTTATTTTAAAAAATTAAAAAAAAAAATTGACCCAAATGAAACCTGAGTTACTTAAGAAAAATAAAACCATAACAAAAATATATGAAACCCAAAAGTTTTCAAATGAAAAACTGAAAAAAAAAGAGAGAAAATAGACTCCCTCCAAAACAATTAAAAGGAGATGATTATAAGGAAGCAGAAAATCGTTGAACTCTATGATAAAAATAACAATTATGTTTCATGCAAAATTACAGAAGAACATAAATGATACATAAAAGAAATTGTAATATTTATTATGAAATGTCAGTATCAAATTTGAGATAATTTTTTTTTCTAAAATATCTTCACTAAATTGACCAATGCATGCTTTGTTTGTGATGATTTTTTTCTTGCTTCTTAAAATAATTTTTTGATAAAAAAATTAAAAATTTTATTAAAAAACTGCTTTAAAAAAACAGTAAAAAAAGAATTCCAAACAAAACCTAAATCTCGTGAGTTTAGTTACCAGAACTTATTAATATTCATATTAAAATTAGCCTTTCCTAATAAAAATATTAAAATTAGCCTTCCAATCCAATTGAAGGCCTTCAGAGACTGAAGCCTGTGACACCAATAATCCAAAGCTGTACTAACATTAATTATCAAAATTAATATATAAATATTTAATTATAACAGTAGAAGAAGTCAGTAAATAAAAATTAAAATAAAATTGATATATACAAACTATAATTAATGTTTTTCTATACTAAAAATTTTATTTCAGTAGACATTTGATAAAAATTAGCACGCACAGAAAAAATTATAGAAGAAGAATATAAAGTTTTTATGTGGATAATCCAAGAAGGAAAAAAAAATATTGGGCCTGACCCAATTTTAATAATTCACTATAGAATAGGAGATTTAAAGAATTATCCCTACCTCATAATTAAAGAAGGGATCACGTTAGGAACAATTAATTGATTCACGCATTTAAAAGCTAACAATAAGATTAGATCCTCATAAAAGTCTAGAGATGATTGTAGTAATTATTGGTGGTGGTCGTCGATAATGATAGCTGAAAAATTCAAGAGAACTCTTTAGTTCCTCTGCTCTTGAACTAGTCCGGAATTCAAAACATTCTTTCACATTATTTATCACATACTTTTTTTTTTTAAGAAAACATATATTAAACAATCCAAAAAGGTTACAACAAAATAGAAAGACGAGCTGAAAAAAAAAAAACAAGCTAAAAGCTAAAAGCCAAAAGCCGGCTCAGTAAGCGGCCGAAGCTTCCAGCGACCCTGAAGCCTCGCACGGACCGTCCAATAAGGTGTAGACAATGTCCAAAAACCGTCCCGAAAAGCCACACCAAAGGTTGCCACCAGCAAAACAACCGGGACGCGAGCCCCGACCACATCATTGCCCTTAGCCCCCGAGGATAACACCAAGAGAAAAAAATGGAGAACATAATGCCACGAAAAATCATCGTCTACGTCGGCCTCTCCCCCAAAATCTCCCCCGAGTTGCACCAATGAGAGAAGGTCTCGCACACACCAGAGAGAAATCATTGTCATTCTCAGACACCAAACCACCTTCAGAAGAGTCAAATTCCGATTCACATTCAGCCAATTAAGCTAGTCCCTAATCTCCACACCAGAAGAATCATCTAAACATTTAAGCAGAGCTTGCATATCAATCTCATTTACTGGAACCTCAATTAACCTATTGACAATAAGAATACACTCCTCTCTGACACCAGAAGACGGAGGCTCAGCCTCAACCCAACAGGAAAAGATTCAATAGACGAATTAACATCAGCACCACCTTCCGACTTATTAAAAACCTGACCACACCCATTTGGTTCCACAACACCCAAAACAGGCAAACCACCAGACCACCTTCCACCCTCGGCAAGAGAAGTCGCACCAATAACAGAAGCCGAGGCCAACTCCGCCACCAGACCAA